>NC_053025.1:532425876-532770420 GCF_003073215.2 Triticum urartu | reverse complement strand
TGGACGAGTGATTGTGTTGGGACGCTTTATTTCCAAGCTGGGAGAGCGTGCCCAACCCTTCTTCAAGCTGACGAAGAAGAAGGGCCCATTCGAGTGGACCCCGGAGGCCAACCGAGCATTTCAAGACCTCAAGAGATACCTGACCAGCCATCTAGTGATGGTGGTGCCGTGACCTCTCGATCCCCTAGTGTTTTATCTTGCCGCCACTCCCTACTGCGCTAGTGTGGCTTTGGTGGCGGTTCGGAAAGAACACCAAGCCAAGGGCGCATCGCGCTGAGCTATGCCCCCAGCAGGGACGACGCAAGACAAGGAAGGTGCCACAAGAGCCATAGCAGCATCAACAGAAGACCATCTCGGCAGGACGCCACCGCCGAGGTCCCGACAAGCGACCAAGCGTTGGGGGCTCTATCACCTCAAGGGGCACCCCAACTCCTGGAAGGCGCAAGCCTCATCAGCGCGCCTACCCTCGTCGAGCACACGGTATACTTCGTCAGCACGGTGTTGCAGGACGCAAGAGCACGGTACCCCATGCCTCAGAAGCTCCTACTTGTGCTCCTGGTAGCCTCGCGCAAGCTGCGGCACTACTTCTAGGGCCACCCCATCAAGCTCGTCTCAGCCTACCCATTGGAGAGAGTGCTCAGGAGCTCCAACTCTTCTAGAAGGGTCGCTGAGTAGAACATCGAGCTGCAAGTATTCCAGTCAGAATTCAGCACTACCAGGGTCATCAAGGGAGCCGCACTCACTGGTGGCAGAATGGACAGATGCCCCAGCGCTTGAAATAGGCGAAGATCGGTCCCTCTCACCGGACAGTGAGGCGCCTGACGGCTGGGTCATGTATTTCGATGGCGCTTTCGCACACCAGGGCGCGGGGACTAGAGCGGTGCTCATCTCACCTACTCAGGACAAGATCTACTACGACGTGCAGCTCTGCTTTCAGCAGGGCGAGAAGGTCTCCAACAACATCACAGAATACGAAGGCCTCATAGCTGGCCAAAAAGCTGCGGCAGCTCTTGGGGTGAAGTGCCTCACTGTTAGGGGCGACTCGCAGCTCCTTGTCAACTTCTCCAACAAGGTGTGCGAGCCGAAGGACGAGCACATGGAAGCATACCTCGCGGAGGTGCGCAAGATGGAGAAGCAATTACTAGGCCTGGAGTTGTAGCACATGCCCCGTGGCACCAACAAGGAAGCTGACGAAATCGCCAGAAGGGCATCCAAGCAGCAGCCCCAAGAGCCTGGCGTCTTTGAGGAGTGGCTCTTCAAGCCATCCGCAACACCACCTCTTTCAAGAACAGCTCAGCCTCGGGAGGAACTCCAGCAGCCGCCTGCCACAGGAGCCCTAGCCTGTGGCCCGGCTTCAGGAGCGCGTCTACTCTTGGCGCTCGACCCGCAGGAGGGATACTGGACCAAGGAACTCAAGTAATACCTGATACAAGGGAAGCTGCAAGAGGAGGAGGACGCGGAGCATGTGGCCCGGCAAGCCACAACATAGTGCATCTAGGACGGCGAGTTATACAGGAAGCGTCCAAATGATGTTTCACTATGTTGCATCTCTAGGGAACAGGGGAAGGAGCTGCTAGCCGACGTACACGGCGAGGACTGCGGGCACCACTAGTCTTCACGAACCCTCGTCGGCACGACATTCCGCAGCGGATTCTACTGGCCTAGGATGCTCAATGACACAGCTGAGCTGGTGAAGTTATGCGAGGCCTGCCAATTCCACGCCAAGTAGATCCATTAGCCAGCTCAGGGCCTCCAGACCATTCCACTCTCGTGGTCGTTCGTAGTCTGGGGACTGGATATCCTGGGCCCATTCCCTCGAGCGACAGGGGGCTACCGGTACCTCTACGTTGCCATCGACAAGTTCACCAAGTGGGCGGAGGTGGAAGCGGTCCGCACTATCCCAACTAGCTCTACGGTCAAGTTCATCAAGGGTCTCGTGAGCCATTTCAGGGTCCCCAAACGCATCATCACCAATAATGGTTCACAGTTTACTAGTAATCTCTTGAAAACGTGATGTGCTAACCTTGGAACGCAGATCTGCTACGCGTCGGTAGCGCACCCCCATAGCAAGGGTCAAGCCGAACGTGCCAACGCAGAGGTCCTGAGAGGCCTCAATACCAGGACCTTCAAGAAGAAGCTCGAGGCCTGCG
Organism: Triticum urartu; assembly: GCF_003073215.2. Taxonomy (NCBI): domain Eukaryota; kingdom Viridiplantae; phylum Streptophyta; class Magnoliopsida; order Poales; family Poaceae; genus Triticum; species Triticum urartu. Next base: position 532,768,270 of record NC_053025.1, on the reverse strand, counting down.
GCAGGGGCTAGCACGACGAGCTCCAGTCCGTGTTGTGGTCCATCAGCACCACCACCACCAAGCCAACGGGCGAGACCCCATTCTTCCTCGTCTACGGAGCAAAAGAGGTTCTCCCTCACGAGGTCATGCATTTCTCCGCATGGGTCCTAGCGTTTGATGAGACGCGGCAGGACGCCACGTGGTGGATGGACCTCGTGCTGGGGGAGGAACATCGCCGCGAAGCTGCACTGCGGGCGACAAGATACCAGCAGGCGCTGCGGCGGTATCACTGTCGCAGCATCCGCTCCAAGACGCTCGAGGTGGCGGACCTCATCCTGAGACGGGTGCTCTCCTGGGAAGGGCTACATAAGCTATCACCCATGTGGGAAGGCCCGTTCAAGGTCGTCCATGTCTCCAGGCCTGGCGCCGCGCACCTGGAGACACAGGATGTGGTACCCATCCAAAACGCCTGGAACATACAGCACCTTCGGAAGTTCTACCCATGAAGCAAGGCCCAGCGCTTGTGAAGCAAGGCCGCGTGCCTGTGAGGATCGCCGCCCGTGACACTGTCACGTAATTACGTGTGGGGCTGTACACGCCCCGGAGTCTCAGGAGTGCCGCCCTCGGGCCTTGGGGGCTCCCTCCTATGTCCACGTGGCAGCACTTAGCTCCGCGCTGGTGAGAAGACTTGAAGACTAGACTAGGTGCCGGACGTGGCTTTTCATTTGCTTTCCGTATTTGGCTCGCCTCTTTTAATTGAAGTTTGCTTATGGTGTTCTTCGCTGATTTGGTTCCGTCGCCTTCTGCCTCTGTTTCCGTCCTCAGTCTAGCATGTTCTCTCTCTCGCATTCCTTGTAAGGGGGCTAGACGGGTGCCCTCGTTAGCTTTTTCCCTTTTCTGCGTTTCGTCTGCTTTTCGAGAGGCACCCTTGTTCGAGCCCACAAGCTGGCGCACGTCTCCTAATCCATGCCCCATGGGTACCACGATACGAAGCGTTGAGTCAAGGCCAGCGGCGCCTGTGACCAAGACTCGGGTGAATGACATGCCTTTTAACGAACTTTTGTAGTTCCTAAGTGCCTACCAGGCCAAGGAGGCCTCCACAGGAACCAAGAAGCAAGCGCCACGTAAGGAGGAGACTACTCCGAGCAAGCCAAGCTAAGTTATCTCCACATAAAACGTCAATGTTGCGACACATCACAGGAACGATAAACATAGCATAATACTTGAGGAATCATAGTTCGTTGCACGCCCCTCGCGGGCCCATACTAGCTTCTTTATAAATGCAAGAAGGAAAGGAAGAACAAAATAAAAGTGGCACGTGCCCCTACAGCAATCCATGAGGGCGGGCTCTTGGCGCCGTCCTGAGCTCATCCAGACCCCTCCTCGCGCTTCATGAAAACGCGGCGACGAGACGACCCGCTGCCGCCTTCGAAGCGGGCACGGTGGTGTGGCGGCTGGTCTTAACCACCGCTGCTGGAGCTGTCGCCGGAGGAAGAGCCGCTCTAGCTGGACGAGACACGTTCGGCACCAAGGGCGGGTTCACCCTCATCCTCGTCACGACCGTCGCCAAGGCCGAGCACCTCCTCGCCGTCGTTCACCTTGGGGCAGCACCCGGCGCGGCGACCATCTTCCTCAAACACCCTCACGTAGAGGGTCGCGTCACCGTCATACCTGAAATGGAGGGTACGCCGCCTGCCCAGGCTACACACGTGGGCGAACGTCTGCCAACTGCGAGCCAGAGCTATGTTGCCTGCGGCAGAGACCTCGTCCGCGACCCAAGAAGCCTTGGTGCAGCAACCATCCAATTGCAGCCAGATCCCGCCTGGACCAGAGGCTGGCAGCTCGTTGACAAAGAAACGCGGGAGCTGAAGCCAGTTGCCGGCCGGGTTCTCCGACCAGACGACGAACTCCGGCAGCACCTCTGCCGAGTGGAAGCGCGGCCGGGGAGGCCGCACGTCCACGAAACGTCTCCTTCATTAACAATTCTGCCGCGGCCGGAACGACCCTTGCCACGTGCAGCAGCGCCACCACGAGAACCGGGGGTTGCGGTGTGCTTGCGCGGACGACCGCATCCACGGTTGGGCACTGGAGAGCCGGGACACTCGTGAGAGGCTTCCCCTTCTCCGCGGCGGATAACCTCTTTTCGACGTCGCCATTGGTGTCTCAACTGGCGATGGAGCTGAGGGGGAGAAGCGAGCGGAATGGGAAGGGATGGGCGACGAGGGCTCTGCCCCCCTCCCCATTTATAGCAGAAGAAGACCAACCAGCGCCCCCCACGATCACAGGTAATGATGGTTTTTCCTTGCATGCAGCAGGGACTCTTCAAATCAAGCAGTTGCCGAGGCGATGTGGGGAAGCGGAGACGCCCATGTCCAATCAATCACCACGCGTCGACCAAGGCCGCAGGCTAATGGGGCCCGCGGTGCTCCGCACTTGCCCTTTGGCTTCGCCTCGAAGCCAACCCGAGCACGCCTTGGGCCCGGGGGCTACTGTCGGCGTTCTGGGAACGGCGTTCCCCAGACATGCCTACCTGCGGCCCCACGGCGTGGCTCTGCGAGCGGGCCCGCATGACCCATCTTCACCAATAAGCATTCAAGACCCTTGCGAGGGGCCAAGCCTCGAGGCGGACGACACAAGACCACCTCAGCAGTGGCCTCACCAGGCTGACTCACGAGGGGTAGAGAGATCAAGGCCAGGCAAACCTCGCGAGCTTCCAATGACGTGAGCCATGACGATCGAGACCAGGCGGGCGCCAGTGTCCTTGTTTCCTCTTAGGTGCTAAGGAGGGAAGCACAGACGCAGAGTACCGAGGCGTCAAGCAAAGGTTGCCATATCGATGCAACGAGACCAAGACCAGAAGGACGGCCAGACAGAGGTTACCATGGAGCCCAAGACGGCGTCACCACTAGAGCCTTTTGGAGGCGAAGACTACTTTTGTCAGGATAAGCTGTACTAGCTGTCCCCTTTCAAATTGGCCGTTGTTGGCTCCCGTGCCGCTCAATATTTCGGGAGAGGACCAGGGCCTCTATAAATAGGACTAGCCACCACCATAGAAAAGGGGAACTGGTCTCGAACGGATTTAGTTCATCCACAGACCCACCAAGCACAAGAACACCTTGCCTCAAGACGTTGTTCTTCCCCTTCTACTGTTCATCCTCAGCCCAAGAGGCAATCCACCACCACACACTAGATTAGGGTATTACACCACAATGGTGGCCCGAACCAGTGTAAATCTCGTGTCCTTTGTGTTGCGAGTTCGTCGAGTTAGCCCATGAGATCTTAGCGAAGCTAGGACATGGACCGGTAGGGGGGGAGATCTTCGCACACACCCAAGTGTTCCAACCTTAAGGGTTTTGCCGGAACCCGGGATCCGACACTCTTGAAAAGCTTCGGCCTCGCTTCGACGATGGCCGTGTGCATGTCCCTCAAGCATGCAGCCAGCCGCAGGGCACTCAACATATCCAGTCCCCCGACGTGCGCCTCACCCCTCTCGGCCCCACTGCCCCTCTGCCTTTGTGTGCATGATAGCATCAAGTTTCTTCCACAGCCACACGCGATTCCCACGGCGCCGCTCGAACCCACGACACCACACGTCCCGCGACCTGCGGCTGACCCCTCTCGGTCCCACTGCCCCTCTACCTTCGGGGGCATCACATGTGGACCAGCCACCTATCGGGTCCACATGTTATTGACTCAAAAGAAGGTGTAGTAAAGCGCTGAAGCTCAGTCCCGAGGGCCCCGAGAGGGAAATGTAACTTCTGCGCCAGGCCTTGTGGTGCTACCGCTGTACGAACTCATGCCAAACTCGAGATTTGTTTCTTTACTATACATGCACACAACGATTTAATGGACGTTGTAATCTGAAGATGTGATGGGGATCTCTAAATTTGAATTTGAAACATATAAAACAAAAAAATTCAAAACAAATAAACTGGGAGAGAGGGAGTATACCATAGGATGTGTCCCATACGAAAAAAGTCCCCTAGTTTGTCACTGCGAAGATGCGGTTAGAAAGGAGCACACAGTCTTCGTACTCGTACGCCAACAAATCGGTCGCAGACAACACATGGTCCACCTTTGACCGTAGTGTGCAAGGTTCATGCTATCTTCTTCAATCTCACCGTGGTTCCATCATACCAATTCAGGCGGTGGTCCATTGCATGTCTGATCCCAATGTTGGACAATGGTTCTACGGGAATGGTGTCACCGTTGTAAATGTTGTGCAAATTGATGTTGGTACCCTCCCGTACATATGATAGCCAATCTCCACTCGCACCGTGCCTAACCTATGAAACACTAGGCAGGGGGAGAATTAAGAAATGGACATGGACATAGTCTTTAGAATGCATTTACTACATGATCAAACTCATCTTACCTGCTCATCGGACAAAATCCGATTGCCCTCAACGTCGGCATCTCAAGGGGCGTCAACTTGCAACTACGGCCACACCGCTCTGGAGAGACCCCCAAGGAAACATCCTCGTGCGTTGCACGAAACATCAAGATACATTTGTATGATTAGTTTATCTTGTGAGAAAAGGATGAATGAGGGATGGCCTTATTCGCAAATGTGGAGAGGAGTGTAGGTATCTTTTTGCAAAATTGCCATAGTTTTCTTCCTATCCGTCAGATATAAATCGGAAGGCCTATATTGCAGGATGGCAGGCACACCATCATCACCAACTCTGTTTTTATTATATATATATATATATATAAGAGAGTAGTAGACTAGCAAGATTCCCGTGCATTGCACGGAACATCAAGATGCATTTGTATGAGTAGTTTATCTTGTGGGGGAAAAGGATGAACGAGGGAAGGCCTTATTTGCAAGTGTGGAGAGGGGTGTGGGTATCTTTTTGCAAAATTTCCATAGTTTCCTTCCTATCCGTCAGATATAAATCGGACGGCCTATACTGCAGGATGGGAGGCACACCATCATCGACAACTCTGTTTTTTATAAGAGTAGAGTAGAGCTGGAGATAGAGACTACTACTACCAATGTGCTGGCTCGTGCATTGCAATGGATCCAAATTAGTAGAATAATACTTGTTCATGGGCTTGAAATATAAACACTCTAGTTTTGATATACATATATCAGTAAAACTAAATCATGCTTCACTCAAAATATACTCCTCGGGCTGTTTTGAAGATAACAGGTTTGAGAAAAATTGGAGCTTTTTTTTACATTTTGTAGCTTGGCATGACATCCGGTGCACCTAAGCGTTTGAAAAAAAATTGAGTTTGGGTCGGTGGCACACCCTATACGGCAAGAAGCCCATGTGGGCTTCTTCTATAACTAGCAAGATGGCTATGCATTGTAGGGAACATCAAGATGCATTTTTTTTACAAAACACATGTTGTGATTGACCCTTGCAGGAGTAATCCCATGTGTAAAAACTAATGATATCTCGAGAATTTATCGGAAAAATGGTATCTTTGGAACAAGTTTTCTATACTACTATCCTTGAAGTGATTGGTATGCAATGCATGTGTCAGCAGACATGACAGCTTGTCCATGGAAGTTGAACCACGGCGACCATCAAGTTTCTTGTTTCTACCACTGCCACACCCACACACGATTCCCATGATGGCACTCCAACCCACGACATGACGTCCCCCGACATGCGCCTCATCCCTCTCGGACCCACCGCTTCTCTGCCTTTGTGTGCATGACATGTGAGCCAGCTGAACTGCGGCGACCATCAACCTTCTACCATAGCCACACCCGATTGGACATGATTTGCTTGCTCTGCTCCTATGCTCCGATCCGTACTCCTGCACCATCGAATTTTCATCTAGTGGGTGTGACACATTTCGTCCCGGGCATCAATCCTCAGCAGGAGTACTTCTGTACTGCAGGTAGTACCCGCTGGTGTGGCCATCTACGCCTCGTAACGCCCCGACGCCCAACTGTGGCACCCTCGTCACAGCCATGCCACCACTGGCCGGTTCACCTCGAACGAGTGAGTCGTCAACCACGCCACCACCATGAGAATCACATGTGGGCCACCCACATTTAAGGTCCACATATCATTGACTCATAGGCCGGTGCACTAAGACACTGAAGCTCGGTCAAGTGGGCTGATGTCTACTACACAACCTTCTTCTTGTAGACGTTGTTGGGCGTCCAAGTGTAGAGGTTTGTAGGACAGTAGCAAATTTCCCTCAAGTGGATGACCTAAGGTTTATCAATCCGTAGGAGGCGTACGATGAAGATGGTCTCTCTCAAGCAACCCTGCAACCAAATAACAAAGAGTCTCTTGTGTCCCCAACACACCCAATACAATGGTAAATTGTATAGGTGCACTACTTCGGCGAAGAGATGGTGATACAGGTGGTATATGGATGGTAGATAAAGGTTTTTGTAATCTGAAAATATAAAAACAGCAAGGTAACTAATGATAAAAGTGAGCACAAATGGTATTGCAATGCGTTGAAACAAGGCCTAGGGTTCATACTTTCACTAGTGCAGGTTCTCTCAACAATAATAACATAATTGGAACATATAACTATCCCTCAACATGCAACAAAGAGTCACTCCAAAGTCACTAATAGCTTAGAACAAACGAAGAGATTATGGTAGGGTACGAAACCACCTCAAAGTTATCCTTTCTGATCGACCTATTCAAGAGTCCGTAGTAAAATAACATGAAGCTATTCTTTCCATTCAATCTATCATAGAGTTCGTACTAGAATAACACCTTAAGACACAAATCAACCAAAACCCTAATGTCACCTAGATACTCCAATATCACCTCAAGTATCCGTGGGTATAATTATACGATATGCATCGCACAATCTCAGGTTCATCTATTCAAACCAACACAAAGTACTTCAAAGAGTGCCCCCAAAGTTTCTACCGGAGAGTCAAGACGAAAACGTGTGCCAACCCCTATGCAAAGGTTCATGGGCGGAACCTGGAAGTTGATCACCAAAACATACATCAAGTGGATCAATAGAATATCCCATTGTCACCATGGGTATCCCATGCAAGACATACATCAAGTGTTCTCAAATCCTTAAAGACTCAATCCGATAAGATAACTTCAAAGGGAAAACTCAATCCATTACAAGAGAGTATAGGGGGAGAAACATGATAAGATCCAACTGTAATAGCAAAGCTCGCGATATATCAGGATCGTATCACCTCAAGAACACGAGAGAGAGAGAGAGATTAAACACATAGCTACTGGTACATACCCTCAGCCCCGAGGGTGAACTATTCCCTCCTCGTCATGGAGAGCGTCGGGATGATGAAGATGGCCACCAGAGAGGGATTCCCCCCTCCGGCAGGGTGCCGAAACGGGTCTAGATTGGTTTTCGGTGGCTATGGAGGTTTCTGGCGGCGGAACTCCCGATCTATTCTGCTCCCCAAAGTTTTTAGGGTATATTGGTATATATAGGAGGAAGAAATACGTCAGGGGAGCCACGAGGGGCCCACGAGGGTGGAGGGCGCGCCCAGGGGGTGGGCGCCCCCCTGCCTCGTGCCTTCCTCGTTGCTTCACTTACGTACACCACATGTCTTGGATTGCTTTCGTTCCAAAAATCACGCTGTCGAAGGTTTCATTCCGTTTGATCTCCATTTGATATCCCTTTTCTGTGAAACACTAAAACAAGGGAAAAATAGGAATTGGCACTGGGCTCTGGGTTAATAGGTTAGTCCCAAAAATAATACAAAAGTGTTTAATAAAGCCCATAAACATCCAAAACAGATAATATAATAGCATGAATGCTTCGTAAATTATAGATACATTGGAGACGTATCATGGGCCCCAAGAGGGAAATGTAACTCTTGCGGCTGGTCTTGTGGTGCTCCCGCAGTACGAGTTCGTGCCAAACTCAAAATTTGTTTCTTACTACTACCAATGTGCCGGCCCGTGCCTTGCAATGGATCCAAAGTATAACTATTTACTGGAGTGCACTCTAAACACATTATCTATCTATTTTTCTCTAACCTTTCGTAGCCATGCAACCAAGCCACATAAGCTTCATGGGTGCCCCCCCCACATCATATTATTCATACTACGTTGACTGAAAAAAAGATAAATCGCCCAAAACAAGATATTCCTGTTTTTTGTTCCTACGATGTTGTGCCGTGCATGTACCTAGTTGTATAGTGGTAGTACTAGTTGTAGTACAAACTTCATACTAGTAGGAGTAGTAGTACGGAATGCTCCTACTCTATCAACGAGCCCCATCTGACACCAAATTTCTTGGCTTTCGTGCTACAGCTAGATCTTCCCCTCGTTTCTGTTTTCCAACCCGGCGGCGTGCGTGTGTGGTTTGCCAATAGTCAGTTTGCTCAACGGCGGTCCCACATGAAAGTGAAAATGCTAGGAAGCACGCCTTCCCTAGTGATGTGGCATGCCGGACGGGCCATGGAGTACTCCCGATTCCCGGGCTTGTGGGGGTGCGATGCGAACGCGGCATGCCTTTTCCTCTTACTAGCAATGTGCATGTGCGTTGCGACGGTGATAACCCACAAGTATAGGGGCAACAGTTTTCGAGGGTAGAGTATTCAACCCAAATTTATAGATTCTACACAAGGGGAGCCAAAGAATATTTGAAGGTATTAGCACCTGAGTTGTCAGGTCAACCATACCTGGAGATTAATTATCTGCAGCAAAGTGATGAATAGCAAAGTAGTTTGATAGTTTTGATAATAGTGACAACAACAATAGTAATAGTAACAGTGATACCAGTAATTTTGTAGCAAGTGTAACAGTGATGATAGAAGTGGTAACTTAGCAACATCAATAAGGATAAATTCATAGGCATTGGATCGGTGACTTGTTGGATGATATTCATCATGTGACAGTTATAACCTAGGGCGATACGACCCTAGCTCTAGTTCATCGATATAATGTAGGCATGTATTCCGTAAATAGTCATACGTGCTTTATTAAAAGAACTTGCATGACATCTTTTGTCTACCCTCCAGTGGCAGCGGGGCCCATATTGGAAATTAAGGGATATTAAGGCCTCCTTTTAAAAGAGAACCGGAACAAAGCATTAACACATAATTAATACGTGAACTCCTCAAACTACGGTCATCACCGAGAGTGGGCCTAGTTGTTGTCACTCCGGGGTTGTCGGATCATAACATGTAGTAGGTAACTATAACTTGCAAGATCGGATATAGAATATGGATATAATGATGATAACATAAATGGTTCAAATCCGAAATCATGGAACCCGGGACCAAAGTGAAAAGCATTAAGCATGGCAAAGTCATAGCAACATCAATCTAAGAACATAGTGGATACTAGGGATCAAGCGCTAACAAAACTAACTCGATTACGTGATGAATCTCATCCAACTCCTCATCGGCCAATGAGCCTATGAAGGAATTACTCATTACCGGTGGGGAGCATCATGGAATTGGCGATGGAGAAGGATTAGTGATGATGAAGAACAAAGATCCCCCTCTCCGGAGCCCCAAACAGTCTCCAGATCTGCCCTCCCGAGGAAGAATAGGGCTTGGCGGCGGCTCCATCTCCTGGATCGCGATAATTCTTTCTCCCTGGTTTTTTGGAAATATGTGATTTTATAGTATCAGGGGGTCGTCTACGGGGCTGCCAGGTGGGTACAACCCACCTGGGCGCGCCAGGAGAGGGGGCACGCCCTAGTGGGTTGTGCCCACCTAGGGGCCCCTCTCTAGTAGGTCTTGGCTCTAGAAATTCTTATATATTATATAAAAATTCCTCAAAAAGTTTTGTTCCATTCCGAGAACTTTTATTTCTTCACAAAAACAACACCATGGTAGTTCTGTTGAAAACAGCGTCAGTCCGGGGTTAGTTTCATTCAAATAATGCAAATTAGAGTCCAAAACAAGAGGAAAAGCGTGAGAAAAAGTAGATACATTGGAGACGTATCAAATCCCCAAGCTTAAACATTTGCTTGTCCTCAAGCAATTCAGTTGATAAACTGAAAGTGAGAAAGAAAAACTTTTACGAACTCTTTTTCTCTTGTTTTCATAAATAAGCTTAAACAGCACCTAGCTTTTCAACCAACATTATAACTAACCATGTCAGCAATAACACTTAAAGATTATAATGATTCATATCAATGACATAATTAGCTAGCAAGCAATAATAAGATATCTCAAATGGGAACACATTGTCAAAACAACCATGATGTAATATGACAATAGTGGTATCTCGCTAGCCCTTTCTGAGACCGCAAAACATAAATGCAGAGGACCTCCAAAGTTTAAGAAGCGACTAAACATTGTAATTCATGGTAGAAAAGATCCATTCATGATGCACCCAACATTAGCTACGCACAATGCTCTGCTCAGTTTCTGGCGCTTGTTTTAGAAGGTGATGACACAACATAAAAGTAAATAGATAATCCCTTCGCAGAGGGAAGCAGTGATTTGCAGAGGTGCCAGAGCTCAATTTTTAAAATGGTGATAAATGATATTTGGAGACATGCACTGTGGGAGTCCTGGATTAGGGGGTCTCCGGACAGCCGTACTATCTCCATTGGCCGGACTGTCAGACTATGAAGATACAAGATTGAAGACTTCGTCTCGTGTCCGGATGGGACTCCACTTGGCGTGGAAGGCAAGCTAGACAATACGTATATGGATATCTCCTCCTTTGTAACCGACCTTGTGTAACCCTAACCCTCTCCGGTGTCTATATAAACCGAAGGGTTTTAGTCCATAGGACAACAATCACAACATACAATCATACCATAGGCTAGCTTCTAGGGTTTATCCTCTCTGATCTTGTGGTAGATCTACTCTTCTAACACCCATATCATCAATATCAATCAAGCAGGACGTAGGGTTTTACCTCCATCAAGAGGGCCCGAACCTAGGTAAAACTTCGTGTCCCTTGGCTCCTGTTACCATCCGGCCTAGACGCACAGCTCGGAACCCCCTACCCGAGATCCGCCGGTTTTGACACCGACATTGGTGCTTTCAATGAGAGTTCCGCTGTGCCGTCGCCACCAGGAAGGATGTCTCGTCCCGTATTTAAAGACAATGCTATCGCTGAGGGAGCCCTGGCTATCGGCCAAACTCTCCGGCTAGGTGGTTTTCTTATGACCGCATGTTCGGCCGCCGCGCCGACGATGACTTCTCGAGTCATCAAAAGCAATCTTCACGTCAACTTGGAACTCGCCGAGCAGTTAGATCCGATGGAGCTCTCTTCCCTGAAAAAGCTCTTGGATCACATCGCCGCCCTGGGAGTCGCTACAGACTACGATCAGATTGGGCCTCAACCCGATCTGAGAGAAAGTAACTCTCCCCAGGTCACCCATCACGTTGCAGTGGTGGAAGAACAATGCGGCAACCCTTCATCCATCTTAAGGACTAGCTACGTCCGTATTCCCGATCCCGCCAAGCCGGATACCCGCGGAGGGAAGGATGTCACTCAAAGCCTGAACCTAGAATCAGGCAGCGGGCTAGATTTACCGGAAAACATCCATGAATCCAAACTTTCGAGTTCGGAAACTCCTTGTACATTGAGCCTCAGATTGGGTTAGGATTCGGATTCTATTCCACCCACCCACCCAAACATACACGATCTATCCCAAATTAGGCAAGAGCCCGAAGAAACAGTACACCATTACTGGGCCAGATTCCTCCTGGTCAAGAACAGAATAAAGGACTGCCGCGAGGAAGACGCAATTTCATTCTTCTGCAATAATTGCACGGACAAGGGAATCCTCGACGCCATAAGTCGTCGCGAAATTACACGCTTTGCCGACTTGGTGTACATAGTACGAAAGTACTGTGCGATGGAAAGCGCCTGGAAAACCGAAATAAAATTTTGGGATATTCCGGCCCTGAATACAAACCCAGTCCGAAATAAAAGGGTGCATTATCACAATACACCTGGCTTAACTACCAAAAAGCAAAAGCCCTCTACGGGGCAAGGAACCGTACTGGAGGGATGGCTCAACGGACCCTACAAAAATCATAGTACAACAGATGCGACACCAACGCACAGCCTTACAGCATGCTGGATACTCCGGCATGTGGACAAAAGTGGTGAGGATCTACTCCTCCCAAAAACCAAAGAGCACCACCCCGAGGACAACAGTACGGTCTTAACTGTCTTCGAGACCTTTGCGTCAAATAAAAGATGAAAGCGAACACTCCGCAACACGTCCGAAATCTGCCACATAGCAGAAACAAATCCTTGGAGTGACACGGCTATTACCTTCAATGCCAGTGATGAACCTAAATTCCGAACAGCCCGAGTACCAGCCGCACTGGTCCTCAGTCGAATCGTGGACGGCTTTCGACTCACCAAGGTACTCATGGACGGCGGCAGCGGACTAAACCTCATCTACGAGGAAACTCTTCAAAAGATGGAAATAGACTGGAGCCGCATTAAGCAAAGCAGCACAACGTTTAGAGGAATCATCCCCAGTCGGGAAGCACGCTACGCTGGAAAAATCACACTAGACGTGGTATTCAGCACGCCGGATAATTACAGGTCCGAAGAAATTACATTCCAAGTGGCCCCGTTCAGCAGCGGATACCACACTCTATTAGGGCGGGAGGCGTTCACAATCTTCCAAGCCATACCCCATTACGGGTACATGAAGCTCAAAACGCCCGGGCCCAACGGAATCATCACTCTTGTTAGTGATCCGGACATAGCACTCCGCACCGAAAACAAGACAGCTGCACTAGCCCTTGAGGCACTATCCAAAGCCCTAGCGGCCGAAGAACTAACTGCGCTGCGCTCCACGGTAAACAGGGACAACGTGATACTAGATAAAAGATCCAAGTCCACCTCCTTTAAGCCGACGGACGAAATAGTCAAATTCCAAGTCCATCCAACGTACCCTACAAAAACAGCTTCCATCGGGACACAATTAAACTCTGATGTTGACGCCGCACTGTGAGAGTTCCTACGTGAGAATTGGGATATTTTTGCCTGGCAACCTTCAGACATGCCAGGAATCCCACGCAGGTTGGCTGAATACAGCCTAAATATCATAAAAGGGTTCAAACCAGTCAAGCAGGCTCTTCGACGTTTCTCCGAGCCTAAAAGAGAAGCCATGGGAGAGGAACTAGCCAAGCTATTGGAGGCCGGATTCATCAGAGACATAAAACATCCAGACTGGCTAGCAAACTTGGTGATGGTACCAAAGAAGGACAAATCCTGGCGCTTGTGCATCGATTTTAAGGACCTTAACAAGGCCTGCCCAAAGGATCACTTCCCCCTCCCCCTCATCGATCAAATCATTGATGCTACCGCAGGACACGATTCATTGTGTTTCCTCGACGCATACTCCGGCTACCACCAAATCAAAATGGCAGAGCCAGACCAAGCCGCAACGGCATTCATCACACCATACGGCCCATTCTGCTTCAACACAATGCCCTTCGGGCTAAAAACGCCGGTGCAACATATCAGCGCATGATTCAGACATGCCTGGCAAACCAGATCGGCAAAATAGTGGAGGCATACATGGATGACGTGGCCATTAAAACCAAGCATGTTGAAACTCTAGTAGACTACTTGAGGCTCACATTCGACAACCTCCGAACATATGACATCAAGCTCAATCCAGAAAAATGCATCTTCGGCGTACCACCAGGAAAGATCCTGGGATTCATTGTCTCCATTAGGGGTATTGAAGCCAATCCAGCCAAAATCCGAGCGTTGTCACAGTTGGCTACCCCAACAGACCTCACACAAATACAAAAACTAACTGGATGCGTGGTGGCTCTTAGCCTCTTTATCTCCCGCTTGGGAGAAAAGGCATTACCCCTTTATCGCCTCCTCCGGCGTACCGAACACTTCGAGTGGACGGACGCCGCCATGGCCGGAGTCAATGAAATAAAAGCCATGTTGGCAACAAACCTAGTCCTGGCCGCGCCAAACATTGGCGAACCAATGCTATTATACATTGTGGCAACTCATCAAGTGGTAAGCGCAGTGCTTGTCGTCGAGCGAGAAGTGGACGGACACAAATTTCCCATTCAAAAGCCGGTTTACTACGTGTCCACTGTCCTTACTCCATGCAAATCGTGGTACTCGCATTATCAAAAGATAGCGTACGCGGTATTTATGGCATCCAGGAAGTTGCGACACTACTTTCAAGAGTGTTCGATAACGGTAGCCTCGGAAGTACCACTTAACGATATTATAAACAACCGCGACGCGATGGGTCGGATTGCCAAATGGGCCATTGAGCTTCTTCCATTCGACATAACTTACAAGCCACGGCGAGCTATTAAATCACAAGTTTTGGCTAACTTCGTCGCTGAATGGACGGAAGCCGAACTCCCTAAAGAGTATGACACATATTCAAACTGGATCATGCACTTCGACGGCTCTAAAATGTTTGCTGGTCTGGGGGCTGGCGTCGTTTTGACGTCCCCAACAGGAGACACAGTTCAATACGTACTACAGATAATGTATACGGACTCCAACAACGCAGTCGAATACGAGGCCCTTCTACATGGTCTCCGGATAGCAGTATCCATGGGCATTCAACGCCTAGAGGTGCCCGGGGATTCAAACCTTGGAATATCCCAAATAAATGGAGACTTTGATGCCAGGGATCCAAAAATGGCAGCTTATCGCAATGCCGTCCTAAAAATGTAAGCCTGGTTCGAGGTGCTCGAATTTCACCATGTGGCTCGGGAAAACAATCAGGCGGCAGATATCCTCGCCCGTATTGGCGCAAAACGCGATGCGGTCCCTCCCAACATTTTTCTGGAAAGGCTTTTCAAGCCATCCGTAGCATGGGAAGGGGACACTGGTAACAACAGTCCGGACCCGGCCAAAATACCCGATACCGAACTCTCTGACACAATCGGGGGCCCCGCCACCGAAATAACACAATCAGCCCACGAAATAATGGCTATTATTGCCCCGTGGACAGAACCATTCCTTGCCTACTTAACTAGACAGGAACTCCCGGAGGACCAAAATGAGGCACGCTGCATAGTGCGGTGATCAAAGGCCTACAGGGTCCACGTGGGAAATTGTACAAGAAAAGCGCTACCGGAGTCCTTCAATGGTGCATATCCGAAGAGGAAGGACAGAACCTTTTGGCAGAAATTCATGCCGGACTCACCGGTCATCACGCCACAGCCCGGGCTCTTGTGAGCAAGGCCTTCCGTACATGATTCTATTGGCCAATGGCCCGGGCAGACGCACATGACTTAGTCTAGCATTGCGCCGGTTACCATCTCTTTGCAAATCAAAGCCATATGCCACCCACCGCCCTCCGAACATTCCCCATTACATGGCCCTTTTGCGGTCTGGGGGCTTGACATGGTTGGACCCCTTAAAGGTGGAACCCACAAGAAAAAATACTTATTGGTCATGGTGGATAAATTCACCAAATGGATACAGGCCAAACCGGTTAAAACAGCCGAATCTGGACCGGTGATAGATTTCATATCCGGGGTTATACATCGCTACGGCGTCCCCCACAGCATCATCACTGATAACGGCACGAACTTCATGGATGATGAGGTAAAACTCTGGTGCAGCAAAATGGGCATCAAGCTCGATTATGCTTCAGTCTACCATCCACAAACCAACGGTCAAGTCAAACGAGAAAATGGTCATATAATGAGCGGCATTAAACCCAGACTCGTGCGCTCCTTAACAGAGTCTGACACGCACTGGGTAGAGGAGCTCGACTCCGTACTCTGGGGGCCGCGGACCACGTCAAATCGTAGTACCGGATACACACCATTTTTTATGGTGTACGGCGTAGAGGCAGTCCTGCCCTATGACATAATTCATGACTCACCTCGAGTGCGCATGTACGAAAAAAGTGAAGCCGAGCTCGATCGGCAAGACAGTCTGGACACCTTGGAGGAAGAGCGTGACGTAGCCAAAGCCCGTTCCGCATTTTAGCAGCAACAGGCCCGCAGATACCAAAGCAGAGAAGTACGAGCCAAAACTTATAACATTGGTGAACTAGTTCTCCGGCTGCCAGACGAAAAAGAACAAGCTAGAGCCCAAATGGGAAGGTCCCTTCATCATCGACCAAGTTCTGACCGGCGGAGCGTACCGACTGCGGGATGGATCGACTAGTCGACTCGAGCCGAACCCATGGAACACAGCCAGGCTCCAAAGATTCTACGCCTAGCACTGGACTTTATGTTAGTCCCTCCCCTTTGTCCATTTTCTGCATATGCGTCGTCTATCTTGATTCCCTTTCTTTCTTTTATTCCTCTAGGCCTTCAAGGTTCACCTTGTGCCTCACTTGTACACTACAGAGGTGCTAGCCGCACTATCTACACCTGGGAGCTTCTTTCACAGAAGCTTAAATTATTTACCTGGGCATCACGCCCAACACATGCGTTATACTTCCGCATGTACCTTTTTTCACCATTATATTCATCGATATGACTTAAGTTTTGGCCAAGCTGGGTTGCCTGGCTCTTGTATTTATGCCCTACGTTCCCGTTAATTCGGCTAGGGCATAAGGGGAGCACTTCTACGATTGTTACCGCCGGGTCAGCCGGACGTGTACCTCAGACTGGGCGAAGTCGAAAGCTAGCGTTCTTAAGAGAATATTCGGTCGGTGAACAAAAGATGACTTTTATTTATTAATCATATCTGCCCCTAGACGTTTTTTAACTGCGCTTCTTGTCGCAGTCCGGACATGCACTTTAGGGCAAGCCTACCCAGCGAAAGGAACCCTTAACGAAACTATTCTCTCTGGAAGATGTTTCTTACTACCCATGTAATATAACATAACTAGTTGGGCACTTGTCTAATAAAGCACTAATGACCCCTACGCCTAGTCTCCATGCATGCCCCGGTTCTTATATAACCAAGAGGGTATTCGGATACACTCTAGACTGTCAGGTCCCGAGGTTGAAGCGAAAAGGTCCGCCACAACAAACGATCTACAATCCGGCTAGAAGGCATCATATATGTCACTTTACAATTACATAGTCAATTTGACTGGTTGAATTCCTCCTCAATGCCATCTAATAGGCTGTCTAGTCTACAGTCCTGTTGGGAATACTTTGCGGCCAATTCTACTTGGCCGTACACTAAATTCACAGGGATCTCCTTGCCGTCAGGCCCCACAGGTCCGACTTCGGCCATGTGGTTCGGGTCAGCCTTCGTGTACCGTGTCTTCACCATTGCCCAAGCCTCCCTGGCGCCCTGACGGTAGGCCGATATCTTCCATAATCGGAAACGCCGCCATGCTCCCTTCAGCTTTTCTGCAAGCTCTCCAAGGCCTTCGGGAATGGAGACGGACGGCCACAATGCCTGGGCAATGCCTTGCATCACCAGCCGAACTCGTTCGTGCAACTGTGCGAGCTCGGGAAGAAGATCACCCATCAAACTAGGCATCTCCTCGGCAGGACGTCCTGTTAGCATACCTACAGACATAAATCTGTCTGCCAGCTTCCTCGCTGAACTCTTTTTCAAAAGTTCGTTCAAGCACTTACTAAATATGCTTGGTGTTGGCATCTTGAAGATCATTCTTCTCCTGCCTCACCCTCGTTAGCACGCTCTCACCAGCCTTTAGCTGGCGTTTGAGCTGCTGCTTATCCGGATTCACTCCAGCGTCATCTGCAATTTATCGTCAGATTTGAATATAAAGCCGCACCCTAATATGATACTTATCATTTGACGGATATGTTACCAGCAGGGGTCTCTTTGGGCTCCCCTGCGGCAGACAGTGCATCCTGAAGTTGGGCTTTGCACTCTTCCAGCTCCTGGGCCAGTTGAGTATTCTTTTCTGTAAGAACCTACATAACAAATGATCCTTAAATCAGTTATCCTAACTGTTTCAAGTCTCAGGGGCTACTAATATATATAATAATCAAATTTTCTCACTCGTATGTCTTTTACATACTGCTCCGTGGCTCTGACTAAACCATTTTGAGCGGCACGGAGGTGCGCATCTCCCGAGTTGAAGGCATCCAAAGCCTCTTGGGAGAAACAAGCGTCACGAAGAACAGTCCGGTGACGCCTATGGTTCATAGCACTTTCCACCTCGGAATGGGTGGCGGACAGTCTATCCGTATCCTCTGTCGGAGGATCACCCGGTGCACGCCTTGTACTCGTTCCCACCCCCGACTTCGGCCTTGGAGCCTGGATTGTGGAGGCGCGGTTGGTAGCCTCATCGGGTATAGTCCGGCGAGCGCTCTTTCTCCTGAAAATAAGGCATGGGCGTTAATATGCCTCTATAAATAATGTCTTACAATAAAGACGGCGCGTTATACCGCTGTGCCGGTGCCTCAATCCGGACTGCGGATCTTTTCACCTTGCCTGGCCCAGCGGCCCCTTGTTGGCTAGTTGCCACAGGCTCGGCCTTCTGCCTCGAGGGCCTCCCCTACAAAACACGGCTGTTATATGGCAATAAAAAAGAGCACAAGGACGGATGCCTTGTTATATGCTGGGACTTCGGTCTCAGTCTCCTGTGAGGCTAGAACTAGCCCAGGGTAATCGGCTGTAATGGCCACCAATGTATTGTCATTACTCCTTTGGTAAAATACCCCGTCGATCAGCTCCACGGATATGTCCAGATCCTCCTGGGAGGCCGGATCAAGGGATCATCTAGGGTCCTCGGGTTGTGGAGGAGGGCTGGTTATCTCCTTTACTTCCTGACGCAGCTCCTGTGATGAAATCGCTAGAATAAATACTTAAACTACAGGAATATGAAACGGATGGGCGAGAAAAAATCTCCGCTTACCCAGCTCGGAGGATTGTACATGGAGAATCCGCCCTGCGGGTTGACACGGGGGAACTCCTCCTCTTCTCCCTTGTACAAAGTGGACAATATCTTTGTCATGTCCGCAGTCGATCTCGGCCCTTTTCGGCCATGGCGGGTGGCGTCATCCTCCCTGTTGAAGTCCCACATGGGGTGGCCTCTATACTGGAGCGGCTGCACCCCCCGCATAATGCATATAGCCATAACCTCGATCATGGTCAATCCAGATCGAGCTAAAGAGCTTATCCGGCTCATCAGATAAAGAATGTCCCGGTCGTCTTCCTCCAGGGGGGCTCCGTGGACACCAGCTCTGGGGCTTCTTCAAAGGGGCGTTGTCAAACTAAGGAAGGCCGATCCGAATAGGGTCCGGAAGGGGGACATCTTCTATATAAAACCATTCTGAAGGCCAGTCTTCGGACGTCTTCTTCGGGGTCCC
This sequence comes from Triticum urartu, assembly GCF_003073215.2. NCBI lineage: Eukaryota > Viridiplantae > Streptophyta > Magnoliopsida > Poales > Poaceae > Triticum > Triticum urartu. Next base: position 532,749,180 of record NC_053025.1, on the reverse strand, counting down.
GGATAGGTATCCGGTCCCAGCGATACGCCACACTTCGGCTCCGCCCACTTGATATATTGATCCTTTCTTAAAACAGGGCACAAGGCAGAATAGCTTCTTCCACCAGGCGAAATGAGCCTCACCGCCCAAAAATAACTCGCAGAGGGCTACGAATCCTGCGATATGCAGAAGGGAGGCAGGCGTAAGATTGTGCAACTGGAGGCCATAGAACTCCAGAAGCCCCTAGAGAAACGGATGGATTGTGAATCCGAGCCCTCTTACTAGATAAGAGACAAGGCATACCCGCTCTCCCTTGGAGGGATTGGGACGGCTCTCCGCCATTATAGGTGGCAATCCCGGCTCGAACCGGGACCAGGTACGCTGGGGGAAGAAATCCCTTGGACTGAAGCATCACCAATTTGCTGCGCGGGATGGAACATCTCTCCCAATCTCCAGGTTTGGAACTAGGGGTGCGAGAAGAGGAGCCGCGTCGACCGGCCATGGTGGAATGGATCTCTGTTGGGCGCGCTCTGATGAAGACTCGGCAGGAGAGGGGGGGATTTGGATCTGAATCCTCGTCTTTTTAAATAGGCGGCTCATTGACATAGCTAGGGGGTAAATGTGAAAACACCCTGGCTCTTCACATTCGCTCGACACGTGGAAGGTGGCCATTATTAGGCGCAGAGGCCAAGAAGTACGAACCAACACAAGGAACCGGACAGTATTTCGACAGGTACACAGAATTTGAAGGGGAACCCGCCTTGCAATGCCGAAGATAATACTGCGCGCCGAACTCATCGTCATTGAAGCCTAGTTCGGGGGCTACTGTGGGAGTCCTGGATTAGGGGGTTTCCGGACAGCCAGACTATCTTCATTGGCCGGACTGTTAGACTATGAAGATACAAGATTGAAGACTTCGTCTCGTGTCCGGATGGGACTCTACTTGGCATGGAAGGCAAGCTAGGCAATACGTATATGGATATCTCCTCCTTTGTAACCGACCTTGTGTAACCCTAACCCTCTCCGGTGTCTATATAAACCGAAGGGTTTTAGTCCGTAGGACAACAATCACAACATACAATCATACCATAGGCTAGCTTCTAGGGTTTAGCCTCTCTGATCTCGTGGTAGATCTACTCTTGTAACACCCATATCATCAATATCAATCAAGCAGGATGTAGGGTTTTACCTCCATCAAGAGGGCCCGAACCTGGGTAAAACTTCGTGTCCCTTGTCTCCTGTTACCATCCGGCCTAGACGCACAGCTCGGAACCCCCTACCCGAGATCCGCCGGTTTTGACACCGACATGCACCCTTTTCATTTACTTCACGACCATCAGTTATGAATATCTCCCATGCTAAATAGGCTAGTGGCGGTTCCCAAGCGATAAAAGTAAAGGTTTTGACTCCATTGGGAGTTTTTGTTTGATTATTCGAGCGATTAACTCTTTTTGCATTTTGCAGTATGGGACTGGGCAGCCCTATACCGCCCTTTTCTCATGTGATGGTGAGTGAATAAACATTCGATCTGAGAATAACCCGCTTAGCATGGAAGATACCGACCACCTCCTGTCGTTCCATGATCGATCCAGGCACACAAAACAGATATTTCTAGAAGTTTTTTAGAGGTGGCACATGCAAATTTACTTAGGACGACAGGGTAATATCGTATATAGGTAGGTATGGTGGACTCATATGAACGAACTTTGGGTTCAAGGTTTTTGATGTACAAGCAGAATTCCCACTTAGTACAGGCGAAGGATAGCAATTAAGATTGTGAAGCAGCCAGCTAGAGAGAAACAACGATCATAACCATCCATTGTGCATAAGTAACATTTGACACTAGCATGAGTAGGATATGAACACCATGAACATAAATATTATAGAGGCTATGTTTGTTTTGATTCAACTACATGCATGAACATGTACCAAGACAAGCCACTTGAACATTCAGAGGAGGATACCATATCATCATACTACATCACATTCATTTTGACGCTATGTTGATATCCAAGATAAATCATTATTAACTCCCGGCTACTTATGCACGGCATGAGAAACTATAATCTCTAATTGTCATTGCAAACATGTTTAATCATAATGGGATGAATCATGGGTACTAGGTTAAACATATTTACACAGACAAAACAAGTCGAGTTCATACCAGTTTCTCTTTGCTACGGCCAGTTCATTGAATATCGTTATTATTGCCTTTCACTGGCATGAGAAACTATAATCTCTAATTGTCATTGCAAACATGTTTAGTCATAATGGGATGAATCATGGGTACTAGGTTAAACATATTTACACAGACAGAACAAGTCGACTTCATACCAGTTTCTCTTTGCTACGGCCAGTTCATTGAATATCGTTATTATTGCCTTTCACTTGCACGACTGAATCATATGAAAATAATAATAGTGCAAGAGTGCCATGGACTAAGCTGGAATCTGCAAACATTTTATTCAAGATGAGAAGACAAGGTAAAATGTGCTCTTTATTAGTTCAACAATTATTCATGTGAGAGCCACTCAACATTTTCATCGTGGTCTTCTCCTTGGCACAACTCGAATAAAAAGGAAAGAAATTCGGAGAAACACACTGAATTTTTTTGGATTTTTTGGTTTTCTTGAACAAGCAAATGAAAGAGAAAAGCAAAAATGAGAAAAACTATTTACAAAGGAAAGCTCCCAACAAGCAAAAGAAGAAGAAGGAAATCTTTTTGGGTTTTCTTGTTAATACTACAGCTAAGCGTAAATAGAAAGTAAATTAGCTACAACTAATTATTTTGGTTTTTTTTCTAAAGTTTATCAAACAGACAAGAAGAAAGAAAGAAAATAAATCTAAGCATGGATGATACAATGAAAAAGTGTGGACACCGACAAATGGAATAAGTGAACATGAATGTAAATTCGGTGGAAACACGTACTCCCCCAAGCTTAAGATTTTGGCCTACTTGGTAGTCGATCAGTAGCCTGGAGGGTGGTAGGGGTGCTGAGGAGCGGGCATCCACTCGTCCCATTGCGTAGGTTCCCCTGTGCCACTTCCGCAGCAGCCTGAGCGTTCTGGTAGGCGATGATGTCTACACGCATGATCCTATATCCGCCCTGGCAGCAGAATCAAACAAAGAAGGTGCGGGAAGTGGAATAATATCATGAGTTCTAATGTTAAAAAGTAAGTTATAAGGAATGGGAATGTCAGGATAATCTCGTGCAAGAAAATGATGGTGTTCCATGGCTGCCCTGTCTAGGTAGACCTTGGTCAAAGGGTAATCATGAGTGCGTATCTCGACCTCAAAGTGAGCGGCCAAACGAGTAGCAAAAATCCCACCATATACTTCACCCTGTGATTTATTAAGATGGAGGCGACGATCCATAATAGCTCCCAAGCTATGGGTGTTGTCGCCCTCTAGTGCTCGGTGTAAAACAACAAAGTCTGGTGCACTGAGCGCACCTACTTTCTTTTTAGCAAGCAAGAACTTAGCGACAAATAAAGCAAAATAATGTACGGCAGGAAAGTGTATGCTAGCAGCCGTGGTGGCTGACACCCCTCTCTCATCTCCCACTGTCAAAGTGCAATAAAATCCTCAAACCCAGTTGGCCTAGGCTCGGCTAAGCTCCCATCAGAAAGGATTAAGCATATATCACAAAATTCAGTAAGTGGTATCTGATGGTTTTCAGCATATAAATTGAAGCTCACTTATGGAGGATTATTCCTAGGCAGGTGTCACATCCCTAGTTCTGGTAATCCCTACTGCTAACATATGGTGTTGCATCATGTCTACTTTACTCAGAAAATTGAAATGGGGATGACAGAACCCCCAGCACCCCATTAATCCAACTAGGATTTACTAAAATATTTTTCAATGAACCTGAAATGCCCTTCTAAAATGTTGATCATCTTTGCCTTGGTCTTAAACCTCTGACAAAAATGGTGCACATATTTCGAGGACATCATAGGGTCACTGAATTAAATCATACTCTATTTGCATTTGGGCATTTAAATTCTATAGAATATTTTAGATGTCCAAATAATCCTAAAATGAAATGTTCGATGTTGGTTATATGCTAAACAGTGGGCATGAGTAGTTTGGTGATTTTTGAAAGTGCCTAAGCATTTTTAGAAAAGCCACAAAGTTGCAAAAAATAGAAAACAGGAAATAAAAGAGAGAAAGAGACTTACCTGGGCTACCTCGACGGCCCAGTAGGCAGCCCACCTGGCCGGCCCAGCTAGCGCCGCTGCCAGTCATCTTCCACCTATCACCAATAGGACGAGAGGCATGTGGCCGCCGTGCACGCGCCCACGCGCTCGCCAGCTCCTGCTTGCCGCTGCTGCTGGAGATGGCCACGAGCCCCACGACACCCCCCTGACCGCCACTCTCTCTCTGGACCCCCTCCTCCTCCTCTGCTCTCTCTCTCTCTCTCCCGCGATCGACCACGAGCACCGGAGAGCGCCGACGAGCACCACCGCGGCCCTCGTCCACCCCTCGCCTCGCCGATGCTTCCAGAAGAACTGCCGCGCCTTCCTCTTCGTCTCCACCAACCCACGTGACGCCGGAAGCCCCGTAGCACCGACCCCGCCATTGTCTTCTTCCTCCGGACGCCGGAGATCGGCTTTGTCGTTCCGCCCGCACCGGACCTCCCCCGAGCCGCTGACCTCTTCAACGGCATCGCTGTGAGCTTCCGCGCTGAACCCCTCTCTTCTCCCTCGTGTTCGCGAGCTCCAGGACGCATCTCCGCGATGGCCGAGAGCTCGGCTCCGCCGCGCATGTCGCCGCCGTCGTTATAGCCATCGCCGCTCGCGTTCGAACCTATAAATGCACTCAGCGCGTTCCCAGGAACCCGTAGCACTCGCGGGTTCGCCCTGTCGTGCCCTGTAGCGCTACCTCTGAGCACGCCCGAACTCCGGCCGCCGGGCAAGTTGTTATCATCGTGGATTTAGGTCACCGAAGCTGCTGTGTGCACCACAAGACGCAGACGAGCTCCAGAATCATGTAGAGCCTCTCAGCAATAGATTTGGTCACCGGAGGAGCTTTTCCGACGCCCTCCGCCGTCTCTGGTGTCGCCGGCGACGACATGCGGGTTTAACGCTAGCTGACCAGGGGTTTGACCTCCCCTGGCTCACTGACGTGTGGGCCCCAGGCCACTAACTAAATTAGGATTAGTATTAGTTTAACGCTAACTAAATTTAGTTATTTAACTAACCACTGACCAGTGGGTCCCACTGGTCAGGGTTGACCTGGACCGCGCCCGTTGACCGCTGACATCACACTGACGTCATGCTGATGCAATAACTCTTTTCTGGATTTATTCTTTAACAGGAAATTCCAGAAAATTGCCTAAACTTCTAAAAATCATAGAAAATCAACCATAACTCCAAATGAAATAAATTATGTATGAAAAATGATCAAAAAAGCCAATCTTTCCATCTGTACTTGTTTCATGCATGTTAGAACACTTTAACCTTGCTGTTTAGGTGAATTAATTTAATGCACTAAAATGACTTCATAAAATGGGTTTGCATTTGAATCTTTGGTTGAAATGGACACATTTCAATATATTCTAGCTTGCATTAGCCCAAAACACATTCATATTTCCATGTCATAGCATGCTTCATATTGTTGCATATTGTCATGTGTTGATTGTGTTCTTTCTCAGTTGCCGGTGTTTGTCCCACTCAGTAGACGTTGATCCAGCGATGAATTCGATGACACCGATGAAGAACTATACTATCTTCAGAAGTGCCTGGCAGGAAAAACCCCCTTGTTCATTCCGATACAATCCCACTCTCTCGCTCCTGCTCTCTTTTACTGCATTAGGACAACAGCGATTCAACTGTTACATGCTACGGTAGTTGAACCCCTTTCCTTCGCATGACCTGTCATGGCCACAGTAAATAGATGAAACCCACTAGCATGAGTAGGAGTTGTTTGAGCCATGGTGTGCCTACTCATTCATGCTTGTTTGTCATGCCTGCTATTGCTTAGAGTTGAGTCAGGTCTGATTCATCGGGAATGAATTGGAATGGTGATGAACATGTCCTACTTTGTGTGAGCTAAATGTGTGAACACGATTTGGTAAAGGTAGCGGTGAGAGGCCATGAAGGAGTACATGGTGAGTTGTCTCATTGCAACCGTCCTCAGGAACTGAGTTCTATGTTTGTGATCCATGAACAGTTACTACCACACATTGGGTTCTGGTAAATCCACCCCTCTCGACTTATTAATCAACTCGATCTTTGTCCAGTTGTTGCAACTAGTTTCTGGTGTTTGTAGGTAGTGTTAGTAGTCTACCAAGTGGCACCCGGTACAGGTGGGCGTGGGACAGACTAGGCACAGTGGCACGGTGTACCAAGTGGCACCCGGATGGTGGGCTTGGGAACCCTGCACACATCGTTTGGGGCCGTGAGCGACACCCCGGACGGATCTCCTTGCGGATGGAACCCGAATAGGCGATAAACCTGGACTAGAGACTTGTTGGTTAGTCAGGTCGTGGCCGACTCCCTCGCCCGGCTTCCGCTTGAAGGTTGCCGAGGTACATGACGTGTATAGGGCGATAAGTGGCGAGAGCGTGTGTGAAGAAGTACACCCCTGCAGGCTTATCATTATCTATTCGAATAGCCGGATTCCTCGGATATGGAATCTTGGACCCCTTGCATAGTTCATAGACAAGTGAAAGTGGATACTCTAAAACCCGCAAGATGAGCGTGAGTGCTATGGATGGCGTTCTCGTAGGGAGACGGGAGTGGATCCATTGTGGTGTATTGGTATGGTGAATATGTGGACTCGTGTGCGCCACCTGAAAAGAGTTACTTGCAGTCGTAGTTCAGGATAGCCACCGAGTAAAAGCTGGCTTGCTGCAGTTAAACTCCACCAACCCTTTGTTGATACCGATGCATATGTAGATAGTTCTGATGTAAGTCTTGCTGGGTACATTTGTACTCACGTTTGCCTATTTTATGTTTTGCAGAGACGTCAGTCTCGCTAGTAGTTCCGTGTGGACTTCGACGTTTAGCTTGATACCTCAGCTACGATCTTGTGCCCTCAGCAGGATCTGGTAGATAGTCAGGCTTCTCAGCCTTTTTCATTTATAGATGTCTGAACTCAGACATGTTAAGCTTCCGCATGTGCTTTGAATGTATGCTATGATTGTTGGAGCCTAATGAATAAATACTCTGAGTCGTAGAGTCTTGTTGTGATGCCATGTTGTATTGCACATATTGAGCATATTGTGTGTATGATTGAAATGCTTGGTATGTGTGGGATCCGACAACCTAGTTGTTTATCCTTGGTAGACTCTCTTATGGGGAAATGTAGTCTTGTGCTTCCATGAGCCATAGTAGTCCGCTACATCCCGGTTCACCGGAGTCCTGCTAGCCCAGCACTACTGCTCCGGAACACTTGACTGGCCGGCATGTGATTCACTTTGTTCCTGTGTCTGTCCCTTCGGGGAAATGTCACGCGGTGACATCCGGAGTCCTGTCTAGCCTGCTACAACCCGGTTCACCAGAGTCCTGTTAGCCCAGTGCTATAGCCCGGATTCACATGTTGCTGACCGACATGCTCGATGTTGATTCATGTATGCCTGTCCCCGTAAGTTAGTGCCACTTTGGGTTCACGACTAGTCATGTCGGCCTGGGATCTCTGTCATATGGATGCTAGCGACAGTATCATATAGATGAGCCAAAAGGCGCAAACGGTCCCGGGCCATGGTAAGGCGACACCCGTGGGAATACCGTGCGTGAGGCCGCAAAGTGATATGGGGTGTTACCGGCTAGATCGATGTGACTTGGAATCGGTATCCTGACAGCTTTGGTATCAGAGCCTGACTGCCTATAGGTTTATCAAGCCAACTGGTTGAAGTTGTGTCTAGAAATGCTTTAGTTATGTAGGGGAATTGATTGTGGAAGGGAACGTAAGGCTCTTTTTACTCCTTTACCTTATGCTCTTCTGATCAAAGTCAACCTCTTCTTTTCTATGGGGATTAAGAACTAGGCTTCTCTTCTATCTCTCGGGATGATGTGTTACTAAACCGTAGTTGCCTAGGATTGTTGAGTTCAAGCCCCAGTTCAGATTCTACTACCTCCGTGTGATGACAGTTGATCTCATAATCTTGATATTGTGATGTTGAGTGGTTATGCCACCATTTTGCAGGATGTCTCAAATCTTCTTGAGCATTTACAGCCGTTATGCTGTCCGAGTCATCCCAGGTCACTAAATTATCTGATGTAGTTGCAAATCCTTTCTTTCATTCCCGATGTCCTTTTTGTCAGAATAAGCACACTAACCGGTGCGTTGAGGTACTCTATTGCCTCGGTATATATGTTGGGGCTATTATTATGACCCTAGGTGTTTTAGGGAGTCACCCAGTAATCTAGCCATGTTTTGTGTTCCCAGTGTGATGATTCTGGCCACCATTCTCGAAAGCATTCCGTGATGCCATTTAGTAGTAGGCACTCTACTCCTGGGTTTTGAACCCGAGATTCACCCTACCTACCTCATGTCGATAGTGTTGCTAGTTCCTTTAGGATAATAGTAACCTTTGCATTAGTCCTCGAGGTCCGTGGTAGTTCCTTCTTCCAAACACTATGAACCGCTTATGGAAGAAGTTCTTTGAACCAAAAGATCACAACCAGAGTGCTCTTGATGAGTTCTCCATTCTGCATTGTGAATCTGCCAGTCCTACCTTTCTGCATGGGTTGTCCGGAAGAAATGTTGAGCTTTGCTCGACATACTAATCTATGCATCCACAACTCAGAAAATTATATGTTCCGCGAGTTGTTCCTCTTCAGTTGTATCCCGACCATCTTCTATCAGTTGATAGCCAAGAGTATGTGTGCATTTGTGTTCATCGATGCCTATTATTCTTGTGGTCCGTCAAGCCATTCTATTCCAGAATGACTAGGAGAAACAAACTCCAGTACCTCATCCATATCTAGGATTGGGTCAAAGTAGTTGTATCCCGCAGATCAAAATGTCAATCCAGCTTTTGTTCTGTTCTACCTTGGAGTTCTACCCTATTCATGCCAATAATATCATAGGAATTGCACCATCTCTTATGAATCTTTGACATAGTGATACTTCTTGCCATCATTGTTCATTCCTCGGCTCCCATGTTATTGTAACCGGAATGCTGGTAAGTGAGTCATGATGTGTGAAATCAATACTCCTAGCTACTCCATTGCTTGGTAGTTAATGGACAATATTCTCATTCTTAGCGTGTTGGTTATTAAATCATCATCCTAAGATTGATCGTGCTATCTAGTCCTTATTTCTGGTACACTCCTCGATCAATGAGTTAGGATTATGTCAATCCCTCACTCTTTTGATCATATCATCTTGCCCTGAAAAGCAAGGTTGTTCTCGAGCCTAGTAACATGTCGGTGGTTCGTGATTTTCCGAAGATCTTCTCGGAAGTGTTACCTGGTTGTCCCCTGACTGTTATGTTGAGCTCGTGATCAAGTTGGGTTCTTGTAAACCACCCCTTCTCCAAGAATCTGCGTTGGATACCCCTGAGCTAGTTGGTTAAGTTGAACAATGACTTGGAGAGTTGGAAGATAAAAGCTTGTCTGAATTAGTTCATGTTAAGGGATATATTTTTGTGTATGTGTGTGTGTTGAAAAAAAAAGATGATATCTCCGTTGATTGTTCCTCGTGATCAGTTGTTGGATCTATTGCCTTGTTAAAACTTTGACTTGAGTATGGGCTATCGTCAAGTCAAATCAGAACCAACGATGTTCGTAATGTTGTTTTACTCGTGGTTGATCCGTCGAGCATACACCATTACATTCTTTGGTCTGACCAATGCTACCACCGTGTTCACATGATGGTGGAAGTCCAGTCATATGGAAATTTCGATGAGTTTGCTGTTGACCCCATCAGCAGCATGTTGTCTCCCCCATGATTCATGTTGAACATCTAAGTTAGTATTGGAAACTTTGTAAGCAATGCTTTCGTGTTCCGTTCATGAAGCTTATGCTTGGATGGAAGAAGTGACTTCCTCGAATTCACGTGCATTAGGTGTAAGTTGCCACCATGAATTTGAGGAAGGTTTGTTTTGTTTGCCTTGGAATCATCCTAAATCAGTCATGCATACGTGCGAAGTATTCTATGGTTTGGTAGATTAATTACCTCCACTCCATATGTGTCCCTAGCACACTAAGCCACTGATTGGTTTGTTCAAGGAGAAGAAGTTTCTTCTTGAGAGCTAGACTTACGCAAGGACTTCGATATCCTCGTTAATGGTTCCCCCCCCCCGAACTCGGTAGTGTTTCGTGGTAAGACTACCATGTGACCATGCTTGTCTAGGACAACGTGTTCACATGCTTGTAGCAGAACCGGCTCATGTTTTGGAGCTTACTACCGTAGTTCATTCCCCCGAGAATCTCGCAACGTCATCTCATCGATTTGTGTTGCAAACTTTCATTTTCTTTCCAGACCTGATGAGTCTGGATTATCCTGACACCAGCCGGATCTGAATCTCATGCAGCTACGATGGCTAGAACGTTTCTCAAGGACTGTAATATTTGTCCCTCTGTAACCCGCTAAAGTGGATGTTATGGCCAACACACCCAACCGGAAGACTTATTATTGTAGTATCTTGATTGTGAAAGTTGGCCACCTCCCCATCAGGATTTCGTAGAATTTATTCCAATAGTTGTTCCTTATGGATTTTTGTGTTCCCGAAGTTTGACCTTTTACTTGATGTTCTAGATATCAAACCATATCTATGAATGGATTACGCTAGCACATCAAGGAGAACATTAGAAGCAGAGTGCTAAATGTCTCTCGGTCGATCATCCAGATTCTGTTTCCTTAGCCACGCTAACGGGAAGTATGAGAAGGTGCTATCTTCCTTGTATCCGCATCATCCATCACTAGTCATCATGGTAGTATGTCGTGTTGCCAGGGTCCGTGCCACGGATGTTGGTAAAACCTTGATGAATATGGAAATGCTCAAGTTCTTGAGAGCACGTGCAAGCAAAATCATCCGTTGCGTTGCCTTCAACCAGGTAGTTCACATCATCCATTCTAGTCCGGGTATGCCATCCCTTTGTATTCCGCCAAACGATTGTTGTGATTGCCTTAGGCTGGTATAAGGAGTTGCAATTATCTCGGAATCAAAAGTAATTCTTTTTGCCACTTAAGGGAATAATTCTATGAGTCACCTTCCGCAAGGTGCCCCGTTATGGGATCATGGCAATTATTTCCTCGCCACCTTAACACCATCCACCATCTCTCTAAGCGTGGAATTGTTGCCCACCAAATCAAATCTCGTCGTTTATTCTGCCACCCCTCTTGATGTGTTTTGTGTCTCAACTCGAGATGTTTCAACATCTCATTCCGTGAGTTGATCTTGTATAGCTCGATCTTCGGCAAGATCAATCCTAGTAGAGTTTCTTTCTGTTGTCATTGCGTGGATGAAGATCTCAAAAGCGAGGATGTCAAGATCAACGTATGCAACGAATCAACAACCTTATGAGGTGCAACCTGGATCGCGAAGATTGTGTTGGTCTTGTGCCCCCTCCGTCTTCTTACCTCACGTCTTGAATCTCGGGACGAGATTCTTGTTTAGTGGGGGTGAGTTGTCACATCCCTAGTTTTGGTAATGCCAAGTGCTAACATATGGTGTTGCATCATATCTACTTTACTCATAAAATTGAAATGGGGATGACAGAAACCCTAGCACCCCTTTAATCCAGCTAGTATTTACTAAAATATTTTTGAATGAACCTGAAATGCCCTTCTAAAATGTTCATCATCTTTGCCTTGGTCTTAAACCTCTGACAAAAATGGTGCACATATTTCGAGGACATCATAGGGTCACTGAATTAAATAATACTCTATTTGCATTTGGGCATTTAAATGCTATAGAATATTTTAGATGTCCAAATAATCCTAAACTGAAATGTTCCATGGTGGTTATATGCTAAACAGTGGGCACGAGCAGTTTGGTGATTTTTGAAAGTGCCTAAGAATTTTTAGAAAAGCCACAAAGTTGCAGAAAAATAGAAAACATGAAATAAAAGAGAGAAAGAGACTTACCTGGCCTACCTCGACGGCCCAGTAGCCAGCCCACCTGGCCAGCCCAGCCAGTGCCGCTGCCAGTCATCTCCCACCTCTCGCCAATAGGACGAGAGGCGTGTGGCCGCCGTGGGCACGTGCATGCGCTCGCCAGCTCCTGCTTGCCGCTGCTGCTAGAGACGGCCACGAGCGCCACGACACCCCCCTGACCGCCCCTCTCTCTCTGGACCCCCTCCTCCTTCTCTGCTCTCTCTCTCTCTCTCCCGCGATCGACCATGAGCACCTGAGAGCGCTGACGAGCACCACCGCGGCCCTCATCCGCCCCTCGCCTCGCCGATGCTTCCAGAAGAACCGCCACACCTTCCTCTTCGTCTGCACCAACCCACGTGATGCCGGAAGCCCCGTAGCACTGTCCCCGCCGTCGTCTTCTTCCTCCGGACGCCGAAGATCGGCTTCGCCGTTCCGCCCGCATCGGACCTCCCCGAGCCGCTGACCTCTTCAACGGGATCACTGTGAGCTTCCGCGCTGAACCCCTCTCTTCCCGCTCACGTTCGCGAGCTCCAGGACGCATCTCCGCCATGGCCGAGAGCTCGGCTCCGCTGCGCATGTCGCCGCCGTCGTTCTAGCCACCGCCGCTCGCGTCCGAACCTATAAACGCACTCAACGCATTACCAGGAACCCGTAGCACTCGCGGGTTCGCCCTGCTGTGCCCTGTAGCGCTGCCTCCGAGCACGCCCGAACTCCAGCCGCCGGGCAAGTTGCCGCCGCTGTCGATTTAGGTCACCTGAGCTGCTGCTGCGTGCACCACAAGACGCAGACGAGCTCCAGAATCACGTAGAGCCTCTTAGCCATCGATTTGGTCGCGGGAGGAGCTTTTTCGATGCCCTCCGCCGTCTCTGGTGTCACCGGCGACGACACGCGGGTCAACTCCGGCGAGTTTGACCCAGCTGACCAGGGGTTTGACCACCCCTGGCTCACTGACGTGTGGGCCACAGGCCACTAACTAAACTAGGATTAGTATTAGTTTAACGCTAACTAAATTTAGTTAGTTAACTAACCACTAACTAGTGCGTCCCACTGGTCAGGGTTGACCTGGACCGTGCCCGTTGACCGCTGACATCACAGTGACGTCATGCTGATGCAATAACTCTTTTTTGGATTTATTCTTTTACAAGAAATACCAGAAAATTGCCTAAACTTCTAAAAATCATAGAAAATCAACCGTAACTCCAAATGAAATAAATTATATATGAAAAATGATCAGAAAAATCCAATCTTTCCATCTGTACTAGTTTCATGCATGTTAGAACAATTTAACCTTGATGTTTAGGTGAATCAAGTTAATGCACTAATATGACTTCAAAAAATGGGTTTGCATTTGAATCTTTGGTTCAAATGGACTCATTTCAATATATTCTAGCTTGCATTAGCCCAAAACACATTCATATTGCCATGTCATAGCATGCATCATATTGTTGCATATCGTCATGTGTTGATTGTGTTCTTTCTCAGTTGTCGGTGTTTGTCCCCCCAGTAGACGTTGATCCAACGATGAATTCGATGACACCGATGAAGAACTATACTATCCTCAGAAGTGCCAGGCAAGCAAAACCCCCTTGTTCATTCCTGTCAGGACCCTGATTCCAAGTCACATCGATCTAGCCGGTAACACATCATATCACATTGCGGCCTCACGCACGGTATCCCCACGGGTGTCGCCTTACCATGGCCCGGGACCATTTGCGCCTTTTGGCTCACGTATATGATAGTGTCGCTAGCATCCATATGACAGAGAACCTGGGCCGACATGGCTAGTCGAGAACCCAAAGCGGCACAGACCTATGGGGACAGGCATACATGAATCACATTGAGAATGCCGGTCATCAACGAGTGAATCCGGGATGTAGCACTGGGCTAACAGGACTCCGGGGAACCCGGGCTGTAGAAGGTTAGGCAGGACTCCGGATGTCACCGGGTGACATTTCCCCGAAGGGACAGACATAGGAACGAAGTGAAACACATGCCGGCCAGTCAAGTGTCCTGAGCAGTAGTGCTGGGCTAGCAGGACTCCGGTGAACCGGGCTGTAGGGGACTACTATGGCTTGAGGAACACTAGACTACATTTCCCCATAAGAAAGGCTGCCAAGGATAAACAACTAGATTGTCGGATCCCACATATACCAAGCATTTCAATCATACACACAATATGCTCGATATGTGTAAATACAACATGGCATCACAACAAAACTCTACAACTCGAGTACTTTATTTAAAGGCTCCAGAGAGCCATGCATAACATGTTCATACAGGTAGGGGTCACATGACCCGGCACTCAAGTCATACAAGCATACAAGAACATGCGGAAGCAAATAGTCTGAGTACAGACACTAGAAAGAAAGAAGGCTTCTCGAAGCCTGTCTATCTACATGGGGCCCTCCATGGCCAGGATCACCACCTGGGTGGCAAGTCACTCATCAACGTCGAGATCTACATAAAACCCATTGGAGGGGGCGGTGTTGTCGTCTGAAAACAATAATTAAACAAACATGAGTACAAAGGTACTCAGCAAGTCTTACATCAGAACCTACTATACATGCTCATTCTCAAGAAGGTGGTGGAGTTATTGCAGCAAGCCAGCTTTGAATCTTGGCTATGCTATCCTACCGGACACCACTTAGTAAAATAGTTTTCGCACACGAGTCCACTAATCACCAATACAATACTCCACCGGGGATCCTCCCTCGTCATCCTACGAGAGGGCCATCCTCGGTACTGACACTTATCTTGAGTCTTTTAGTAGTATCCATTAACTTGTCTATGAACTGTATAGGCAACCAAGTAGTCCTTTACCGCGGACGCGGCTATTCGAATAGATGATGTTAACCCTGCAGGGGTGTACTCCTTCATACATGCTCTCACCACTTACCGTCGTTTACACGACATGTCCTCGGTAACCTTCAAGCGAAAGCCCAACGAGGGTGTCGGCCACGGCCTACCTAAACACTCAAGCCTCTAGTCCAGGTTTATCGCCTATCCAGGTTCCATCCGTAGGGAGTCCGGCCGAGGTTTCCACATACGCCCCCGAACGGTGTGAACAGGGTTCCCGAGACACCAAACGGGTGACTCGGTACACCGTGCCACGGTGTATCTACCACAACATAGCCCAACCCTACGGTCAGCGCTACACACGGCCGCCAACACATAACCTACAAACACCAGAAACTAATTGCAACTCCTGGACAGAGTACTAGGGTGATTAAGAAGCCGAGAGGGTCAATTAAGGATCCCAATGCATGGTAGTAGCTGATTCTTAAAATCACACATAGAGATCTGAGTTCTTAGGGACGGCCTCAATGAAACAATCCACCATGTACTCCGACATGGCCTCTCATCGATACCTTTACCAAATCATGTTCAACACATCCCTCACATTACTGACATAATCATTTCACTCTAGCCCATCACCCAGATGAACCAGACCTGACACAACTCTAAGCATAGCAGGCATAGCAAGGCAGGAAGCACATACAAGGCTCAATCAACTCCTACACATGCTAGTGGGTTTCATCAAGTTACTGTGGCAATGACAGGTCATGCAGAGGATAAGGGTTCAACTACTGTAGCACAGAGTAGTTTGAAACGTTGTTGTCTTAATGAAGTAAATGAGAGCAGAGGCGAGAACATGGGATTGTATCGATATGATCAATGGGGTTGCTTGCTGATGTAGTGGTAGTAGGGTACTGCCCTTCAAACGGATATTCGGGGTTATCCTCGGAGGCAGAACCTACCACGAAAGACACACCGAACATAATCAACACATGACAATATGCAACAATATGATGCATGCTATGACATGGCAAGATGAATGTGTCTCGGCCTAATGCAAGCTAAAACAGAAAGGAATGAACCCATTTGAATCAAAGATTCAAATGTTAGTTCATTTAACATAGCCATATTAGTGCATTATCTTATTTTTCTTAAAAAGGAAGGTTATCTTGTTTTGTCATGCATGAAACCATTACCAATGGATAGATTGAATTTTTCTGATCAAAATTCATATATAAATCTTTTCATTTGGAGTTACAGATTAATTTCTATGATTTTTAGAAGTTTTGGCTATTTTGTGGAATTTCCTATATAAAAATAAATCCAGAAAATGAATAATTGCGTCAGCACTGCGTCACTATGACGTCAGCGAGTCAAAGGCGCCAGGGCGAGTCAAACCTGACTGGTGGGCCCTGTCTGTCAATGTCTCAGCTAACTAACAGGATTAAGTTAATACTAACTAACTGTCAGTGGGGCCTGGGCCCACATGTCAATGACCTAAACTAATTATGATTAGTTAGCACTAATCCTAAATTAATTAATAGGCTGGTCCCACCTGTCATAGGCTCAGGGGGAGTCAACTTGGGCCCACACGGGTCAGGCGTGGTCAACTCGCCGGTCAGCAGGTCAAAGCCTGCCGGCATTTAGCCGCCGGCGAGGCCAGACACGGCGGCGCACTGCGGGATTTGCCCACAGGGCATCATTTGCTGCGCGGAGAGCAGCTACGGGCAGCTGGTGCTCGCCCGCATCCAGCCGTGGTGATGGCTTGGCCGGGGAGTGGCCGGAGCATCGCCAGCGACGACCTTGGCGGACGCCGAAGCTCGGGTCAGCTCGTGCGCATGGCTGCAGTGGCCTAGACGGCGTGGCGCTTGCACCTACCACATCTACGCGATGCAGTGATTGTGACGGGCACAAGCCCGTGACCAAAAGGTCACCGGAGCATCGCCGGCGACATGGTCAGGCGGCGGTGCGTTCGGACGGAAAAGGCACGGCGGCTACAGAGCTCTAGCGACGAAGCGGAGAGAAGGGGGAGGAGCAGTAGCTCACTGGGAAGCCGCAGAGAAGGTCAGCGTGCTCGGGGAAGGCTCGGTGCGGTCAGAACGGCGACGGGGATCTCGGCGGCCCGAGGTTGAAGACGACGGCGGTGGGGACGATGCAGGGCTCCGGCGTCGTGCGGCTTGGCTAGTCGACGTAGTCGACGACGGCGAACCATCCGGACACGGTGAGAGGGCGCGGGGACGGCGTCGGACGTGGCTGTGGCGAGCGGCGGTGATGGTGACGTCTCAGGCAACGCCGGGGCGGGCGAGAGAGAGGAACCAGAGGGAAGAGCGAATGTCTGCGAGGTCGGGAAGAGAGAGGGGGGTCATCCCGCGTCGACAGCTCGACGAGGGGAGCGGCGAGGCGGCGGGCAGCTGCGTGGCGCGCATGCTGTGCTCGCCGTCAAGCAGCTGCTTGCCTGCCTGGCCAAGCCAAGCAGCTCGCTGGAGCGTTGGCTGGGCTGGGCCGGCAGGTGGGCTTGCTGGGGTGGGCGCCAGGTAAGCTTTCTCTTTCTCTCTTTTCCTGTTTGTTTTCTTTTTCTATTTTTCTGTAACTTTAGGGCTTTATTAAAAATACTTAGGCACTTACTAAAATCTTGGAAATAATTGTGGGCTCTGTTGGGATTATTCCTAACAGCCCTCACTTAACTCCAGAATTATTTGGGCATTTAAAATATTTTATAGCATTGAAATGCCCAAATTCAAATACTTATGATTTAATTCAAAGAATCCAGAATGTCCTAGAAAAGAGTGCACCATTTTTGCCAGGGGTTTTAACCCAAACCAGAAATGATGAACATTTTGTGAAGGGCATTTTGGGTTCATTGAAAATAATTTTAGTAAACCCTAGTTGTTTCCAGGGGGTTGCTGGGGGTTCTGTCATCCCCATTTCAAGTTTCTGTAAAAGTAGACATGATGCAACACTCTAATGCATGAACTAGCTAGGGTGTGACAATTCCGATACAATCCCACTCTCTCGCTCCTGCTCTCTTTTACTGCATTAGGACAACAGCGATTCAACTGTTACATGCTACGGTAGTTGAACCCCTTTCCTTTGCATGACCTGTCATTGCCATAGTAAATAGATGAAACCCACTAGCATGAGTAGGAGTTGTTTGAGCCCTGGTGTACCTACTCATTCATGCTTGTTTGTCATGCCTGCTATTGCCTAGAGTTGAGTCAGGTCTGATTCATCGGGAATGAATTGGAATGGTGATGAACATGTCCTCCTGTGTGTGAGCTAAGTGTGTGAACACGATTTGGTAAAGGTAGCTGAGGGAGTCCTGGATTAGGGGGTGTTCGGATAGCCCGACTATACCTTCAGCCGGACTCCTGGACTATGAAGATACAAGATTGAAGACTCCGTCCAGTGTCCGGAAGGGACTTTCCTTGGCGTGGAAGGCAAGCCTGGCGATACGGATATGAAGATCTCCTACCATTGTAACCGACTCTATGTAACCCTAACCCTATCCGGTGTCTATATAAACCGGAGGGTTTTAGTCCGTAGAACAACGTACACATCAACAATCATACCATAGGCTAGCTTCTAGGGTTTAGCCTCCTCGATCTCGTGGTAGATCTACTCTTGTACTACCCATATCATCAATATTAATTAAGCAGGACGCAGGGTTTTACCTCCATCGAGAGGGCCCGAACCTGGGTAAAACTTCGTGTCCCTTGTCTCCTGTTACCATCCGGCCTAGACGCATAGTTCGGGACCCCCTACCCGAGATCCGCCGGTTTTGACACCGACATTGGTGCTTTCATTGAGAGTTCCTCTGTGTCATCGCCATCAGGAAGGATGCCTCGCCCCGTCTTTAAAGATGGCACCATTGCTAAGGGAGCTTTGGCTGTCGGCCAAACCCTCCGGTTAGGTGGCTTTCTTATGACCGCCTGTTCGGCTTCTGCGCCGATGATGACCTCTCGAGCCATCAAAAACAATCTTCATGTCAACTCGGAACTCGCCAAGTAGTTAGATCCAATAGAGCTTTCCTCCATAAACGAGCTCTTGGATCGCTTCGCCGCCCTGGGAGTCGCTACGGATTACGACCAGATTGGGCCTAAAACCGATCTGAGAGAGATTAACTCTCCCCAAGTCACCCATCACGTTGTCGTGGTAGAGGGACAGTGCAGCGACCCTTCATCTATCTTAAGGACTCGCTACATCCGGATTCCCGATCCCTCCAAGCCGGATACCCGCGGAGGGGAGGATATCACTCAAGACCTGAACTTAGAGTCAGGTGGCGGGCTGGATTCATTAGACAACATCCAGGAATCCAAATTTTCGAGTTCAGAAATTCCTCGGCCTCTGAGCCTTAGATGGGGTGAGGCTTCGGATTTAATTCCACCCACCCACCCCAACATAAGCGATCTATCCAAAATCAGGCAAGAACCCGATGAAACAGTACATCATTACTGGGCCAGATTCCTCCTGGTTAAGAACAGGCTAAGGACTGCCGCGAGAAAGACGCAATCTCAATCTTCTGCAATAATTGCACAGACAAGGGAATACTCGACGCCATAAGTCGCCGTGATATTACACGCTTTGCTGACTTGGCGTCCATTGTATGAAAGTACTGTGCGATGGAAAGCGCCTGGAAAACCGAAATAAAATTTGGGACAATCCGGCCCTGAATACAAACCCAGTCCGAAATAAAAGGGTGCATCATGAAACCATAGTGGAAGGGTGGCTTAATGGACCCTGGTCACCCGGGTCAAGCACTAAAAAACAAAAACCCTCTACAGGGCATGGAACCATAGTGGAAGGGTGGCTTAATGGACCCTGTAAAGTTCACAGTACAGAGGACGCCACACCAACTCACAGCCTCAGAGCATGTTGGATACTCTGGCAGGTGGCCAAAATTGGCGAAAATCTCCTAATTCCGGAGGCCATAGAAAGCCACCCCAGAGACACCAATACGGTATTAACAGTCTTCGAGACTTTCGCGTCAAATAGTATGCGAAAAAGGACACTCCGCAGCCTTGCCGAAGTCTACCAAGTAGCAACAATAAACCCATGGAGTGACACGGCTATTACCTTTAACGCTAGTGATGAACCTAAATTCCGAACAGCCCGAGCACCAGCCGCATTGGTCCTCAGTCCAATAGTGGATGGCTTTCGTCTTACCAAGGTACTCATGGACGGCGGCAGCAGATTGAACCTCATTTACGAGGAGACTCTTCAAAAAATGGAAATAGACTGGAACCGCATTGAGCGAAGCAGCACAACCTTTAGAGGAATAATCCCCAGTCGGGAAGCCCGTTGTACAGGAAAAATCACACTAGATGTGGTGTTCGGCACGCCGGATAATTACAGGTCCGAAGAGGTCACGTTCCAGGTGGCTCCGTTCAGCAGCGGTTATCACGCTCTGCTAGGGCGGGAAGCGTTTACAATCTTCCAAGCAATACCCCATTACGGGTACATGAAGCTCAAGATTCCCGGGCCTAACGGGATCATCACTCTAGCTAGTGATCCGGACATAGCACTCCGCGCCGAAAACAAGACAGCCGCACTGGCCCTCGAGGCACTATCCAAAGCCCTTGCGGCTGAGGAGCTGACTGTGCTGTGCTCTACGGTGAATAGGGACGATGTGGTACTCGACAAAAGATCCAAGTCCACCTCCTTTAAACTGGCGGATGAAATAGTCAAATTCCAAGTCCATCCAACGGACCCCAATAAAACAGCTTCCATCGGGGCACAATTAAACCCTGATGTCGATGCCGCACTGTGAGAGTTCCTACGAGAGAACTGGGACATTTTCTCCTGGCACCCTTCAGACATGCCAGGAATCCCATGCAGGTTGGCCGAGCACAGCTTAAATATCCAAACAGGATTCAAACCTGTCAAACAGGCTCTTCGGCGTTTTTCCGAACCTAAGAGACAGGCCATGGAAGAGGAGCTAGCAAAGCTATTGGAGGCCGGATTCATCAGAGATATAAAACATCTGGACTGGCTAGCAAACCTGGTGATGGTACCAAAGAAGGACAAATCCTGGCGCCTGTGTGTTGATTTTAAAGACCTTAACAAAGCTTTCCCAAAGGATCCCTTCCCCCTCCCCCGCATCGATCAAATTATCAACGCTACCGCAGGACACATTCGTTGTGTTTCCTCGACGCATATTCTGGCTACCATCAAATCAAGATGGCAGAACCAGACCAAGCCGCAACGGCATTTAGCACACAATACGGGGCATTCTGCTTCAACACGATGCCCTTCGGGCTCAAAAACACCGGCGCAACATATCAGCGCATGATTCAGACATGTCTGGCAAGCCAGATCGGAAAAATAGTGGAGGCATATGTAGATGATGTGGTCGTCAAAACAAGACATGTTGAATCTCTAGTAGACGACTTAAGGCTCACATCTGATAACCTCCGAACATACGACATCAAGCTCAACCCGGAAAAATGCGTTTTCTACATTCCAGCTAGAAAGCTCTTGGGCTTCATTGTATCGGGTAGAGGAATTGAAGCAAATCCAGCCAATATCCGAGCTTTGTCGCAACTGGATATCCCAAAGGACCTCAAACAAATAAAAAAGTTAACCGGATGCGTGGCGGCTTTAAGTCGCTTTATCTCCCGCTTGGGAGAAAGGGCCCTACCCCTTTACCGCCTCCTTCGGTGCACCGAACACTTCAAATGGACGGACGCAGCCACGGTCGGACTCAACGAAATAAAAGCCATACTGGCAACAAACCCAGTCCTGGCCGCGCCAAACATTAGCGAACCAATGCTATTATACATTGCAGCAACAGATCAGGTTGTAAGCGCAGTGCTCGTCGTCGAACAAGAAGCGGACGGACACAAATTCCCCCTTCAAAAGTCGGTCTATTATGTGTCCACTGTCCTCACTCCCTGCAAATCACGGTACCCGCATTATCAAAATATTGCGTACGCGGTATTCATGGCATCCCGGAAGCTACGACACTACTTTCAAGAGTGATCAATAACAGTAGCCTCGGAAGTACCACTTAACGATATTATAAACAACCGTGATGCAACGGGCCGGATTGCGAAATGGGCCATCGAGCTCCTCCCGTTCGACATAACTTATTAGCCACAACGAGCCATCAAGTTACAAGTCTTGGCTCACTTTGTCGCAGAATGGACGGAGGCCGAACTCCCTAAAGAGTACGACACATATTCAAATTGGATCATGCATTTTGACAGCTCCAAGATGTTGGTCGGACTGGGGGCTGGCGTCGTTTTGACGTCCCCCACAGGAGACACAGTTCAATACGTACTATAGATTATGTACACGGACTCCAACAATGCAGCCGAATATGAGGCCCTTTTACATGGTCTCCGGATGGCAGTATCCATGGGCATCCAACGCCTAGAGGTGTGCGGGGACTCGAACCTCGCAATATCCCAAATAAATGGAGACTTCGATGCCAAGGATCCAAGTATGGCAGCTTACCGCAACGCCGTCCTAAAAATGTCAGCTCGGTTCGAGGGGCTCGAATTTCACCATATAGCCCGGGAAAATAATCAGGTGACAGATGTCCTGGCACGCATCGGCGCAAAACGTGATGTAGTCCCCCCCAACATCTTCTTGGAAAGGTTGTTCAAGCCATCCGTAGCGTGGGAAGGGGAGCCGAACAATAACAGCCCAGACCCAACCGCACTGCCCGACACCGAACATTCTGACACAATCAGAGGCTCTGCCTATGAAATAACACCTTCAGCCCACGTAATAATGGCCGTCATCGCCCCGTGGACAGAACCATTCCTCGCCTACCTTACTAGGCAGCAACTCCCCGAGGACCAAAATGAGGCACGCTGCATAGTGCGGCGATCCAAAGCCTATAGAGTCCACGAGGGAGAGATTTATAAGGTGCATCTCCGATGAGGAGGGGCGGAATCTCCTGGCTGAAATTCATGCCGGACTCGGCGTTCATCACGCTGCAGGCCGGTCCCTTGTAAGCAAGGCCTTCCGTACAGGCTTTTATTGGCCGACGGCCCGGGCAGACGCTCAGGACTTAGTCCAGCGATGCACTGGTTGCCAGCTCTTTGCAAACCAAAGCCATATGCCACCCACCGCCCTCCAAACCATCCCCATTACTTGGCCCTTCGCGGTCTGGGGGCTTGACATGGTTGGACCCCTTAAAGGCGGAACCCACAAGCAAAAACACTTACTGGTCATGGTGGATAAGTTCACCAAATGGATAGTAGCCAAGCCTGTTAAGACGGCCGAATCCGGACCGGTGATAGAGTTTATATCCGGGGTTGTACACCGTTACGGCGTCCCCCACAGCATCATCACTGATAACGGCACGAACTTCACGGCCGACGAGGTAAAACTCTGGTGCAAAAACATGGGCATCAAGCTCGATTATGCTTCCGTCTATCACCCACAAACTAACGGCCAGGTCGAACGTGCAAATGGTCTTATCATGAGTGTCATCAAACCTAGATTAGTGCAGTCCCTCAGGGAATCTAACACTCACTGGGTAGAGGAGCTCAACTCTGTACTCTGGGGGCTGCGGACCATGCCGAATCGCACCACCGGATACACACCATTCTTTATGGTGTACGGCGCAGAGGCAGTTTTGCCTTGCGACATAATTCATGACTCACCTCGAGTGCGCATGTACGAAGAAAGAGAAGCCGAACTCGATCGGCAGGACAGCTTGGACGCATTGGAGGAGGAGCGTGACGTGGCAAAAGCCCGTTCCGCATTCTATCAATAGCAGGCTCGAAGATACCAAAGCAGAGAAGTACGGGCCAAAAATTAGAACATTGGCGAATTTGTTCTACGACTACCGGACAAAAAAAGGACAAACTTAAGCCCAAATGGGAAGGTTCCTTCATAATTGACCAAGTCCTGACTGGTGGAGCGTACCGCCTGCGGGATGCATCGGATAACCGACTTGAGCCAAACCCATGGAACGCAGCCCATCTCCGAAGATTCTATGCCTAGCGTCGGGCACTGTGTTCGTCTCCTTCCTCTGTCCATTTTTTATATTTTATGTCTTACATTTCTCTTCTTCTCTCTCTCTCTCTCTCTTATAGCCTCTAAAGGCTCATAAAGTGACGCGCTATCCGCGCTCATTAAACCTGGGGGCTTCCTTAAACAGAAGCTTATTCATGCGGGCTTCATGCCCAACACATGTGTCACACTTCCGCATGTACCTTTTATTCACCATTATATGCATCGATATGACTTAAGTTTTGGCCAAGCTGGGTTTCCTGGCTCCTGTGCTTACCCCTACGTTCCTGATTGTTCGGCTAGATGGTAAAGGGAGCACCTCTGCGATTGTTACTGTCGGGTCAGCCGGACTTGTACCTCAGACTGGGTGAAGCCGAAAGCTAGCGTTCTTAAGGGAATATTCGGTCGGTGAACTAAAGATGATCTTTTCTTATTTTTATCTATACGCCCCCAGATGTTTTTCCTACGTTTCTTTTCACAGCATGGACATGCACCTTAGGGCATGCCTCCCAGGGAAAGGAACCCCTAACGGAACTATTCTCCCTGGAAGATGTTTCTTACTAACCATGTAATATAACATACCTAGTCGGGCACTTGTCTGTTCATGCCCTAATGACCCATACGCCTGGTCTCCATGCATTCCCCGGTTCCTATATAACCGCATGGGAATTCGGACACACTCCGGACCGTCAGGTCCCGAGGCTGAAGCGAAAAGGTCGGCCATGACAAATGATCTACAATCCGGCTAGAAGGCATTATAAATGTCAATTAAATTACATAGTCATTTTGACTAGTTGTATTCCTCTTCAATACCATCTAGAAGGCTGTCTAATTTACAGTCCTGCTGGGAATACTTTGCGGCCAACTCTACTTGGCCGTATACTAAGCTTACAGGGATCTCCTTCCCATCGGGCCCTACAGGACCGACCTCGGCCATGTGGTTGGGGTTAGCCTTTGCGTACCGCGTCTTCACCATGGCCCAGGCCTCCCTAGCGCCTTGACATCAGGCTGATATCTTCCACAATCGGAAGCGCCGCCGTGCTCCCTTTAGCTTCTCCGCAAGCTCTCCAAGACCTTCGGGCATGGAGACGGATGGCCACAGGGCCTGGGCGATGCCTCGCATCGCCTGCCGAACTCGATCAAGCAGTTGCAAGAGCTCGGGAAGAAGGTCACCCGTAGAACCCGGCATCTCCTCTGCAGGACGACCTATTAGCACACCTACAGACATTGCTCTGTTAGTCGACTTCCCCCGCCGAACATTCTTTCAAAAGGATCATTCAAGCACTTACTAAATATGCCGCGCCGAAGCCGCTGATTCTCCTTCATGGAGTCTGATAGCTGGGCACGAACATCTTTCAGCTTGACGCCCAGCCTGGTGTTGGCATCTTGGAGATCGTTCTTCTCCCCCATCACCTTTAATAGCACCCTCTCACCAGCCTTTAGCTGGCGTAGGAGGTGTTGCCTTTCCGGATTCAATCCGGCGCCATCTGCAATTTCATTTGTCAGATTCGCACCAAAGCCGTGCTTCGCAAAATACTTATCTTTAGAAGTGTATATTACCAGAGGGGGTCTCCTTAGGCTCCCCTGCCACGGCTAGTGCGACCTCTAGTTGGGCTTTGCACTCTTCCAGCTCCTTGGACAGTAGGGAATTCTTTTCTGTAAGAACCTGCATATCAAATGATCCTTAAATCAGTTATTCCAACTGTTTCAAGTCTCGGGGGCTACTACTATATATATAATTACCAAAATTTTCTTACCCGTATGTCTTTTACATATTGCTCCATGGCTCTGGCTAGACCATTTTGAGCGGCACGGAGGTGCGCATCTCCCGAGTTGAAGGCATCTAACGCCCCTTGGGAGAAACAAGTGTCGCGAAGAATTGTCCGGTGACGCCTGTGGTTCATGGCACTCTCCACCTCAGAGTTGGTGGCAGACAACCCATCCACATCCTCCGTCGGAGGAGCGTCTGGCGTGCGCCTTGCGTTCGCCTTCGCCTCCGGACCAGGCTTTGGAGCCTGGCTGGTGGAGGCGCGATTGGCAGCCTCTCTAGGTATAGTCCGGCGAGGTCTCTTTGTCCTGAAGAGAGCACGAGTGTCAATGTGCCTCGAAGGTATAATACCTGGGATAAGGGGGCGCGCCATACCTTTGCGTTGATGCCTCGGTCCGGACTGCACTTCTTTTCGGCCCACGGGGCCCCACGGCTCCTCGTTGGCTTGTCGCCGCAGGTTCGGCCTTCCCCCTTAAAAACCTCCCCTGCAAAGTTCGGTTGCAATTAGGAAACTGAACACGAGTGGGCGGACACCTATTCGGGGTACTGGGACTTCGATCTCAGGTACCTAGGGCGTCAGGATTAGCCCTGGGTAATCGGCCGTAATGGCCACCAAGGCGTTGTCCTCGCTCAATTGATGGAACACTCCATCAATCAGCTCCACCGATATGTCCGGATCCTCTTGAGAGGCCGGGTCGAGGGACCGTCCTGGGTCCTCGGGTTGTGGAGGAGGGCTGCTTATTTCCTTAACAGCCCGGCGCAGTTCCTGCGTTAAAGTCGTCAGACTGAATATTTAACAACGGGAATACAAAACGGATGAACAAGTAAATACGGCCGCTTACAAAGCTCGGGGGATTGTGCATGGAGAATCCAGCCTGAGGGTTGACGCGGAGAAATTCCTCCTCTTCTCCTTTATACAAAGTGGACAAGATCTTTAGTAGAGCGGCAGCTGAATCCGGCCCCTTACAACCGTAGCGGGTGGCGTCGTCCTCCCCATTGAAGGCCCACATGGGGTGGCTTCTATACTGAAGCGGCTGCACCCCCCGCATAATGCATTCAGCCATAACCCCGATCATGGTTAGTCCGGAATGGGCTAACAATCTTATTCGGCCCATCAGGTAAATGATGTCCCTGTCACTTTCCCTCTGAGGGCTCTGTGGGCGCAAGCTTAGGTGCTTCTTTAAGGGAGCACTGTTGAATTCAGGGAGGCCGATCTGGACAGGATCCGGCAGCGGGACGTCTTCTATATAGAACCATTCCGAGGGCCAGTCATCGGACGCCTTCTTTGGGGTTCCGGACAGATATCCGCTCCCGGCGATGCGCCACACTTCGGCTCCGCCCACTTGATACATTGACCCCTTCTTGGAACGGGGCACGAGGCAAAATAGCTCCTTCCACGGTCCGAAATGAGCTTCAACACCCAAGAACAGCTCGCAGAGGGCTACAAAGCCCGCAATATGCAATACTGAGGCAGGCGTGAGATGATGTAGCTGGAGGCCGTAGAACTCCAGCAGCCCCTAGAGAAATGGGTGGATTGGAAATCCTAGCCCCCTTATTAAGTAAGGGACAAGGCACACCCGCTCTCCTTTGGAGGGATTAGGGGCATTTTCTGCTTGCTCTCCGCCGTTGTAGACGGCAAGACCGGCTCGAACCGGGACCATATAAGCCGGGGGGAGAAATCCCTTGGTCTGGAGCGTCACTAGCTCGCTATGCGGGATGGAACATCTCTCCCAATATCCAGGCTTAGGGCTGGAAGGGCGAGGGGAAGAGTTGCGACGGCTGGCCATGGTGGAATGGACCTTTATCGGATGCGCTCTGATGAACACTCGCGGAGGGGAAAAGGTGTGGATTGGATCTAAATACTCGTCCCCTTAAATAGGGCAGCTCATTTATGCGGCTAGGGGTGTGAATGTAAAAACACTCAGACTTTTCATATTCGTTTGACACGTGGGAAGCGGCCATTATTGGGCGTAGAAGCCAAGGACCGCAACATCTACAAGAAACCGGACTTTATTCAAACAGGTACACGGAACTTGGAGGAGAACCCGCCTTGCAATGCCAAAGACAATCTACGCACCGGACTCATTGTCATTGAAGCTTGGTTCGGGGGCTACTGAGGGAGTCCTGGATTAGGGGGTGTTCGGATAGCCAGACTATACCTTCAGCCGGACTCCTGGACTATGAAGATACAGGATTGAAGACTCCGTCCCGTGTCCGGAAGGGACTTTCCTTGGCGTGGAAGGCAAGCTTGGCGATACGGATATGAAGATCTCCTACCATTGTAACCGACTCTATGTAACCCTAACCCTATCCGGTGTCTATATAAACCGGAGGGTTTTAGTCCGTAGGACAACATACACATCAACAATCATACCATAGGCTAGCTTCTAGGGTTTAGCCTCCTCGATCTCGTGGTAGATCTACTCTTGTACTACCCATATCATCAATATTAATCAAGCAGGACGTAGGGTTTTACCTCCATCGATAGGGCCCGAACCTGGGTAAAACTTCGTGTCCCTTGTCTCCTGTTACCATCCGGCCTAGACGCATAGTTCGACACCACCTACCCGAGATCCGCCGGTTTTGACACCGACAGTAGCAGTGAGAGGCCATGTAGGAGTACATGGTGGGTTGTCTCATTGCAGCCGTGCTCAGGAATTGAGTTCTGTGTTTGTGATCGATGAACAGTTACTACCACACATTGGGTTCTGGTAACTCGACCCCTCTTGACTTATTAATCAACTCGATCTCTCTCCAGGAGTTGCAACTAGTTTCTAGTGTTTGTAAGTAGTGTTAGTAGTCTATCAAGTGGCACCCGGTACAGGTGGGCTTGGGATAGACTAGTCACAGTGGCATGGTGTACCAAGTGGCACCCGGATGGTGGGCTTGGGAACCCTGCACACATCATTTGGGGTCGTGAGCGACACCCCGGCCGGATCTCCTTGCGGATGGAACCCGAATAGGCGATAAACCCGGACTAGAGACTTGTTGGTTAGTCAGGTCGTGGCCGACTCCCTCGTCCGGCTTCCGCTTGAAGGTTGCCGAGGTACATGACGTGTACAGGGTGATAAGTGGCGAGAGCGTTTGTGAAGAAGTACACCCCTGCGTGGTTATCATTATCTATTGGAATAGCCGGATTCCTCGGATATGGAAACTTGGACCCCTTGCATAGTTCATAGACAAGTGAAAGTGGATACTCTAAAACTCGCAAGATAAGCGTGAGTCCTATGGATGGCGTTCTCGTAGGGAGACGGGAGCGGATCCATAGTGGTCTATGGGTATGGTGAATATGTGGACTCGTGTGCGCCACCTCAAAAGAGTTACTTGCAGTCGTAGTTCAGGATAGCCACCGAGTAAAAGCTGGCTTGCTGCAGTTAAACTCCACCAACCCTTTGTTAATACCGATGCATATGTAGATAGTTCTGATGTAAGTCTTGTTGGGTACATTTGTACTCACGTTTGCCTATTTTATGTTTTGCAGAGACGTCAGTCTCGCTAGTAGTTCCGTGTGGACTTCGACGTTTAGCTTGATACCTCAGCTATGATCTTGTGCCCTCGGCAGGATCTGGTAGATAGTCAGGCTACTCAGCCTTTTTAATTTATAGATGTCTGTACTCAGACATGTTAAACTTCCGCATGTGCTTTGATTGTATGCTATGATTGTTGGGTCATGAGACCCATGTTTGTAATATCTCGCTCCTCGGAGACTAATGCATAAATACTCTGAGTCGTAGAGTCTTGTTGTGATGCCATGTTGTATTGCACATATTGAGCATATTGTGTGTATGATTGAAATGCTTGTGTGTGGGATCCGACAACCTAGTTGTTTATCCTTGGTAGCCTCTCTTATGGGGAAATGTAGTCTTGTGCTTCCATGAGCCATAGTAGTCCGCTACAGCCCGGTTCACCGGAGTCCTGCTAGCCCAGCACTACTGCTCCGGAACACTTGACTGGCCGGCATGTGATTCACTTCGTTCCTGTGTCTGTCCCTTCGGGGAAATGTCACGCAGTGCCATCCGGAGTCCTGTCTAGCCTGCTACAGCCCGGTTCACCGGAGTCCTGTTAGCCCAGTGCTACAGCCCGGATTCACATGCTGCTGACCGACATGCTCGATGTTGATTCATGTATGCCTGTCCCCGTAAGTTAGTGCCACTTTGGGTTCAGGACTAGTCATGTCGACCCGAGTTCTCTGTCATATGGATGCTAGCGACACTATCATATACGTGAGCCAAAAGGCGCAAACGGTCCCGGTCCATGGTAAGGCGACCCCCATGGGAATACCGTGCATGAGGCCGCAAAGTGATATGGGGTGTTACTGGCTAGATTGATGTGACTTGGAATCGGGGTCCTGACAGAAGGAAACTAAAATTCTGAACAAAGATATTTGTGAGGATTTGTGTTGGTCACACTCATCTACGATGAAGTCGGTGAGGCTGGTGTTTGCAACATACTACATGAACTCTTGAAGAATTCCAGCCTCTTCTAGGAACAGGGTGTGCGGCCATTCGCACAGCCATACCTCCACCAACCTCCGATATTAGAAACTAAGGGATATTAAGGCCCCCTTTTAATAGAGAACCTGAACAAAGCATTAACACATACTGAATACATGAACTCCTCAAATTACGGTCATCACCGCGAGTGGGCCTGGTTGTTGTCACTACGGGGTTGTCGGATCATAACACATAGTAGGTGACTATAACTTGCAAGATCGGATCTAGAACATGGATATAATGCTGATAACATAGACAGTTCAGATCTGAAATCATGGCACCCAGGCCCAAAGTGACAAGCATTAAGCATGGAAAAGTCATAACAACATCAATCTAAGAACTTAGTGGATACTAGGGATCAAGCCCTAACAAAACTAACTCGATTACATGATGAATCTAATCTAGCTCTTCACCGACCAGCGAGCCTACGAAGGAATTACTCACTCCTGGTGGGGAGCATCATGGAATTGGCGATGGAGAAGGGTTGATGATGACGAAGAACGAAGATCCACCTCTCTGGAGCCCCAAACGGACTCTAGATCTGCACTCCCGAGGAAGAACAGGCCTTGGCGGCGGCTCTGACTCGTGGATCGCGATAATTCTTTCTCCCTATTTTTTTGGAAATATGTGATTTTATAGTATCAGGGGGGTCATCTACGTGGCCACGAGGTGGGTACAACCCACCCACGCTAGGAGAGGGGGCCGCACCCTGGTGGGTTGTGCCCACCCTGGGGCCCCTCTCCGGTAGGTCTTGGCTCCAGAAATTCTTATATATTATATAAAAATCCTCAAAAAGTTTCATTCCGTTCCGAGAACTTTTATTTCTACCAAAAAGCAACACCATGGTAGTACGGGGTTAGTTTCATTCAAATCATGCAAATTAGAGTCCAAAACAAGAGGAAAAGCGTGAGAAAAAGTAGATACGTTGGAGACGTATCAAACGGATCCAAAGTAGTAGAATAGTAGTACTTGTTCACAAACTTGAAAGAAATCACTCTTGTTTTGATATACATATATACCACTCAAAATATATATTACTTTTCACTCAAAATGTATTTCTCAGGCTGTTTTGATGAGGTGAGGGAGGGATGTGATTGCTCTCAGGATAATAAGGGGTTTTCTGCAAATTGGAGCGGAGAAATGTGCTATTGTTGCAAAAATGCCACAACTTACCCCACAGCCGCTAGATGTAGATCTAATGGTCAGAAATGACGGATGGCAGACAGACTACCATCGCCAACTATGTCTTTTATAGGAGTAGGAGTAGAGAAACTTCTGTAAATTGTAACATTTGGTTCTGCTCCTTGGCACGATCGGTAGATAGAAATAACGATTGGAAACGCTAGGGGGGCTATTTCCGGCAGATAAGCAGGGTACGTAGTAGCTAGGTTGGCGCATCGTCAGTTTGGTCACATGCGGTCCGACATGTTCTAGTGTTTCTAGAAAGATGCCCGTGCGTTTCATAAAGTTGATTGAAAAGGTAAGCACAACTTATAAATTAACGGATGGAGTACTAGTTACAGTGATGCATATAATTAAGCAAAGGGATCGCACAAGTCAGTATTGACTGGAAGGAGAATGCAATAGCACAATTAGAATTAATTCCACGATGATGCGATCGCAGTGGTGGTTACACGAGGCAAGAAGAAAGATGCATCCATCAACCTATGACCTCCTCCTCCTCAACTTAGAGCGTCGGGCCACCAACCGGTGGCTAAGGAGAGGTGGCTTTTGTGGTGAGGTCGAGGTGCTTCTCAGCAAAGGCTTCCAAGGCTTCCAGCTGGTTGAGGAAGGCCAACTTCGTAGCATCCTCACTGGCCTTGTAGATACCTATGTACACGATTTTATCATACACGTGGATGTGTAGGTCGACGAATTCTTGCAGGGCGAGGCACCTCACGGCGAGCGTGACCTCCAGGTGGACATTCTTCGTGGCGTCGGCGGGTAGTCGCAGGGCCACCAGTGCTTGAAAGAGATTCCGGCCATGGAGGCCGATTAGGGTGGCAGGCAATGAGGAGCCCGGGCGCACGGGCTGGAGGAGTACGACGATCTTGTCCGCGAGCTTCTTGAGGACGATGAACTTGTTGGTGGTGGCAACGATCATCTGGTCCAACTGAGAGTCGTAGTTGGCACCGACGGCAGCCATCTGGAACAGTCGCTGGCCGCTCGCGCGCATCGCCACCATGGGTCTCGAGTGAGCACTTTTGCACTTAGTGTAGGTGCTTAGGCAAATTTTTAGGTGCGTATGATGTGGTAGATGCATTGGAATGGAGGGGGGCCTTTATATGAGTGCAAACCGCGTTGCATTCACATCATGCAGCCTCTTTTCCCAGTCCTCCTCCCATTACTTCCCTCATGCCTTCACGATGCTAATTGAAGGAGGATGCATCATTGGTCGTTCAAAATTTCAAGAACCGCTACCCCCTCCCTCGTCTGCATTAAAGCCATATCGGGAACTGCGCCGCCCGTTGTCAAATCGAATAGTACTGCCCCACCCATTGCACGCCCGGCTGAACATGCCTCCTCGACTCCATCAAACCCCTTTGTTAAACCCACATGCAAACCGAGAAACCTACTCCGGCCACACAGCCTTTCATGAGTGGGCCAGAATTCAAAAGCAACGCCGACCGAGCTCCTCCCGTCCACCCTCAGTTTAAACGAGGCTAGACGCCGGCCAAGCTCCTACCGTCCGCACTCTATTTAAACGAGGCCAGACAGACAGTGGCAAAGAATCGCACCGCTCCGCCGCTCCCACATCTCCTGCTTTACCATTTTTCCACTCTTCCAATGGCTTCCGAGGAGCCATTCTCCGGCATACTACCCGGCTGGGTGGCCCGCAGAGCCCTCCGGATATGGACGAGGCCGCTCGGTGCTTCACCAACCTCGCATGGCCCGACGAAGCCAGTTGCGGCCCCAAGCTGGCGCATGGTTCAGCAACTCGCCGCTCCAGTTCAGCTCGATGAGGAGTGGCGAGTTGCTCCATGCCGGCACGGCGGTGAGCACGCCGGTACGGGCGTCGTCGCTGCCGCGTCGTACTGTGCCACCAGTGTCTACGGTGGCCACGGCTCCCGTGTCTATGGGCATGCCTCCCGTGCCTGCGGCAGCGCCATGCAGGCAGAGACAGAAGACGGGTGCGTGGAGAGTGACGGGTTGGTGGCCAGCTTCTCCGTGTCCGCCGCCATCATCGAGGAGAAGTAGAACACGGGAGGCCCCCACCACTTAGGTGCCATGAAGGCCACCGCCGACGGGATGACTGCCCATTCAGGTGGTTTCTTTGCTGCTTCGAATCTTCCGAGGACCTTCATCGACCCCGCATGTGTCTGCCGGGCATGAGGAAGACAAAGGGATCCGTGGGCGGCCATTTAGATTAGGTACTCCCTCTCCGGCTGGAGGGAAATATTTGTTCTAAGAATGGATAAATTGGATGTATCTATAACTAAAATAAGTCTAGATACATCCATTTCTAGGACAAGTATTTCCGGACGGAGGGAGTATTAATTATACCAAGAGATTCGGATTAACACCGCTTAATTCATGTAAATGTAATGAAATCCATCATGTTTATATGAAGATCCGGCTTTTTATACAAAATCCTTCGTGCTTATATGAAATCAGTCCGTGTTTGCACGAATTTCATCTGGTTGGTTAGAGTTGTAAAAATGTATACCACTGGCGTTTGATGTCGTTACCGGTGTTCTGGGACCGGGGGTACCCAGACTTGCCTGCATGCAGCCCGTGAGCGTGGCTTCACCAATGGCCTGGTACGGCCTAGCTTCAGCAGCGACCACCCAAGACCCTCGCGAGGGGCC
Source organism: Triticum urartu (assembly GCF_003073215.2). Taxonomy (NCBI): domain Eukaryota; kingdom Viridiplantae; phylum Streptophyta; class Magnoliopsida; order Poales; family Poaceae; genus Triticum; species Triticum urartu. The sequence continues at coordinate 532,715,316 of NC_053025.1, read as the reverse complement.
AAGCCTCGCGAAGCGGACGACACCAAGACCTCCCGGGGGTGGCCTCACTAGGACGTCTCCCAAGGAGCGGAGATATCTATGCAAGGGGCATCAAGCGAGGTTCATGTGACGTTAGCCATGACAACCAAGGCCAGGCGGGCGATAGCGGGCGCAGTGTACCAGTTTCATCTTTGGTGCTATGGAGGCAAGCTTAGGCGTGGGGTCCCAAGGCATCAGGCAAAGGCTTCCATATCAGTGCAACAAGACCAAGACCGCCAGGATGGCAAGATGGAGGTCATCGCGGAGCCCACATCAGTATCACCACGAGAGCCTTTGGCAAGCGAAGACCACCTTTTGTCAGCATATAGCTTGTACTAGTTGTCCCCCTTCAAACTTGGCCGTTGTGGGATCCCTTCCCTCCTAACATTTGGGAAGAGGACCAAGGCCACTATAAATAAGACCTAGCCATCACCGTAGCAGGAGGAGAGAGATCATTCGGATCATCCTCGCACACATCAGCTCATCGAGCGCAAGAACACCTCACCCCCTGAGGTTGTTTATCCACTGTACTAGTTCATCCTAAGCCCCTTGAGGCAATCCACCACACATTAGTGTAGGGTATTACACCGCAAGGTGTCCCGGATCAGTATAAACCCACGTGCCTCTTGTAATTTGGCTCCGTCTAGCTAGGCCATGGGATCGTTGAGAGAGCAATCTAGGAAGAGAGTGTTCTTTGTGCGCACCCCAGAGTTCGAACCTCACAAGGGTTTGCTGGAACCTGTAAACCGACATTTGGCGTGCCAGGTAGGGGTGCGCAGGAGCTCCGCCTCTCCGCTCGTTCCGCCCCACCGCCCACTTTGTCTCTCCGTTCGGCCCTCATGGCAGGTTCCACCCCACCGGCTAGATCGACGGGCGCGCACGGATGCGCCATGGGCCTCCGGGCCTTCACCCCCGCCATACGATAGGTGAAGTGGCCGCACAAGGTCAAGGCGGATATGCCGCCTCGCTGTGATGGCGCAGCGGATCTAGTCACCTTCCTGCTGGTGTACGAGGAGGCCGCTTGGGAAGCCAAAGTAAATGACAGGGTCATGGCCAACTGGTTCCCCATGGCCCTGGCTCAGCCTACCAGGATCCTCGGTGGCCTCCTGGGAAGAGTTGACCAGTCTCTTCGTCGCGCGCTTCGGAGCACCAGGGCCCCTTGCCGTTGCAACCATCCTCGGCGGCTCGCAAGCACCGCCCTCAGATCGCCATGTCAAGCAGTTCTTCCGCCAAATGGGCGCCGCCTCTGTGGAACAGGGACCTCCCCGGGATGGGTGGCGCCCAAGGCCGACCTCACCTTCGAATCAGGGGACCATCCGGCGACAACCGCTGGCTCGGGCGCGCTCCCGATGCTTTTCACACCCACCATCTGCAATGTGGCGGTAACCAAGGCCCTCATAGACGACGGGGCTGGCCTCAACATGCTCTCCATGGAAGCTTTAGGCTTTCTCCATGTCCCACACGGCCGGCTCCTTCACACCAAGCCCTTCTCTGTAGGAGTCAAAAAAATGAAACACGACACTGAGGTAACCACGAAGGAATTGGACATTTTGCAGACTGAAATTTGTGCTATCTGAATCTGGCCAATCCTATTTTCTGAAGAGATTATAGTTCAAATGGTAAGTTCTATTGATGCGTGTCCATGATGTATAAGCTTTATTTGTCCAGTGTGTGTAATTTGCTATTTGTGTACACTTTATTATCACTAGTGTGGAACTATAATGCCCAGTGAGTATATTCGGCTGTAATTTCTTTATTGTATAGTGTAGGATTATTCTACGTTTCTATGCGTTAGTCTTTTTATTGTATAGTGTATGTTTTTTAGAGGCGGTAGTATAGAGTAGGATAATTCCTGAGTACTATATATCGTTGAAATGGGGGCCAACACGCCCAAACATTTCCTGGACGCCATACAAACGAACAAACATGTGTGGTCAACGCGGGCCTTAATTGGGGTGGTCAAAATAATATTAAGTGGATAATGACATGGCCCACCGTAACAATGGCTCTTAGTAGGCCAAAAGCTCGATAGGGCCATATAAATGGAAATGGCCCGCGGGCCTCTAGCAGGCCGAAATACATGTCAATTTTGTCTCGGCCCTTTTACTTTACGGACCAGTAAGAGGCCGAAAGTGCTATGTGCCAGAGGAGGCCCAATTTGCAAACTAGACTTTTAATAGGTCGAAAGTTGCATTGGGCTGAAATGATGCCCTGCGAAACGTGGGCCCTTAGGACCTAAAGTCAAAGGCCCACCTATTGTGCGAGCCGTTAACAGGCCGAGAGACAAAATGGGCTAGGAATTGGCCCATTTACCGAATTTGCCGAGGACATGCCTAAGGTAACAGCGGGCTAGAATTGGCCCAACTGCATAATGGGCCGAGAAAAGGCTGGAAGACATTCCGAGACGTTAACGGGATGGAACTGACTATGGGCTGCTAACAGACCGAAAGAAGCTCAGGCCGTCATTGGGCCCAAAGACCTAGCGGGCCGTTAATGGGCTTAAACTGACGATGGGCTGGAAATTGTCAAATGTAAAATGGGCCTTTGATGGGCTGATTCTGTGTAACTTGTATGGGTCATGCTTGTAAATGCGCCTGACTCAAGTAGGCCGCCAATGGGCCGGCCCGCTTATTTTGACAGGCCCGGCCTTTTAACCTGAATGGGCCACTGTTGGGCCAAGACACGTGTCGATGTATCATAGGAGCATTTCGTCCATTCACTGGATGACAACAGTCTGGGCGCTGGGCCGACACGTGGATCTGCCGGCCAATGAGAATTTTACGTGTGTAAAATTCCCTTTGGTCCGCGCTGTTAACGGGATATCGGATCAAAACCGGAACCCGATAGCTTAACAGCGACCCGTTACGGTGGATGCCACGTGTCGGTCACCCTTGACGAAAGCACTTCTATGACGCGTGATTTATCGTCATGGAAGTGGACACTTCCGTGATGTAATTTTGGTAATGCCATGGAACACTTTTACGACAGCACAGGTATGACTATCTTGATTCTGTCATAAAATCGTCATGGATGTACATGCACGACATAAAACGTGACCTACAGTGAAAAACATGTATCATCACAGAAGTGTATATTTTTGTAGTTTGAGGAACCGAAGAGGGCCCTCCTCCATCTCATCATGTATACTTTGTCCTACGGGGGCGATTACATCAGCCACTATTGGACCCCCTTCATCACATCATCCGCCGCTCTCACCCGACACTACAGGCGCTGGTAATTGCGTAGTTGGGGTGGTGGTGTTTGTACCCGCTTCTTGATTTGTGTTTATTGTTGTGCTATCGACTGGCTCTGGATGAAGAAGATTCTTCAGCCATAGTAGCACCCAACCCTTGCAGTTTCCAATTCGTGGCGGGGTCTCATCGTCCTCTCCCCCTAGCCGTACTGGAGGAGGCAAATCATCGTGCCCCGATTTCACACTCCACAAGGTAACCCTGAAGTGCCCACCGGGCATCGGCTGGCCGTGGAACATGAGTTCCAAGGGCTTTGTTATCATCGCCTTTCCCATGACCACCCTCTGGCCTTTGATTAAGTAGAGTATGGTGCACGGGGTTTCGTCGGCCTGCAAACACATGTCTGTGGCGTAAAACATCTGAAAGGCAACAAAAATGGAATATTCTAGATATATGTTGGTGCGAGATGTAATTACCGTGAGGGCGTCGAGCTCAGCCAAAGACGAAGGCCCGCCTAGCACGCCAGAGACTAAGGACGGGCTGCTATGAGCGGGTGCCGGTGCCGGTGCGTGTGCGGGAGCAGGCACGGTTGTGTGAGCAGGTGATGGTGTGGTGTTGTTGTTCACCGAGTTGCTCCCGACAAAACTGGGCATGGGGAAATCATCTTCCATCTTGTCTGGATTTTCCTCCATCTAGTTGATGATAGTCGGGATCAAGTTAGTAGCGAAATCATTTCTGCAGGCATCTACAGCTTCCTAGACTACCTGCTGTAGCAACTGATTTTTCTCCTAGGCTGCTTTTTCGCGTCCTCAACTGCTTTTTTCTTGAACACAAGCTTCACGTTCTCGTCGATGTCCACCTGACTAAACTTCTTTTTATCCTTCTTGGCCTCTGGGAACTCATTGTAAAAGACCTTCCACATGGCCCCGTCTCTGGCGCCGTGCACACGTCCATATTATGGCCACTGGCCTGAAGGGAGTAACTTAAGTTCATTCAAGCCCCAGTTGCGAGGGATGTCCCACTTGGGCCTCATCGACGAAGTAGGGCTTTCGGCTGCAAGCTGGGGAACTTGAATCTCTTGTGCAACTTTGTCAGGAGCAACTGCCTCAAATGTTCTTTACTCTTTAAGTCATAATCGTTGATGCTCGCGCATTCCCATAGGATGCATCCTACTTTGTTCCCATAGCACTTGTGAGGTTCTTCCGGCTTTAATGGCTCAAACTTGGCAGGGGGCATCTTTGTGATCACCAGTCGTCTGATGCCGAGTTTGTTAGATTTTCATATACCCTGCTTCTTCTGCATCTTCTTTTCGGTAGTGGCTTCGGTGCCGGTACCTTCCCCGCCGATACCTTCCCCGCCGGTATCTTCCCCGCTGGTTTCGGCGCCGCCATCGGTGCCGGTGACGTCGGTGTCGATGTTAGTGTCAGTACCATCATCGAGGACGCCCTGCAAACCTTGACTGTCCTTAGAAGACAAAACGTTGAGCTACTTTTGTTCACCCTCATAATCCATCTCATCTGCATCTCGGTCGGAAGGCCCAGTTTCTTCGTTGTTCGACATGTTTCCTATGACTAGGTCTCCTCTTTTCATTCTAAAACTATAATAAAATGAGAAATGACATAAAAAAGGTCTATGGTTTGCGGGAATGCCGTTTCCCATCAAATCCCGGCACTCGATATGCCTACTTTCTAGCACAAGTCATGCCAAAATTCATGGGAAATTTCATCATGACCATTGCTAAAAAGCGGACATATCGAGCGCCTGAAATTCACTGGAACAGAAATGAATCAACATTTCGGTGAAACATAGGCCACTCAGATCATTTGCCCTGCACATAATCAAGATTTTTCGAATATGACATGTCCAAAACATCACATGTCCAAATATGACATGTCCACATTTTTATTCACAGTATTTGAAACTAAATTCGGCCTACCTAAATTTGAAACTAAAACAAATTTCTTTTACTAGGGTTCATACTAATTCTGGTTTTTAAATAGCAACAATTGCTTAAACTAAAAAAATTAAATAGCAACAGTTGCTTCAACTAATTTGTCCTAGGGTTCACACTAGTTCTAATTAACTAACTAGCACTATAAAATTTAAATAGCAACAATTACTTAAACTAAAAAATGCAAGAAACCTGTATAATCAATTCTGTTTTTTCTTTTAACTACACCTAACCCTAAATTTTTGTCCTAATTTTAAACCTATATAAATTTCTGTCCGAGTTCCAAAATCTAGCTATATTTATGTCCTAATTTGATAACCTAATTAACCTACTTCCTTAACTAAATAGATAACCTAATTAACATACTGCCCTAACTAAAACCTAAGTAAATTAACTGTAGAACCCTAGCTAGAACTCTCATGGCCGAGAGAGAGGAGTGGTTGGGGGGATTACAAAGGGTGCATGGTGAGGAGGCAGGCCTGACGACAGCCGAGGTTGGGAGGGGAGGAAGCAGAGGAGGGAGGCGTGGCGCGTCTGGGTCGGGGCCGGGGCCGGGGCCGGGCGACGGCGATGGAGGCATGCAACATCGTGGTCGGTGCCGTGGCCGAGGTAGGAGGCACGCGATGTTGGGGTCGGCGCTCGGGCTCCAGTAAGGGCGAGGGAGGCATGCGACATCAGGGTCGGCGCTCGTGCTCCAGCGAGGGCCAGGGCAGGGGCGACGTGGAGGAGAAGAGAGTGGGAGAATTGGGGGAGGAAGGAGAGGAGGGAAGCCCATGCGGGGGGTTATGTGAAAATAGTAGTAGCGCTTTTCTTGGAAACGCGCTATTGCTAAGTTAGCTATAGCGCGTTTTCAAGAAAAGCGCTACCATTATATGGTGTAGCTATAGCGCGTTTCTGGAACAGCGATACTGCTACATAACATAGCTATAGCACTTTTACTCAACCAGCGCTCCTGCTATTGTTTTCATTTTTATTTTCCTTTTCTTTTCCTCTTTGTTTCTTCTATTTTCTTTTCCTTTTCTTTTCTTTTCCTTTTTTTCTTCTTTTTCTTCTTTTCTTTTCTTTTTCTTTTCTTTTGTTCCTTTTATTTTCTTTCAGGTAATATTTTCTTCTTTTCCTTTTCTTTTCTTTTCCCTTTTTTCCCGAGAGCCGGAACATAGGGAAGGTGATACAATGTATATAACTAAGGCGATATATATTGTATCATTTGACCCATAATGGTTAAGTGTGCTATAGAAAATAGGAACATATATATAACATCATGTGACCCATAACGGTTAAGTGTGCATACAAAATAGGAACATATATATTCCATCATTTGATAGATAACGGTTTCTCAGCGTCGACGTTTTCATTTTTGAGTGAGCTTCTTTCCCTTCTTGTTCGTTGACGAATAATTGAGCCCCCCATTGTGACTTTTCCTTTTCCACTGAGTATGATCTTTCTTAGGTAATGTAGTATTGATTCTTCTTTTGACGTATACTTCATCGTCATCGTCATCTTCGCTCATCGGGTTCCGTATTGGTCGTTGTCTTCCTCGATGGTGAATCCATCCATTCCAATGATGTTCCTTTTGCCTCTCCTCATGACAATATGGCTGGGATTGCTCGGGCTGATTACGAAGAAGCATTGTGTCACGTGCTTAGCGTGTACCCATGGCTTGTTTTTTTGCGATGGCGTTCACGGTAGCGCTCTTGGCGTCGGGTATAGTCATGGTTGTGAAATACCGGTTTTCTCTTTCGACATTCTTAGCCCATCTGACACGGAACATCGTCGCGTTGTGTAGTCCAAAGTAGTCAAGCTCCGAGATCTCCCCGACCCTTCCATAAAATCTCTCAGTTGCGTCGTTGTCACTACCGGTCATGCATTCTATCGTCACCCCTAAGTTCTGATCATCAATGTCCATATCTTTGGCCTCCATGTAGAACGTGTATCCATTGATATCGTATGCCTAATAGGTGATGAGGTTGGGCGAGGGGCCATGTGCTAAGGCGTATATGAGCAATCAATCCTTAGAGCCCTCTTACGCGGGATTGGCAAGAATATGCTCTTTGAACCAATTAAGGAAAGTGGAGTTGTGCTCTCTAGTAACTTCGACGTCCGACCTACATACCCCCCGGTCACGATACTTCTTTGCGATAGTTTCTTTGTGCAGTGCCGCGAAATGATTTATCTGGTCTAGGTGTCGTAGCCTACCAAGTTTGCTCTGGTCTTTGTGCAGATAGCCTTGGACTATGCTCCATCCGGACGGGACATGTTATGAACGAATCCTTTGATGATCCCATTAATCCTCTCAAACTGCATCATGTTGTGCAGGAATGACGGCCCCAGGTCTATTATGTCGTCCACAATACGGACACACAGATGCACCATGACATCAAAGAACGTGGGTGGGAAGTACATCTAAAGCTCATTTAGTATCACAAAGATCTCTTCATGTAGCCTTCGGAGCTGCTTCACACTGATCGACTTTGTCTCCGCCTCTGTCTCTGTCTCTGTCTCCTCTGGCCTTTTTTCCATTGTTCTCCTGCGCCTCTATCTCCGTCTCTGTCTCCTCTAACTTTTTACGGGGTGACATGTGCAGATCTTCCCTGATTTTCAAATCTTGCAAGTCTTTTCTTGCCTTCGGCCCATCCTTGGTCCTATCCGGCATGTTCATCAATGTTGCAAGCAAGCTCTCAAGGAAATTGTTACAGATATGCATTTGATCAAGGCAATGAGGCATGTTGAGTTTGTGCTAGTACTCCAAGCACTACTAGGGAAAACCTTATACACAGAAGTTTATCAGCAGCGCGGTCTAAAATGAGGTGCTACTACTAATTAGTAGTAGCGAGGGGTATAAAACCCATGCTACAACTAAGTTGATAGTAGTAGCGAGGGTAATAAACCCGTGCTACTACTAAGTGGTCTGCACCATGCCCCCTAGGAAAAACCATAGTAGTAGCGAGGGGTATAAAACCCGCGCTACCACTAAGTTGATAGTAGGAGCGAGGGATATAAACCTGCGCTGCTACTAAGTGGCCTCCACTTTTGCACCATCCACCCCGGCCCCATCCACTCCCACCCCATCACTCTCTCTCTCATCCCTAAAAAACTCTCTCATGACGGCTCCTCTCCCCACGATCTCCTCGCCGCCGCCACCCCATCCCCCGCCCTGCATCTCTCTTTCTCTCTCTCGACAGCACTCGAGCAAATCTCCGATGATGGGCCTCCTCTACTTCGGCGGCAGTGGAGGATTCCGGCACACGCGGCGAGGCATCCGTCCATCCATGACGGCCTAATGGGTGGAGCGAGGTGGCATGGCATCCACGGCCTTCACCCCCAGCGGTGGCGTGCGTCCAGGAGTCGGGGGCTCTAACATGAGGCGCGGCGCCGCTCTCCTCTGCACGGCGGCACTGGCCTCCCGCCGGTGGCAGTTACGGATTTTCTCGCGGCAGATCTGAGGTTAGCGGGTCTCCAATGCCGCGGGTGGTGGTCGCAGATGCCGACGCAAGGGATGGTGCGGGCTGTGCGTGGTAGTGGGGGATGCCGACGTGCTGCGCTCTGGTTTGTTTTCTCGTTGATGCGGATCTTGCTGCACGGACTGCCCAGCCCAGGCGTTGGCGAAGTCTCATGTCATGGTAGCCATTACTTCTGCTGATGCGTGTGCGGCCAGGTATTGTCACTAGTTTCTGATGATAGCATTTGTAGCGTACAGACATTAAAACCATGACGATTCACCACTACTTCTGCCTCCCATTTTAGTGTCAATTGATGTTGGTCCATGATAGTAGTCCTGGGATAGTAATTGATTTGGGATTTTGGATTTGATTCACTATTGGATTCATGCTACTTTTTCAGTTGTGTAAAAACAGAGCAAATTATCACCAACTGACATGGCAATTTTACAATCTTTTTATAGCTATCATCTTTTTTTAGTAAAACTAGGCCAATGCCCATGCGTTGCAACGGGAAGAAGAAATGTTATATGAGTGATACAACATCATCATGTACTTTATTTGGCTATCAAGAATTAACTCAGCAAAATACTTTATTTGGCTCTATAAAACATCATCATGTACACTACACATATCTATTTAAATAAAAATATTTTTTCATATCTACCTCCTAATACATTGCTCTTACAAGGTCAAAAACCTAATGCTTTTCCAAAATATATCTACTTATCTGAAAAAACATTCTGGAATTCCTTCTACATATTTGAGTCAAAAACTGAAACTGCCATAATTATCCAATTAAGTGCAAATGGAAGTCGACGAATTCATAAGCAATACATTCCCGATTAAATTCAACTCACATGTGCCGGAATCCTCCACTTCTGAGTCACAACTTAGAATAGAGAGTAATGCAAGAGATAGGAACCCATGTGTGTAGCGATTTAACAAGAAATTTAAAGTCAAAATCATCAGGATCAATAGCTTACCTATCCACCCTGTTATGGTCCATGCTGTCCTTGTAGCAATAAGTGTACGAAAGAAAAATAAGAGTTCTGCTTGGCTGCACCTTGTGCTCACGTCCAAACTTTAGGTTCAGCAAATAAAAGCGAAAAAAGAATTTAGCTCATGCAAGTGTCACCACACAAATAGACTAATGACTGATATGCTATTTTAACCAATGTCAGGCATTTCGTCAAGCATGTAGTGCACAGTGAGATATAGGAGGCACACATCGTCTCAGAGACGACTTCTCCCTCGGACAAGCCTAGGTCTAGCATCTCAACAACCAAGCGATTCATATTGGTATTGTGTCCCTAGGAGCATTTGTCAGGATGCTATCTATACCCAACGAACTGTCGATTTCTTCAGTTAAATTGCCAATACCTTCAGTTAATGCTTGAGTAATCCACAGCAACTCTTCGTTGACGGTTGAAGCGTGGAAAGCTGCAAGTCGAGGTGGTACTAACAACAAGCGAGACCTTCAGCCACAACAATCAAGCAAGTGCTAGATCACAGGCTACACTAAGCAAGTAAATAACGTGCTTCACACACACTGCCTAGTACAAAGCAAAAACTAAAGGAGAATAGAAGATAACTACATGACCTTCGCTTCGCATTATGTGGTAGTCGTCGTGCTTGCAGGGGAGGAGGCCAGATGAGGCAAGCCTGGCCTAGCCGCTGACGACGGCCAAGGGTGCTCGATTCAGCTCGTGGATGATGTATCGTCTCTCGACGGTGAAGTCAGCAAAAGACCGACTAGCATGGTTCATGTCCCTGTAAGTAGCAGTGCTCTCTTCCTATAATTGCTAGAATGTAGATTGTATATATGTTCTGATCAATGCAAATGCTGAGCCATGTTCCACTTTTACTGCTCTACGTTATATTTTTACTACCTGAAGGGTTAAGTACAGCAGTTTTGGGTTTCTACAGTTACAAGGGCTTCAGAGTTCCACCTTTTTTTTATTATCTAATTATGAAATGACAAGCATGCTCTGAAGTTTAGAGGGGTTGTGATTGCTAGTTCCTGCTAGGTAATCATAAGAATGCTTGGGTTATTACTCAAGGATGCCGGACACTATTTCCGGGAAAATATGTTAAATGCAGAATTATCGATCTTCCTTAGTGGATACCCATGGTTCGATCATGTGTCGGTTCCTATCAATGCAAGTGTTGAGCTACGTTCCATTTTTACTATTCTGTGTGATAGTTCTTGCACTTTACTACGTTCCCTCTTAAGGTGGGCCACCTTTCACACTAATAATGAGTTTGTTGCGCATTAATCTAGAAAATAGAAGTTCAGAACCTGCACCTCTAACTCTATGTCAATGATCAACAAGCTCATTCTTTCGAGATTTTCCTTCACTTGCATGTGTTCCCTTGAAGATCAGTATTATGTCTTAGATTCTGTTGCTTACTCATTTTGCTCATGCAGAATGTCCCTAAAACAAACGGAGACATTCCTTCCTTTGACGAAGCCTTTTCAGATCACCGGAGACTTCTCGACAAGTTGGTGCTGTATGGCCTGGTCATCTAGTTCCTCAACCCCAAAGGTCTATTATTTATTTCTGTCATGGTGTCTCTGCATACTCGTTGCTTGCTTCTGCTTACCATGTGGAGGTGCAGATGGGGATTACTGACTTGTTTGTGTCTTGTTTTCTGTCGATGCAGTGCAAGCGTCCATCGCCGCAAACACATGGGTGGTCAATGGGACTCCCCAGACCAAGAGTATCGATCCATCTCACTTCTCTATCATTTGGCCATGATGATGATGATGCAAGTTGTAACATTCTTAGATTGGATTTATGGATGCATCGCTTTAATGCAACAGCTAACCCTCATTCGCATCCATTCAAGCGAGATCCACTGGTTGTTATTCCTTAATTATCCTAGTCAATCTGAACAAGTTTATAACATCTCTCTATGCACCCGATTAGTCTTGTATCCCTGAAGCCATGCACTTTGGTGTTATAGTTCACAGCAAGTGGTCTGATGGGCCATTGTTTGTCCTTGTTGGTCTGCTTTTGTTTTGGAAAATCATCCTATAAGATTTGTGCTATCCTATCGAGCAATTGATCTGATGGGTTGTGAGCTTTTTAGCTGTCTAGCATCACCCTATGGCAGATAATCATTTCTATTATGTGTTAATGCTTTCCTTTTAAACTACTTCAAAAAACCAAAGAAATTGGATTCTTTTAGCCGTATTATCCTTTGAACATCTATATGAAATGATCTATGTTTAGGTATATTTAGTTTTGAATAAAACTAAAGGCAATTAATGTGAAAATTAGATATGTCCTATTACCTGGCAATATATAGTTCATCTAGGCTTGTTTGGCAATATATATTATCTAGACATTAATTTCATTTGTTTGTAGCTATTACATACGTGATCTCTTGTTAATAGAAATCACTCACTTTTTTGTTTTCGTATATTTATTCCCGTAGCTACTGTACATCACAACATGCAAGGAAATATACGTCTGCTGAAATTTAATTTTATTTGTTCTTTGCTCTTTACAGAAATCTTGGATTCATAAATGGGCGAAGCACATATGGGAGAAGAAGATGATTGCAAGGATGGAGAGGGAGCAAATCATTTGGAGGGATAGAATGCCACTGTTTGGTGCTTTTATGCATTTTTTGCTTTCAACTATGTTTGCACTAGCTGGGAATAAGTGAATAGGCAATAAGTGTAGATGTATGGATATGCTCTAATGCTCCTGGTTTACTATAAATCTTCGATTTGGAATGATGTGTAATGCTGCTGGTTTATTACAAATCTGGGCTTGTTTTAGTTGTTAGAATTGTATGCATAAAATGGAATTGATGGATTTTTTTTAATTCCTAATTAGTTAGTAGTAGCGTGGGGGTGAAATGGAGCGCCACTAGTATTCAGGATACTGGTAGCGTGTGGTACTATAGACGCGCTACTACTATTTCGTTAGTAGTAGCGCGGGTGACATCCACGCTACTAGTAAAATGTTACTAGTAGCGCCGGTTTACCCCGCGCTACTACTAACTATTAGTTATAGCGCGATACTAGTAGCGCAGGTACCCGCGCTGCTAGTAGCCATTTTACCCGCGCTGCTAGTAGCCTTTTTCCTAGTAGTGAAGTCCCAGAAAATAGACCTCGTCTTGCATACCTTCAGCAGCGGCTCCGGCGCCTTTTTCATCGTCTTTCTCGACGCGGCGCACTGTTCCCAGGTTTTCAACAGCTCATCGATTTCGGTGCCGCTCTGCTTACATGGAGGTCCTCGATGCTCAGCCTCACCATTGAATAGATCTCCATGGTTTCTCCAAGGGTCATCCTTCTCGAGCCATCTTCCACTAGTGCAGAACCGGGCATTATCACCGGTTTGAAAGGCCCTTTAGTGCCGGTTCTGTAATAGGCACTAAAGGGTGGGGATTAAGGTCCCCTCCCCTTTAGTACCGGTTCAACCCGAACCGCCACTAAAGGGCCACCACGTGGCACGAGCCAGCGCCGGGGGCGTGGAGACCTTTAGCGCCGGTTTGTAACACCAACCGATACTAAAAGGTTTGGGTCTTTTGGTTTTATTATTTATTTTTCCTTTAATTTTGTGTTTTCCATTTAATTTAGAGATTTTTTTGCATTATAAACAGTTATTAAATCACTAGGTGAAAGAACCGCTGATTAGTTTTAAGTGGATGGATCCTAAGTGATCAAGTAATATGGATTATCCATATTACTTGATCACTTAGCTAGGATCCATCCAGTTGAAACTAATCTGCGGTTCTTTCATAAATGATATAATAACTCATCATCATCATATTAATATAAAAACTCTTGCATCATATCATCACCAACAACACTAGCTAATAATCATCATAGTCATTACCACTATTTAATCACCATAGTCATTACCGCTATCTAATCACCACCAACACTAGCTTAAAGAAGAAACATTAACTTGTACCAGAAGCAAAGATATCATCGAGTTAACATGGTCACGACATTATAAGTGTTCATAAGACCACAAAAGCAAATCACTTAGAGATTAAGTTCAGGACGAAGAACGCGGACCCGAGAGGACAAGTACTAAGAGCATGAACTAGCTAATCACTCCTGCTACTCTCTCTCTCTCAGGTAAAATAGCATAGAACATGTGTAGATCTCCTGATTCATCATATTGGAGCATGCAGATGAACCTGTCTCCTAATCGTGGGCTGCGCTTCTGATTGTTGCCCTCTAGTACTTATCTGCGATCCTTCATAATTTTGCTCCAGTCTTTCACTATTAAGCATTCCTCGGTTTCAGAAATCCTGAATGCACTCACGTGCACTGTAGGATGTCTTGGTCGTAAGCTAACCATTGACATGTGACCTTTAGTCTCGATCCTCTGAGGCACAACTATCATCGAGAGTCCCTGCTGAAGAACATCGTATAGTAATATTACTTATCAATGAAGTTTAGCTTAAAAAATAATTTATGCAAAAGATGCACTGAGGATAAATAGTAAAAATCTTACCCTCTTTCCTAAATAGATGTGACCGTAGTTCAATACGAACACTATTGGTCGCACATTTTGAGTACTAAGATTTTCAAGTCCAGCAAAATAATTTCTCTTGAAAGCATCAAGATTCTCAAGCCATGAAACATAATGACTTATCTCCTCGCAGTTTAGTTCAGCCCCGGGACAGTGGACGGTCCTGTCTATCATGCGCCGAACATGTTTGCTTGAATGGAATAAGTTGTGAATAGAAATTAGTTGTCATCTATTTTTGAATAAACAATATCAAAGACATAAATATGGTTGAGAAACTCACATAATGGTAGAACTGGAGGCGTCTGCACATCGTCCCAGATATCGATATTTCCTTCAATATCATCTTCCGAACGAATATCAACTGTGATAACCATATCAGGCTCAAATGCATAAGCCTTGCATAATGCTTGCCAAGTTTTGCATTCAAAATAGGTGCAGGTGTCTACATTGTATAATTTTGCATAGAAAGTATAACCATGCTCGGTCTTCAAGTAAACTCTCTTTACCTCCATAGTTTTCATATGACTGAAACCAATCTTATCCAAGAAAAAAATTCTTGCATGGCAGGGGATACACTCTTAGAATAGTAAATTATAAGTTGAAGCAAATGAGGCATAAGTGATGCTTAATTACGAAAAAAGACTTGTCGTTGTGACTTACTGTATCCACTTCGAAAGTCTCATCCAGCTTGATGTTGAAGCACCTACCATCAACTTGGAAATTTCTTTCGCATACGACGCGCTCGTCTTCGCACTATTCGCACATACCGAAATTCTTTTCATCGTCAGACATTTTCTATGTTCAAAGTTGAAACATTAATTGATAAACACTTACTAGTTCTATTAATTCAACTAATTCAAGTAGTTCTACTAATTCAAGTAAAGATAAACTAGTTCTATTAATTTTCATACTAAAAATAAACTAGTTCTATAGTAAAATTTTAATTAGATCATCAAATCTCATATACCTAAATTTAATATATGTAATTCATCTAACATTAATATATCTAATTCATGTAGAACTAAAAGTATAAAAAACTAACTCATCTAACATTAATATCTAGCTAATTCATCTAACATTTGACATTAATATCTAAATTTCTATCTAATTCATCTAACATTTGACATTAATATCTAACATTTATATATATTTATAATCATCTAAAAATTGACATTAATCTAACATTTATATTAACTAAAAGTATAAAAACTAAAAAATAGAAAACAGAAAATAATTAAGGAAAATATGTCTCTATGTGTGTACTGTGTGTGTGAGGGCCGCCATGGCACGGCAGGGGGCGGTCTTACAGCGGGGCGGCGGTCGATGATGCGAGGTGACGGGGGGTGGCGACGGGGACGGACCGGGCGACGACATATGGGGACGGGCCGGGGGCGGCGCGCGTGCGATCGACGACGTGGACGGGCACGCGAGGAGACGGGGGCAGGGACGGGCACGCGCAACGGGGGCGGCGACGGGGACGGGGACTGGGACGGCGACAACGACGAGGACGGGGACGTGCACGGGCGTGATGGGGGCCGCGACAGGGACGGGCGCGGCGGCGATGGGGACAGGCACGACGACGGGGTGGCGACAGGGACGGGCGCGACGATGAAGCAGATGAAGAAGAAACTAACTGAAATTTTCGTAAGTGTTGCTTATATAGGAGGGGCCTTTAATATCGGTTGGAGCCACCAGCCGGTACTAAAGGTCAAATTTGGCCAAGCCAAGTGGTGGGAAGCGACCCCCTTTAGTACCTGGTCGTGGCTGTAACCGGTACTAAAGACCCCCCCTTTAGTACCGGTTGGAGCGATGACCCGGTACTAAAGGGGTGCGCTGGCGCAGGTGCAGTGTGGCAAGTTTAGTCACACCTCGCTAGCCGATGGGCGTCCACACTGGTTTATAAGCCCCAGCATGGTAGCTCTCTCGAGCTCCTCTCTATTGCAGGCTTCTGGGCCTAACTTTGCCATGCTGCCCTGTGGGCCCGCTGGGCCTTACGGGCCTTCATCCTAGCCCAAGGCCAAGGAGGCCACTGGGAAGCGCGCAAAGTTGTTTTGTTATGTAGTTTTTTTTCTTTTCAGCTTTATTTATTTCTGAGTTGTTTTTTGCTGTATTTAGATTTTCTTTGTGAATATTTTTGCTTTAGGTACAAAAAATTACAAGCTTTCTATTAGTGCCAGTAGTTTTATAATTTGAATAGTTTAAATTTGAATTATTTGAAATTTGTGTGAATCACTAGTTTGTGAATAACTTTACTTTAAAAATAGATGTTTAATATTAGTGTGTTTTATCATTATATTCAAATTGGTAATACGTACTGCTTTTCAATTTCAGGGTCATTTAGCTCAAAACAAATCAGTAAATGCATGAAAATAGCAAATGATGTCAGAAACGGTTGAAAGTTGATGACATGGCTTTGAATGGTGCATACTGAACGCAAAAAAAGTCTAGAGTTGTACTAAGTTTAAAAAATGAAGTGCCTTTGTGACAGATGAGCTTTCGTTCGAAAACCTAATACTTCGAAAGAGATTGTCCAGTTTGTAAACGAAGTGCATCCAGTTTTTTCTGTAACCTCTCTACTTTTTTTAACATGCTATGTGGGTGAAATGATGATACCATGCCAAGTTTCAACATTTTCAAACTTCATTTGTAGTGCTTTTCAATTTCATGGTCATTTAGCTCAAAACAAATCAGTAAATGCATGAAAATAACAAATGATGTCAGAAACGGTTGAAAGTTGATGACGTGGCTTTGAATGGTGCCTACTGAACGCACAAAAAATTTGTACTTGTAATATGTTTTTAAAAAATGAAGTGCCTTTGTAACAGATGAGTTTTTGTCCGAAACCCTGATACTTTGAAAGAGATTATCCAATTTGTACACGAAGTGCATCCAGTGTTTGCCGTAACCCTCTCTACTTTTTTGCACATTCTATGTGGGTGAAATGATGATACCATGCCAAGTTTCAACCTTTTCAGAGTTCATTTGTAGTGCTTTTCAATTTCAGGGTCATTTAACTCAAAACAAATCAGTAAATGCATGAAAAATAACAAATGATGTTAGAAAGGGTTGAAAGTTGATGACATGGCTTTGGATGGTGCATACTGAACGCACAAAAATTCTGGACTTGTAATAGGTTTTAAAAAATAAAGTGCCTTTGTAACAGATGAGTTTTCGTCCGAAACCCTGATACTTCGAAAGAGATTGTCCATTTTGTACACGAAGTGCATCCAGTGTTTGCTGTAACCCTCTCTACTTTTTTGCACATTCTATGTGGGTGAAATGATGATACCATGCCAAGTTTCAACCTTTTCAGAGTTCATTTGTAGTGCTTTTCAATTTCACGGTCATTTAGCTCAAAACAAATCAGTAAATGCATGAAAAATAGCAAATGATATCAGAAAGAGTTGAAAGTTGATGACGTGGCTTTGAATGGTGCATACTGAACACACAAAGAGTCTGGAGTTGTAATAATTTCAAGAAAATGAAGTGCCTTTGTAACAGATGAGTTTTCATCCGAAACCCTGATACTTCGAAAGAGATTGTCCAGTTTGTACACGAAGTGCATCCATTTTTTGCCGTAACCCTCTCTACTTTTTTGCACATTCTATGTGGGTGAAACGATGATACCATGTCAAGTTTCAACCTTTTCAGAGTTCATTTGTAGTGCTTTTCAATTTTAGAGTCATTTAGCTCAAAACATATCAGTAAATGCTTGAAAAATAGAAAATGACATGGCTTTGAATGGTGCATAATGAACACACAAAAAGTCTAGAGTTGTAAAAAGTTTAAAAATGAAATGCCTTTGTAGCAGATGAGTTTTCGTCCGAAACCCTAATACTTCGAAAGAGATTGTGTAAACATGTAGAAATATACATAAAAAATACAGTGACCAGTAGCGCCTTTCAGCCAAAACGCGATACTGCTATCTGTAAACATGTAAAAATATACATCAAAAATACATTGATCATCAATGATATTTTTGTGTACAATCCGAATTGTCAATATGAGTCATCACCGGTTTAGAAACCGGAGAAGACTTATATTGCGGCCACAAATTCTACACATAGAGTTCAATGAAGATCAAGTGGTTGTGATAGTTTGAGAAGTAACATATTTAAGGTGGTAAAAACCCTGTGAGTGGAGCGAGGTGGGACTAAAAAACCGCTGCAAAAAGAATCAACCAAAAACTCTAGTACCGGTTTGTGGCATGAACCGGTACTAAAGGTGCTGGTGGGACCCCAGCTTGACAAGAGCCTGCCACAACCTCTTTAGTACCGGTTCGTGGCACGAACCGGCACCAATGAGTGCCGCCCGCTTAGCTGTTGGAACCGGCACTAATGGTCACATTAGTGCCGGTTCAATTACAAACCAAGACTAATGAGCTTCACATTAGGCCATTTTTCTACTAGTGTTCGAAGCCCCATGTATACAATTTTCCTAGACCCGCCATCTTTCCTTGACATTAGCTTCTGAGACGTCGTATCATCCATGCACCGCGTGCATCCAAAATATCCATGGCACACCTGGCCAGCTACATATCCGTAACCAAGATAGTGCTGCACCGTCGTGATCAGCATGGCTCTCATATAGAAATACTCGCCTTTGCTAGCATCCCATGTCTTGGTCGGTATTTTCCATAATGTGTCTAACTCCTCTTGAAGTAGCCCCAGATATAGATTAATATTATTTCCCGATTGTTTCCGCCCTTGAATCAGCATGCTCATGTGTATGTACTTCGACTTCATGCACAACCAGGGGGAGGTTATACATCCATACAAACATGGGCCATGTGCTATGGTTGGTGTTCTAGTTGCCAAACGGATTCATGCCATCTCTACACGGGCCGAACACGATGTTCCTTGCATCACATGTGAAATATCGATATTCGCCCTTGAACGGTCTCCAATGGCTTCCATCCACGAGGTGTCTCAGCTTCGGATCATCTCCATCGTCGGGCTTTGTCCTATTCACATGCCAACGCATGAGATTTGCTTCCTTGGAATCTACAATATAATGTTGCAGACAGGGAGTGATCAGTAAGTACCATACAACTTTCTGGGGAGATTTCTTCCCGGCATTCTTGTATCGAGAAGCATTGCACACCGGAAAGCTGGTTTATTTCGTGTGCTCCTTCCGATAAATGCATGGTATCTAGGACACTATTTTCAAACCAAGCACGGTTTTCAGGGTGGTAGTGCGAGGGTTAAGGTTAGTGATGATGTAGGACACTATTTTTAGACCAAGAACGGTTTGCGACAGGGTGATCCTCTATGTCCAATTATTTTCAACATTGTCACGGATATGCTGGCAATCCTCATTGGTAGAGCCAAGGAGAATGAACAAGTAGGAGGGTTAATCCCACATCTAGTGGATGGAGGGTTTCCATTTTACAATATAGTTTGACACGATCATCTTCATAGAGCATGATATGGACATGGGTATTATTACGAAATTGGTATTATGAACTTTCGAGTCGAGCTTGAGATCAATTTTCATATGAACTGTACTGCTTTGGACATACCAAAGAGGAATAAAATAACTACAACAATTATTCGACTACAAAATTGGAAACCGCTAGTTTAGTTATCTTGAGATAGCAATTTATCACTGTAAGCTAACAAATAAAGAGTGGAAATGTAGTAAGGACACATTTCAAAAGGAACTTAGTTGTTGAAAAGGTAACCTGATGTCGTATGGTGGACGTCTGATCCTCCTAAATACGGTGCTTATGAGTTTGCCCATCTTTATCCACTCGTCCTTTGAGGTGCCAATAGGAGTGTGGAAAAGACTAGATTTTTGTCGAGCTTGGCATTTTTTGTAGAGTGATGAAAATAAGGCCAAATACTTCTTGAAGATGTGGGATATATTGTGTCGACCTACGGAAAAAGGTGGTATAGGTTTGGAAGACCTTGAAATAGAAATAAATGTCTACTTAGTAAAAATTTTACGGACTAGCTTTCGAAGATGATAGTGTTAGAGTTATAGTGCAGATGGCCTTTGGCCTTTCGTATTACTTCCTTTTGGCCTTTCATATTTCTGCCTTTTGTACCGTATATATGCTGGCTGTTTTGGCCTTTGATAATACAACTTTCTATTCTTCCCACTATCTCAACATGGTACCGAGCTTGGTTCATTGTCTCTATCGCACACTGATGAAGCTATGTACCTAGGGTAGGGCCATGGACCTATCCAAACTGACCTACCCAAGGACACCTCCAGAAGAAATCACATTTCAATCGACTTGGCGGTGTTTCACTCGACGGACTTGAAGACACTCGACCAAGAAGCAACCACTCGACCAAGATCCAACCACCCGACAGCCAGGAGACCTAAAGTCACTCCGCACACTAACGGTCGGTCATTAAGTAGCTTTTATGGTCATCATAGCACTTTATTAGGGGCATTACCAATAACGCCCGACCTTAATGTACTTAAAACCCTGCATAACTGAGGGCCGGAGTGGTTTGGCGGACTCTATATAAGCCATCCCCCTCCTCAGTGTAAAGGGTTCGCACCCCTGTAATTCATACACGCATAATCCAGTCGACTGCCTCCGGGCTCCGAGACGTAGGGCTATTACTTCCTCTGAGAAGGGCCTGAACTCGTAAACCTTGCGTGCTTACAACTTCTCCATAGCTAAGATCTTGCCTCTCCATACTTACCCCCCTACACTACTGTCAGACTTGGAACCACGACAGTTGGCGCCCACCATGCGGCCGGTGTTTTAGCGTTTGTTGGAGGACTTGCGACCTTTTCCGACCCGAATCATCATGGTTTACGGCGGAGTTTTGGTGGAGGGCCGCGAGATCCATCTCGGTGCGCTCACGTTCATCGTTGACGACTCTGCTTGGCTCCAGGAGGCTCCGCTCGACGTGGACGCACTCCCTGTTCGCGGGGCAACGCACTTTAGCACGTGCGTCCACGGCCTTCTCCTGCGGCAACCGTCGACCCCCTACTGGTCGGCTCCTGTGTTGTCCTCCCTCCCCATTTCCCGCCGGCGCAAGCGCTCCGGTCGGTCGAGACTTCAGCGGTGGGTGAGACATGCGGTGGCACGTCAGTTGGCCACCCCGCAAGTCACGGAGATCGAGCCCGACGAATCCCTCTACGGCCTGTTTGACCTGTCGACTGGCTCCGTAGAGACCGCATCCGAGTGCGACAGCAGCGATCCAGCGGCGGAGGTTCTGATGGTCGATGGACCGCCCAGTCCTCCCGGTTTTCCCCGCACCTACGGAGGCGCGGGTGGAGGCGACCCGTCGCGTCCCCATGAGGAGTATCTTCCCCAGCCTCTCACGTAGCTGCAGAGAGAAGAACTTCGCCGCCGGAACGTGGATGCACTGCACACTCCTATCGTTGGAGAAACCCTCGAGGCTCGCGCCTTGGAAGATGTGCGCCTGGCAAACTTGGCCGAGCGCACTCGACTGGAGAACCTCCAGCGAGCACTTGACGAGCGTGCGCGACAACGGGTTCCTGAATCCAGTCGACGTCTGCTCTTCCCGCCCCCGCAGGTATATCGAACTCCGATTCAGAATTTAGCAGCTGCGGCCCGTATAGCGGAGTCGATTCAGCTTTCCCAGTCGAAGGCTGGCAGAGGCTTGCTGCAGATCAGAGCGTTACTCCGGGCAGCAGGAGACCAGAATTCCGCTGTTTCTCAGTAGCGGAATAGGATTCACAGTAGATCCGTTGCCGCGGACACAGTTCAGTCGGCTCACAGCCCGAGATCGTCCCCGAGGCGTGAGGGACGTGGAGACCGGTGTGACCAGTATGGGAACCATGAGCAGTATGATCACCGAGTCGATCGTGACGGTCGACGTCGAGTGCCCACGCCTCCCCCGAGGAGCGGGTCGTATGTGCCTCGCCAGCAGGATGACAGGAGCCCTCATGGTGGTGGGCGAAGGATTCCAGTCGACCCCAAAGGGCCAGGCTTTGATGCGAGATCCATTCTCGTCCAAGGTTTGGTCGACAGGAATAGGGCTCACCGAGAAGGTCACGACAGAGATGCACCTACCAGTGGCAGAGTACATGTTTCAGGGCCAGAGTGCTTTAGTATAGCCATCAGGGCCGCTGTGATTCCTCCCAACTTCAGGTTGGCGACTGGAGTCAGTAAGTTCACTGGAGAGTCCAAGCCCGATACTTGGCTTGAGGACTACCGAGTGGCCGTCCAGATTGGCGGCGGCAATGATGAAGTGGCCATGAAGCACCCGCCTCTCGTGTTGGAGGGCTCGGCTAGAGCGTGGCTGAACTAGTTAGCACCTAGCAGCATTTACACTTGGGAAGATCTCTCCCGAGTGTTCGTCACCACATTTGAAGGCACATGCAAGCAATCAGCAGGGCTTACGGAACTGCGGTCTTGCGTGCAGAAGCCGAATGAAACTTTGAGGGATTACATCCAGAGGTGGATCACGTTACATCACTCGGTGGAGAATGTGCCTGACCACCAAGCAGTTTGTGCCTTCAAGGAAGGCGTGAAATACAGAGAACTGAATTTGAAATTCGGTCGAACCAAAGATATGTCCCTAAATAGGATGATGGAGATTGCCACCAAGTACGCTAATGGTGAAGATGAGGATCGACTCAGGAGTGGCAAGCTCAAGTCAGTCGCCAAAGAATCCGGAGGAAATTCCAATCGGAAACAGAAGCGGAAAGCCGAGCCAGCGGCTCCCGGTGAAGCCTTGGCTTTAACCCAAGGAAAGTTTAAAGGGAAACCTACAGGACCTTGGAACCCCAAAAAGGTTAAAGACCAAGACAGAAATGATGTGTTGGACTTACCATGTCTCGTCCACACAAAGAAAGATGAAGAGGGTAATTTCATTTACCCGAAACATACCACTCGACAGTGTCGACTCTTGATCCAGCAGTTCCAGGGCAAGCAGCCCAAAGGTCAGGAAAAGGAGTCGGACAAGGTCGAGGACAAAGAAGACAGTGACGACGGATACCCTCAGGTCAATTCCACTCTGATGATTTTTGCCGATGTTGAAAGCAAAAGTCGACTCAAAGTTATTAATCGAGAGGTGAATATGGTCACTCCGGCGACACCTAGTTACCTGAAATGGTCTCAGACTGCCATAACATTCGACCAGTCCGACCACCCAACGCACATCACCACCCCTGGGAGGCAAGCTTCGGTGGTCGACCCAGTTGTTGAAGGCACTCGACTGACCAAAGTCCTGATGGATGGTGGCAGTGGTTTGAACATATTGTATGCTGAGATGTTGAAAGAGATGGGCATTCCGATGTCCAGACTCAGTGCCAGCAACATGAGTTTCCATGGAATCAATCCTGGGAAGAAGGCTGAATCACTCGGCCAGATTGCTCTTGATGTGGTTTTCAGTGATTCCAAAAATTACCGCAAATAAAAGTTGACATTCGAAGTTGTAGACTTCCAGAGTGCCTACCACGGTATTTTGGGGAGGCCGGCTTATGCACGCTTCATGGCCCGACCATGTTACGTCTATCTCAAATTGAAGATGCCTGGCCCCAAAGATGTGATCTCTATTACGGGCAATCAGAAGAAAGCGGAAGAATGTTTTCAGAAAGGTTCGAAGATTGCTGATGCTCAGATGGCAGTGGTGGAGTTGCAGGAATACCAGAAGACTACAGACCCGACTGATTTGTTGCGAGCCAAGAAGCCCGCTACAGAGTCGACTTTTCAGTCGACTGGCGATACGATGACAGCTCACATCCACCCGACCGACCCCCGCGCTGCTCCAACTCATATCTCGACAACACTCAACTCCAAATAGGAAGAAGCGCTCATCCAGTTCCTCCGTGAGAACTGGGATATCTTTGCATGGAAGCCCTCTGACATGCCAGGTGTTCCCAGGGAGCTGGCTGAGCACCGCCTAAGAGTCGACTCAAAAGTAAAACCTGTCACGGAACATCTCCGATGGTTCGCCGTCCAGAAGAGAAAGGCCATTGCCGAAGAGGTGGCGCGGCTCTTAGCGGCGGACTTCATCAGAGAAATCTACCACTCCGAGTGGCTCGCCAATGTTGTCATGGTCCCCAAGAAGGAAAAGTCACTTCGCATGTGCATTGACTTTAAACATATCAATCGGGCCTGCCCGAAAGATCATTTTCCTCTCCCCCGCATCGACCAGATAGTCGACTCGACTGCGGGATGTGAGCGACTGTCTTTTTTAGACGCCTATTCCGGGTACCATCAGATCCGTCTGTATGGACCTGACAAGAACAAAACAGCTTTCATCACTCCACTCGGGTGCTTCTGTTATGTTACCATGCCATTCGGCCTCAAGAATGTCGGAGCCACATTCATGAGGATGATTCAGAAGTGTTTGCTCACCCAAATCAGTCAGAATGTGGAGGCGTACATGGATGATATTGTGGTCAAGTCACGGAGGGGTTCCGACCTGCTGACTGACCTTGCTGAAACCTTTGCCAACCTCAGAAGGTTTGATATCAAGCTTAATCCATCAAAATGCACATTCGGGGTTCCTGGTGGAAAGTTACTCCGTTTTCTCGTTTCCGAACGGGGAATCGACGCCAATCCAGAAAAAGTCGGTACTATACTCCGAATGAAAAGTCCTGTGCGAGTGCACGATGTTCAGAAGCTTACTGGTTGCTTGGCCGCCCTAAGTCGATTCATATCTCGTCTCGGTGAAAAGGCATTGCCTCTTTACCGATTGATGAAGAAGTCTGACAAGTTCGAGTGGACTCCTGAAGCTGACGCAGCGTTCGCAGAGCTCAAAGCTCTGCTCTCCACCCAGCTGGTGCTTGCTGCCCCAATCAGCAAGGAGCCTTTGCTGCTTTACATTGCAGCCACAGGACAAGTCGTCAGTATGGTACTTACGGTCGAGCGGGAAGAAGAAGAGAAAACCTTCAAAGTTCAGCACCCAGTGTATTATATTTCTGAAGTCTTAACCCCATCAAAGCAAAGATATCCTCATTATCAGAAGCTCGTATATGGGATTTATATGACCACAAAGAAAGTTGCCCACTACTTCTCTGATCATTCCATTACAGTCGCCAGCAATGCTCCGTTGTCAGAGATCTTGCATAACAGGGACACAACTGGTCGAGTGGCAAAATTGGCGATTGAACTCCTTCCTCTAGATATCAAGTTTGAGGCAAAGAAAGCTATCATGTCCCAGGCAATCGCGGATTTCATCGCCGAGTGGATTGAACAACAACTGCCGACTCAGGTTCACTCGGAGCATTGGACCATGTTCTTCGACGGTTCCAAGATGCTAAATGGTTTCGGCGCCGGAGTGGTGTTGGTCTCCCCCAGAGGAGATAAACTCAGATATGTTCTTCAAATCCACTTCGATTCCTCTAACAATGAGGCAGAATACGAAGCACTTTTATATGGGTTGCGCATGGCCATTTCACTCGGCGTCCGTCACCTTATGGTCTACGGCGACTCAGATTTGGTGGTTAATCAAGTGATGAAGGAATGAGACGTCAGAAGTCCAGCCATGACTGGTTATTGCAATGCAGTGAGAAAGCTGGAGAAGAAATTCAAGGGGTTAGACCTTCATCACATACCCCGACTGAAAAATCAAGCAGCTGATGATCTGGCAAAAATAGGTTCCAAAAGAGAAGCCATTCCCAGCAATGTGTTTTTGGAACACATCCACACACAATCAGTCCAGGAGGATCCCTTCACTGAAGAGGCCCCGCAGCCAAAAAGCGCCATGAATCTGACTGAAGTTGAAGTTCCAGCTGTGGTCGACCTGATCATGGAAGTCTTGGTTATCACTCTCGTCTGGACAGAACCGTACATCGCGTACATCCTAAGGAAAGAACTCCCAGAAGACGAAGAAGAGGCTCGACAGATCGTCCGTCGATCCAAGGCCTTTACAGTCATAAAGGGACAGTTATATAGAGAAAGCGCGACTGGGGTTGGCCAGAAGTGTATCACACCTGAAGAAGGTCAGATGATCCTTAACGATATCCACTCGGGGGCCTGTGGTCATCATGCGTCCTCTCGGACCATTGTGGCTAAAGCTGTCGGAGTAAATAGCCATGGGTGGCCTAGCCGGCTTCCCCTGGCCCTTTTGAAAATGTTACGAGCCCGCCCGGCTCTCAAGAATCCAAGACATGGGGCCGCCTTCCCCTAGCTGGCTGCAACCCAGGCCGGCTTTCGGAAGGCGGTCCGACTTTAGCCCTTATGAGAAGGCCGACTCCAAGAAGCTGGCCATGAGAAGGCCGACTCCAAGAAGCCGGCTCCCCATAAAGCGGTCAAGACCGTACCCACAAAGATTGCACCCACCTAACGGCGGTGCGACGGGGCGTGGCTACAGTAAAGCCTGCCACCCCTGAATCCCGGAGCACGCCTGGCATGGTGCGCCGTACGGGCTAGGCACGGCCTGTCCGGCACGGCACTGTTGCCATGTTGACCCTGGCATCACCCACGACGGGCCGCCAGCGTGGCCCATAGACGGTGGGCCCCTTTGAGCAGAGAGACGCCCGAAGGCGGCCACGCCTCCAACTAGTCGGCCCAAGACAGAGCCGGCTCCCCGCAGCCGGCTTGCCGCTTTCCTCGAAGAGGACGCCCCATTAAGGAGACAAGACGCGGTAAGGCTACAGCGATCTCCTGGCAGGCGGCGGTACTGTAGCCACGCTTACCACGATGAAGCTCACGTCAACAAGATGAAGCCACAGTAACCAGCCTCCGACCAGGCCCTGGACAGTGGGACCTGCCTGTCGACCAAGGTGCCGGCAGCCGGTGGGACCCACCAGTCGGCGGGCCCCAGCAGCCAGCGTAGAAGCCGGCGAGCGCAGTCACAGACGGCTGGGCCCCGCGCCCAGTCGGATTACCATTGTACCCCCGGGGGGTAGGCCTATATAAACCCCCCGGGGCACCCATGCAAAGGGTTGGACCCCCTGCTAGTTCTAGACACCCCACGAGGAGAAGAAGCAGGCTAGCCGTGCCCTTCTTCCTTCTCCCCCCAAACAGCTCAAGGAGCGTTGTGTAGCTACTTGATTCATCTAGTGAGCATGCGGAGACCCCGCAGAGCAGCAGTAGGGGTGTTATCTCCACGGAGAGCCCCGAAGCTAGGTAAGATCCGCCGGCATGCATGTCTTCGCCTTATCCCGTTTCCAGGCACCGGCGATGTCTTACTGGCTCCCACAATGATAAGCCACCCGTTGGCATATGTCGCACCTACCACCCGACATTTGGCGCCCACCGTGGGGCTAGGTGCACCGTCGTCCGGAGACCTGTTCTGGACGGGAACCCTATTCCTCCCCGCGAGCGTAGCCAGCCCGGCACGCCCGATGGCGCTTGCCACGACGCGCTGCAAGGCGTCACCAGCATCTGCGCGGCAAGCGGCCTCGCTGATCTCCTCGACAAAACTCTCATCTCCGACGAGCTCGCCTCCGATGCGGGCACCGACCACCTCGCCAACCTTCTCGGCCAGCTCCATGTCTCCAGCGAGCCCGCTGCGGACCTGGAGTCGGTTGGCTCCACCGACCCGATGCCTCTCGACTCCGACACGGCCTCCTACGACACCTTCCCCACCAACGTCACGATCTACAACGACCCGCTTCCTCGAGCCGATGGCTGCGATGCTGTCACCACCGAAGTGATGGTTGTCGGCCACGGCGGCCCGGCCGACGAGAGCACCCGCGACGCCTCGCACACGGTGGCCCACGACTTGTCCGCTCCCCTCCCGGCTAATGCTGACGACGAAGCACTGGAGGCACGCCGCCTCGCCCTCCTCGCAGAGGGCCGGAGGCTGGCTTCCGTAAGACGCCTCACTGAGGCCTATCAGCGCGAAGCTGACGGCGCCGCCTTCGGCACGCCGGCCCCAGGAGGGCCAAGCCGGGCCGGGCTTGTCAAGCAACGCGGCGCCGTCATCGCCGACACGCTGGGAGTCGACCGCCCGGTCTATGCCACTCCGCTCGAAAACTTGCGTGCCGCCCAGGCGGCTGTAGAAGAGTTGGACGGCTTGGAGGCCGAAGACCTCCCCCACATGACCCGGCGCATCCAGCAATTGATTGATGCAGCCACGCAGCGACACGAAGCCGACGCCCGCGTGGAAAGCCCTCCCCCGCGCCGAGAACACGGCGCGACGTCCCGGACGTCGACTACGAGCAACACCCGTGCGCGACGCGAGAAGGAGCCGACTGCCAGCCGCAGCCGGACTCGGATCTCCATCGAGCGAGACGCGGACGGTCATCCCCGAGCCATGGAATGGCGTGGTGACCCGCCTCCGCCTCCGCCCCGTGGGGAGAGATATCCCGCCCCACCGCCAGTGGCGCACCCGACTCTCAGCGGCCGGCTGGGCCGCCGCGAAGGAATCGGCGAGAATGACGCCCGCCATCGGATCGACCGCTTGGCGCGATCCCTGGCGTTGGAAGAAGAAGACGATGTCGGCCCGCCTTGTTTCGGCCCCCGCATCCGCGACGAGCCCTTTCCCAAAGGGTTCTCGCTCCCAAGAGACACGCCCAAGTACAACGGCTCCGTGAAGCCGGAAGATTGGTTGATCGACTACTCCACGGCGGTTAGCATAGCCAACGGCAACCGGCGCGTTGCCGTGAAGTACATGCCCCTCATGCTGCAAGGCACGGCGCGGACCTGGCTCAATAGCCTCAAGCCGCGTAGCATCAACAGCTGGCTGGATTTCACAGAAGCCTTCATCCGCAACTTCACCAGCACCTACAAGCGGGCTCCCAAGCCCAGACAGCTCTCCTTGTGCGTACAAGGCCCCGCCGAGTCCACTCGCGATTACCTCACGCGTTGGGCCGAGCTCCGCAACTCCTGTGAAGGGGTGCACGAGGTGCAAGCCATAGAATACTTCACAGCCGGATGCCGAGAAGGCACCCTCCTCAAGCACAAGCTCCTCTGCGACGAGCCGGGTACCCTCGACGAGCTTCTGGACATAGCGGACAAGTACGCCATCGCCGACTCCTCGATGAAGACCGAGCTTCGGGTGGACGCGTCCGGAAAGGTACTCAACCCGGCGCCCAAGACGCCGGCTGGGGATTCCGGCCGACTCCCCCACTCGAACGATCACAAGCGTAGGGGCCCCGCGCCGCCTCCCGCCAGTCGGCAGGTGGCCACAGTCGAAGATGCGCTGCCTGAAGAGCGACCGGCGCCCAAGAAGCCCAAGGGCGGCAGGCCGGCTTGGCAGCCCGCCTTCTCCTACGAGCAAACTCTCGACGCCCCTTGCAAGTTCCACAGCGGCGCGAAGCCGTCCAACCACACGACCCGGAATTGCCATTGGCTCACCCGAATCTCTAAAGGCGAAGGGCTCGCGCCGCCTCCGCCTGCCGGCCCGCCGCCTCCGCCTGCCGGCCCGCCGCCTCCGCCTCCGCCGCCTCCAGCCGCTCGGCCCGCAGTCAGAGCCGTGCATGACGAGTTCCCTGACGAGCAAGCAACCTACATCGTCTTTACAAGCCAGCCAGAAGACCGGCGCAGCAAACGCCAAGAGCGCCAGGAAGTTAGCGTGGTCGCTACCAACCCCGCCGGACACATGCATTGGTCAGAAAAGCCCATCAGCTGGAGCCGGGCCGACCATCCGAAGGTGATGCCATCTCCCGGCTCTTACGCTTTGGTCCTGGAAGCCACCCTTGCGACGGACAGACGCGCCGCCCGCTTTTCCCGTGTGTTGATAGACGGCAGGAGCAGCATCAACATCCTGTACCTTGACACCCTGGAAAAGCTAAATGTCAAGACGAAGCAGCTGACGCCAACTCGGACAGTGTTTCATGGCATCATACCGGGCTTATCCTGTGCCCCCATTGGCAAGATCAAGATCGATGTGCTTTTTGGGGACAAGGAGCATTTCCGCCGGGAAGCGATCTGGTTTGAAATGGTGGACCTGGAGAACCCTTACCATGCATTGCTTGGCCGACCTGCCTTGGCCAAATTCATGGCAGTTCCCCACTATGCATACCTCAAGATGAAGATACCAAGCACCAAAGGCGTCATCACCGTAGCCGGTGATTATAAGAAGTCCTCTGAGTGCGCGGCTGCCAGCAGCCGGCTGGCCGAGTCCCTTGTGATTGCCGAAGAGAAGAAGATGTTGGACCGAGTCGTGGCCGTAGCCGGCAAGCCGTCGGCCGTGTCCCCCGACCCCAAGGAGCATGATACTCAAGGATCTTTCCAGCCGGCCAAGGAGTAGAAGAAGATACCTCTTGACCCCGAGCATCCAGAAAGGTTTGCCGTCATCGGGGCAAACCTGAACAGCAAATAGGAAGGCGAGCTCGCCGATTTCCTCCGTGAGAATCGGGACATCTTCGCATGGTCCCCCAAGGACATGCCGGGTGTTCCGAGGAAATTCGCCGAGCACAAACTACACGTTCGAGAAGACGCAAAGCCAGTCAGACAACCCCTTCGCCGACTGTCGGAGGAGAAACGCAGGATTGTAGGGGAGGAGATAGCCCGGCTTTTGGCGGCCGGCTTCATCATGGAAGTTTTCTTTCCAGAATGGCTCGCCAACCCGGTCCTTGTGCTAATGAAGAACAACAAGTGGCGCATGTGTATAGACTACACGAGCCTCAACAAGGCCGGCCCCAAAGATACTTTTGCCCTGCCAAGGATTGACCAAGTGATAGACTCCACAGCCGGATGCGAGCTGTTGAGTTTTTTGGATGCTTACTCCGGATATCATCAGATAAAGCTAGACCCGGACGACCGCCTGAAGACCGCCTTCATCACGCCATTTGGAGCCTTCTGCTACCTGACCATGACATTCGGCTTGAGAAATGCCGGTGCCACTTTTCAGTGTTGCATGCAGAAGTGCCTCCTCAAGCAACTCGGCAGAAACGCTCACGTTTACATGGACGACATCATGGTGAAGACGGAGAAGCGCGGCACCTTGCTAGGAGACCTCAAGGAAACGTTTGAGAACTTACGCCGGTTCCAAATCAAGCTCAACCCCGAGAAATGCATGTTCGGAGTGCCAGCCGGCCAGCTCCTAGGCTTCCTGGTCTCCGAATGCGGCATCGAATGCAACCCGGTGAAGATCAAGGCCATCGAGAGAATGGCGATCCCCACCAAGCTTCGAGAGATTCAGAAGTTCACCGGGTGCTTAGCCTCCTTGAACCGCTTCATCAGCCGGCTCGGAGAGAAAGCTCTCCCCCTCTACCGCCTCATGAAGAAGAGCACTCACTTCGAGTGAAACGACCAGGCCGACCAAGCTTTTCACGAGCTGAAGAAGATGCTGGCCACGCCGCCTGTCCTCGCAGCGCCGACTGAGAAAGAGCCCATGCTCCTTTACATCGCCGCAACCAGCCGGGTGGTCAGCACCATCATCCTAGTCCAGCGCCCAGAAGAAGGCCGAGCCCAGCCGGTCCAGAGGCCGGTGTATTATTTGAGCGAGGTGCTGTCCGCCTCAAAGCAGAACTACCCGCACTATCAAAAGATGTGTTACGGCATGTACTTCACCGCCAAGAAGCTGAAGCCCTACTTTCAAGAGCATCCCATCACGGTCGTATGCACTGCCCCGCTAGCCGAGATCATAGGCAGCCGGGACGCATCCGGCCGGGTGGCAAAATGGGCCATCGAGCTGGCCCCCTACACGATCTTCTACCAGCCCCGCACTGCCATCAAGTCCCAAGCACTGGCCGACTTCCTCGCCGACTGGGGCCGAGACCCACTACCTGCCGCCGGCTCCCGACTCCACCCATTGGCGCATGCACTTCGACGGGTCCAAGATGCGCACCGGCTTGGGAGCCGGCGTCGTCCTTACCTCTCCCAAAGGCGACAAGCTCAGATACACGCTACAGATCCACTTTGCCGCCTCCAACAACGTGGCCGAGTACGAGGCGTTCATAGACGGGCTCCGGCTTGCCAAAGAACTTGGCATTCGCCGGATCCTATGTTATGGCGACTCGGACCTGGTGGTCCAGCAATCATCCGGCGACTGGGACACCAAGGACGCGAATATGGCGAGCTACCGCTTCCTGGTCCAACAACTCAGCGGATACTTTGAAGGATGCGAGTTCCTCCACGTACCACGAGCCGACAACGAGCCAGCCGATGCCCTGGCTCGAATAGGCTCCACTCGGCAAGCAATTCCAACCGGCGTCGCTCTACAACGCCTCCTCAAGCCGTCCATCAAGCCGTCTCCAGAGTCCGATTCCATCTTCGTGCCGCCTGACCCCGATGCGGCCGGGTCCGGCTCGAAGAACCAAGTAGGCAACCCCAAGACCCCCGTAGCCGGCCCGGCGACTTCGGCAGCCGACTCGGGGACTTCGGCGGCCGGCTCGGGGACTGCGGCAGCTGGCTCGGGGACTGCGGTAGCCGGCCCGGGGACTGCACCAGCACTACAGCCGGCGGCCGACTCTAGCACCTCACCGCCCAGCCCGCCCACCCTGGTAGCAGTAGCCACATTGGCAGTAGGAGAAGTCGCGGCTCCGTCATGGGCTCAGTCCTTCCTCAACTTCCTAGTAAACCAAGACCTGCCGGCTGACGAAACAGAAGCAAGACAAGTCCAACGTCGAGTCGGAGCATACACAATCATCAACAGAGAGCTCGTCAAGCGCAGTGTCACTGGAGTCCTCCAACGGTGCGTCGAGCAAGAGAAAGGCATTGCAATCCTCAGAGACATTCACCAAGGAGAATGCGGCCACCATGCGGCCTCAAGATCACTTGTCGCCAAAGCCTTCCGCCATGGTTTCTTCTGGCCAACTGCTTTGGATGATGCTAAAGAATTAGTCAAACATTGCAAGGGATGCCAACTCTTCAGCTCCAAGCAACACGTGCCGGCTTCGGCACTCAAGACCATTCCCCTCACTTGGCGCTTCGCTGTTTGGGGACTGGACATGGTGGGCCCATCCAAGACGACGCGCGGCGGCATGACGCATTTGCTCGTCGCCGTGGACAAATTCACCAAGTGGATTGAGGCAAAGCCGATCAAGAAGCTGAATGGGCTGACTGTTGTGACATTCATTGCAGACATAACAGCACGGTACGGCGTGCCACACAGCATCATCACCGACAATGGCACGAATTTTGCCAAAGCAGCCTTGGCACGTTTCTGCGCAGCCCAAGGTATCCATCTGGACTTAGCATCCATCGCCCACCCGCAGTCAAACGGCCAGGTCGAGCGAGCCAACGGCCTCATCCTCTCCGGCATCAAGCCCCGACTGGTTGTACCTCTGGAGCGCTCAGCCGGCTGTTGGCTTGATGAGCTGCCGGCTGTCCTCTGGAGTCTGCGCACTACACCAAACAAGTCAACCGGCTTCACCCCTTTCTTCCTTGTGTATGGTGCCGAGGCGGTCATCCCAACTGACATCGAATTTGACTCGCCTCGAGTAACCATCTACACGGAAGCCGAGGCCAAGGAAGCACGAGAATACGGCCTTGACCTGCTGGAAGAAAGCCGGCTGTTAGCCCTCAGCCGGTCTGCCATCTACCAGCAGGGTTTGCTCCGTTACCACAGCCGGAAGGTCAGGCCAAGATCCTTCCAAGAGGGCGATCTTGTGCTCCGACTGATCCAGTGAACAGCCGGCCAGCACAAGCTCTCAGCCCCTTGGGAGGGCCCCTTCGTCATCAGCAGAGCTCTAGGCAACGACTCCTACTACCTGATCGATGCACAGAAGCCGAAGGCACGCAAGAGAGACGACTCCGGCAAGGAGTCGGAACGGCCATGGAACGCCAACCTCCTTCGAAGATTTTACAGTTGAAAGGCAGTATGTATCACGCTAACTTTTGTATTAAGTACAAGACAATAGGACCCCCCGAGGAGGGCTCGGGGACTGCCATCCCGTATTTATGAATGAAAAGTATCATGCTTATGACCTTGTCGTATCATTTACTTATTCCGTCCGGCACCGAGTTCGACTAGTCGGCTCGGGGACTGGCCGACTGGAGTTATGTTAGAAGTCCTACCCGCAGTCAGACAAGTAGTGTGCCGGCTCTCAAGCCTTCTCTTGCCAAAAGTCGCAGTTCGAAGAACTGGCTGTCCAGCTGGCAAGAGTTAAAGGTAGGAACGGGCGCCCACACGAAAAACGGCTAGGGACTAACGGACTAATATAACAAAAGCCGGTTTTTCTAACACCGCCGACTGGCTACCAGAGTAGCCGGCCGGCCGGTTTCCATTCACTTTACTTTAATCCAAGAAAGCTCAAGCACTTGCCTCTCCAAAGAGGGAAGGCGGCAAAGGAAAAAGCCTAAGGATAAAAAAGCATACGTGAATGGAAACCAAACATGCACATGATAATATTTACATAAAAAGACCTCCAAGAGGCCAGCATTCAACATAGTTTGGATACACCCCCAGTGGGTGGAACTGCGAAAACTTAACAAAGATTGTTCAAAGACAACAAAGCAGGAAAGATAAAGACAGCAGGTCAAGCTGGCGGAGCGGCCGACGAGCCAGACTGGTTGGCGGAGACGGTCGTGCCGGCTGAAGGAGCGGCCGGCTGACGGACTTCGGCTTGGTCGCCGCCTCCCGCAGAGGGCGCGCTTCCACGCGCCTCGTTGCTGGAGGCACGGTCGGCCTGAGGTCGGCTGGTTGTTCCACCAGCCGGCTCGACGTCTTCGCCGTCCTCGTCTTCGTCTTCTTCGCCCTTGTCGCTGGAGGCAATCTCCTCCGCCGAGTCCACGCCCACCGCCGGGTTCAGTCCGAACCACTCCTCCGGCTGAGCAACACCGTCATCATCGATTTCGGGTGCGAAAACGCTGATGTCGGTGCATTCAGCGATCGTCGAAGCTCGCTGGGCGATAGCCGGCCTCACCTCCTCCAGCTCCGCGTCGGCCTCCATCTGCCAAGTGCGCAGCTAGTCCAGGCTCAGCCCTGGGTACCAAGCCCGAACGAATTCCAACGCCCGCCCGGCTTTGAGGCGGGCCGCTGACGCTTTCCATGCCTCGAAGCGACCAACTGCGACTTCCATCCAGTCGGCAGTTCGGCTTGGGGTGCGGGGGATCGTCTCGCCAGGCCAGAGGGCGGCCAACACTTGCGCCCCGGCACGTTGGAGCTGGCGAACCATCCGATGAGCCTGCTGCAACCGTGCCTGGACAGCCAGGAGCTGCTCCTCAAGGGTCCGGTTTGCATCCGGTGCAATGTCGGCCCCCGCTTGACGGCGCGCCTCGCGATGGGCCTCAATGCTTTGGGCGGCGAAGGCGGAGTAGCCCGGGAAGTAATCTGCAAGAAACAACAAGAAACAGCTCAAGATAAGTCAAAAAACCCAGGCGGCAAGGGGCAGGAGAAGGGCTAAGAAGGCAACTTACCGTCGATCGAGTCCTCGATCCGGCCGAAGCCTTCGTCCAGGGCTCGCCGGGTCTCAGACCAGCTCGCCGCCTCGATCTCATACTCCGCCTTCAAGGCGGCTTCGCTTTCCTGCGCCGCCTGCAAGGCCGCTTTGTGGCTCTCCTCTTGGTCGTCCAGCTTCTTGGCTAGGCGATCCCGTTCCTGGACCAAGGCGGCGCACTCGGCCTCCTTGGTATGAAGGGCGGCCTTCGCCTCGCCGAGCTCATTCCTCAAGTCGGCGTTGGCCCCTGAAGACAAAGAAAAACCAATAAGAAAAGAGTCGTCCAGAAAGATCCGACCCGATTGCGCAGCAGTCGGCCCGAATCTCGGGGACTACACCCAGTGGGTGCGCTGACGCGCCCCCACAGGAGACAGACAAAACCAAGTACTTACTTCGGCTGTCGGCCAGGTCATCGGTCCGCCGGCTCAACTCCCGGGCTTGGGAGTTGAAGGCGGCAGCACGAAGTTCAGAAAAAGCAAAGTAAGATAGCCGTCGAGAAAGATCCGACCCGACTGCGCAGCAGTTGGCCCGAATCTCGGGGACTACACCCAGTGGGTGTGCTGACGCGCCCCCACGGAAGAAATTAAGAAAGCAAAGCAGCCAAGAACGAAGGACTCACCCAGATAGTGGCTCGCGTTGACAAGAACTCCTGGGTGAACTGTTGCAGCAGGGCGGCCTGAGCTTGCAGCCGGCTCCGGACCCCTTGAGCCGCTACATTCAGCTTGCTAGTTCCCCCGCTGGGAGTCCACTCGGATGTGGCAGTGCTGGCCGCCTCCAGATCTTCCGCCGACTGGCCTGCGCCCGCGGCTCGGCGCAACTCCGGCGGAGCGGCGCCTCCCCTTGCGCGCCCGCCCGTCGCCGGCTGCACCTCGAGGCCGGCTCTGTTCTCCGGCTCACCTCCGGCCGGCCCCTCTGGCGCCGCTGACGATTTACCGCCTTGGCCCGCTCCGGTTGGCGCTGCTGGCGGCGCTCTCCTCACCAAGGCCACGGGGTCCTCCCCCCTCTCCAACAGCGGCGGGTCTTGGACGATCTCCTCCGCCAAGGACAATGGGGTGTCGGGGGCTACGGCTCGGAGAGGAATGGCGAGCAGCGGAGGCTGGCTGCGCGAGCTTTCCGCCTCCGTCTCCGCGGTAGCCGCCTCCGTCTGGTCCTTGGCTGCCGCTTCGGCCTGCTCCCTCGCCGCCTGGGCGGCCGCCTTCTCCGCCGCCTCGCGCTCCTCCCGCGCTTCGCGGGCGTTCCGCTCTATGGCCTCCCTGAGATCGGCGCGGGGGTCCACGCGGCGGGAGCTCGAAGACCCTCCAGCCGGCCCCACGACGGAGCCGCCCAGACCCCGCTCAAGGGAAAGTGGCGCCCTGTCCAGCAAGCGAGGAAAAGTTAAGAAGAATATTCGAAGAGAAAGAGAATGATGACGAGCATGCGGCAAGGCAGTTGAAGGCTTACGCTGAGACCGCCGGAGGCTGTTTCACCGCCTTGCGGAAGCGGGCCGCTTTCGCAGCTGCGTCGTCTCGCTTGGTCGCCGCGGCGGAGGCTTTGGACTTCTTCGGCCGACTGCCGAAGAGGCCTAAAGCGGCCCGGCGCTTCTGTGCGCCGCCGCCGGCAGCCGGCGCGATAGACGAGCCCGCGCCCTGATGGTCGGCCGCCAGCTGGCGATGCGGGGCGACTTCGGTTTCGAATTCGTCCGGCCAGTCCTCGAAGCTCGCGGTGAACCTTGAGCCCCCGGGCTCGGCACTGTCCCCCACGACGGCGTCTTCCATGGAGGCCGCCCCCAAGTCCGGGTCGTCAACATCATCCACCATGCGGTCGGGTGTATACTGCCGTTCAATTCCCGCCGCCCCAGCCGGCGGCGCAAGAAGAGGGTTCTGCTCAAAAGAACCGACTAGTCAGACGCCGGCGGTCATGAAGCCGGCCGATGACAAAAAGAAGATAGAGAGAGAAGCTTACCACGGGCGGAGGATTGGCGCGAGAATACGGCACCTTGCCGTATTGCCAGTCCCCAGTGAGCTTGCAGTTGGCGATGTAGTTAACCATGAGCGTCACCTCCGCGTGGGGCATTTCCCATGTGCTCAGCCGGCTTGGGTCGAAGCGGCTGCTCATCTGACACATCTTATGGGGCCGGCTTTGGAGAGGAAGGATCTGGCGCTCCACGAAGGCGGCCACCAAGTCGGCCCCGCGCAGGCCTTCCGACTGAATCATCACCCGAAGCCGGGAGATGGCGGCGTTCCCGGCCGGAGACAATGACTGGGACCGGAAGCTCCACGAGGGCTGCCTCCCAGCCGGCAGGTTGATGTAGTCTCCTTGCTCGGCGATGTTCTTCACATAGAAATAAGATCTCTGCCAGACCTTCACCGACTGGATCAGGGTGATGGGCGGGAACGGGTTGTTCTCGCTCGCCCTCCTCATGGCGATGAAGGCTCCGCAGGGGGCGGGCACGCCGGCGACGACTGTGCCGAGCTTACTCTGGAAGAACTCTCCCCAGAGCTCCAACGTGGGGAGCAGCCCCAAGAAGCCTTCGCAGAGGGAGACGAAGGCCGACAGTAGCATCACCGCATTGGGCATAAGGTGATGCGGCTGCAGGTTGTAGAACTCCAGGAAAGAGCGAAGAAACCCGCTCGCCGGAAGGCCGAAGCCGCACAGGCAGTGCGAGCGGAAGACGACCCGCTCGCCCTCCTCCGGTGCCGGTGAGATCTCCTTCTCCGGCGCCAGGCGGACCTGTACGCGGTCGGCGCCGGGCAGGCGCCGGGTCTGGCGGAGGAACTCCACATGGTCTTCATGGACGTTGGAGCCGTCCCACGAGCTTGATAGCGCCATGGGAGCGAGGTGGTGTAGAGACGCGACGGCGCTGAGACGGGAAGCTATGACGGCGGCGAGAGGAAGAGGACGAGGGTTAGGAGGGGCGGAGCGGGAGGGAGCTGCGAACCACTGTCGCTCTCCCTCCTCCCCCTACTTATAGGCTCATGTGGCGGAGCCGAGGAGGCGCGGCGTGGGGAAGCGTGGGGATCGATCGTGCCCACTCCCCACGTCCCGCGATTATCGAGCCTTAACGGTGAAACAAAACTGCCTCAAGAAGGCGAGCGGCCCCTGTGGGCCACGAAAGATCCGCGCCCGGACCAAGGCTCGCGAGTGGCGGGCAGGGGCCTGCGGCGGCATCCCGTCGCGCGCGTGCGCTCGCAGGATCTCGCCGCCACGTGGCCGCGGGAGGGCCCGTAGTCGGCACACGGGTTGCCCCCCCCTCCTCTCGCCTACAAGACGCGGGGCTCTCTGAAGTCGCCGTACACCCGCTAAGCCGGCTCTTCAGGATGGGAAGCTGACCAAGCTTCTCGTCCCCCTGCTCACCTCGGAGCTCGATCAGCTTCGAGGACTACTGTCGGAGTAAATAGCCATGGGTAGCCTAGCCGGCTTCCCCTGGCCCTTCTGAAAAAGTTACGAGCCCGCCCGGCTCTCAAGAATCCAAGACATGGGGCCGCCTTCCCCTAGCTGGCTGCAACCCAGGCTGGCTTTCGGAAGGCGGTCCGACTTTAGCCCTCATGAGAAGGCCGACTCGAAGAAGCCGGCCATGAGAAGGCCGACTGCAAGAAGTCGGCTCCCCATAAAGCGGTCAAGACCGTACCCACAAAGATTGCACCCACCTAACGGCGGTGCGACGGGGCGTGGCTACAGTAAAGCCTGCCACCCCCGAATCCCGGAGCACGCCTGGCATGGTGCGCCGTACGGGCTAGGCACGGCCCGTCCGGCACGGCACTGTTGCCATGTTGACCCTGGCATCTCCCACGACGAGCCGCCAGCGTGGCCCACAGACGGTGGGCCCCTTTGAGCAGAGAGACGCCCGAAGGCGGCCACGCCTCCAACTAGTCGGCCCAAGACAGAGCCGGCTCCCCGCAGCCGGCTTGCCGCTTTCCTCGAAGAGGACGCCCCATTAAGGAGACAAGACGCGGTAAGGCTACAGTGATCGCCTGGCAGGCGGCGGTACTGTAGCCACGCTTACCACGATGAAGCTCACGTCAACAAGATGAAGCCACAGTAACCAGCCTCCGACCAGGCCCTGGACAGTGGGACCTGCCTGTCGACCAAGGTGCCGGCAGCCGGCGGGACCCACCAGTCGGCGGGCCCCAGCAGCCGGCGCAGAAGCCGGCGAGCGCAATCACAGACGGCTGGGCCCCGTGCCCAGTCGGATTACCATTGTACCCCTGGGGGGTAGGCCTATATAAACCCCCCAGGGCACCCATGCAAAGGGTTGGACCCCCTGCTAGTTCTAGACACCCCACGAGGAGAAGAAGCAGGCTAGCCGTGCCCTTCTTCCTTCTCCCCCCAAACAGCTCAAGGAGCGTTGTGTAGCTACTTCATTCATCTAGTGAGCA
This sequence comes from Triticum urartu, assembly GCF_003073215.2. Lineage (NCBI taxonomy): Eukaryota > Viridiplantae > Streptophyta > Magnoliopsida > Poales > Poaceae > Triticum > Triticum urartu. Next base: position 532,675,701 of record NC_053025.1, on the reverse strand, counting down.
TGCGGAGACCCTGCAGAGCAGCAGTAGGGGTGTTATCTCCACGGAGAGCCCCGAAGCTGGGTAAGATCCGCTGGCGTGCATGTCTTCGCCTTATCCCGTTTCCAGGCACCGGCGATGTCTTACTGGCTCCCACAACGATAAGCCACCCGTTGGCATATGTCGCACCTACCACCCGACAAAAGCATACCGAGCGGGGTTCTACTGGCCAAGAGCCAATGAGATGGCAAAAGAGATAGTCGACAAATGTGAAGGATGTCAGTATTACTCCAATATGCCGCACAAGCCCGCGTCAGCCCTGAAAACCATTCCACTCATCTGGCCCTTCGCTGTTTGGGGGCTGGACATGGTTGGACCACTGAGAACAGGCAGGAGCGGCTTCACTCATGTGCTGGAAGCAGTCGACAAGTTCACCAAATGGATTGAAGCCAAGCCTATCAAGAATCTTGATGCTTGCAACGCTATCAGTTTCATCAGAGAGTTGATATTCGGATATGGAGTTCCACACAGAATCATCACCGACAATGGGTTAAACTTCGATTCAGAAAAATTCAGGGCCTTTTGCGCCTCTCAGGGCACTCGAGTCGACTATGCTTCGATCGCTCACCCCCAGTCGAATGGGCAAGCAGAAAGGGTGAACGACCTGATTCTCAAAGGACTGAAACCCCGATTGATGCGCGATCTCAAGCACGCAGTAGGTGCATGGGTCGACGAGCTTCCATCAGTCCTTTTGGGATTAAGAACAACCCCGAATCGATCGATCGAAAGAACCCCATTCCTTATGGTCTACGAAGCCGAGGCAGTCTTACTGAGTGACCTGCTTCACAACGCTCCCCGAGTCGAGCTCTACTCTGAAGATGAAGCAGAACAAGCCCGACAGGACGCAGTCGACCTCCTAGAAGAAGAAAGAGAAATGGCCTTGATTCGATCGACCATCTATCAGCAAGACTTGCGTCGATTCCATGCCAGAAACGTGAAGAGCCGAGCCTTCCAAGAAGGAGACTTAGTCCTCCGAGTGGATCAGCAGAAACCACACAAGCTCACTCCTACTTGGGAAGGCCCCTTCATAGTCACTAGAGTCCTCCACAATGGAGAATACCACCTCTACAATGTTGATCGCCAGATTGATGAGCCACGAGCCTGGAATGCAGAGCTACTCCACCCCTTTTATACTTGATTTATCATTCAGATAAGATGTAATCAGAAAAACTCCTATAGTTTATTTATCAAAGACAAGAGCATTATAATTTTCCCAGTGATTATTATTGTTTTTGTTTATGTTAGAAATCCCCCAGTGGGTGGCTTAGCTGCGAATCCGCTTCGCCTAAGTTTATAAAAATGATTTCCTACCGAGTGGCGAGCCAGCCTCCCACTCGGAGTCTTAGCTGCGAATCTGCTTCGCCTAAGTTTGAAAAAAAAATCCAACCGAGTGGAGAGCAGCCCTCCCACTCGGGGGCTTAGCTGCAGTCCAGTACTCGCCTAAGTTCTCTCGCTTGAGGACTTAGCTGCAGTCAGGCACTCGCCTAAGTTTGAAAAAATCCTACCGAGTGGAGAGCAGCCCTCCCACTCGGGGGCTTAGCTGCATTCCAATAATCGCCTAAGTTCTCTCGCTTGAGGACTTAGCTGCAGTCAGGCACTCGCCTAAGTTTGAAAAAATCCTACCGAGTGGAGAGCAGCCCTCCCACTCGGGGGCTTAGCTGCATTCCAATAATCGCCTAAGTTCTCTCGCTTGAGGACTTAGCTGCAGTCAGGCACTCGCCTAAGTTTGAAAAAATCCTACCGAGTGGAGAGCAGCCCTCCCACTCGAAGTCTTAGCTGCAGTCTAGTACTCGCCTAAGTTCCCTCGCTTGAGGACTTAGCCGCAGTCAGGCACTCGCCTAAGTTTGAAAAATCCTACCGAGTGGAGAGCAGCCTCCCACTCGGGGGCTTAGCTGCAGTCCAGTACTCGCCTAAGTTCTCCCACTTGAGGACTTAGCTGCAGTCAGGCACTATCCTAAGTTTGAAAAAATCCTACCGAGTGGAGAGCAGCCCTCCCACTCGAGGGCTTAGCTGCAGTCCAATACTCGCCTAAGTTCTCTCTCTTGAGGACTTAGCTGCAGTCAGGCACTCGCCTAAGTTTGAAAAAATCCTACCGAGTGGAGAGCATCCCTCCCACTCGGGGGCTTAGTTACAGTCCATTACTCGCCTAAGTTCTCTCTCTTGAGGACTCAGCTGCAGTCAGGCACTCACCTAAGTTTGAAAAACAAAAAATCCTACCAAGTGGAGAGCAGCCCTCCCACTCGGAGGCTTAGCTGCAGTCCAGTACTCGCCTAAGTTCTCTCGCTTGAGGACTTAGCTGCAGTCAGGCACTCGCCTAAGTTTGAAAATTCTACCAAGTAGAGAGCAGTCCTCCCACTCGGGGGCTTAGCTGCAGTCCGGTACTTGCCTAAGTTTTCTCGTTTGAAGACTTAGTTGCGGCCGGGTACTCGCCTAAGTACGAAACACATCCCGCTCAGCAGTAACAAGTTGCAGATCGATGACCACCTCCTCCTTGGAGAGCTTTGCCACAAATACAACATGCACTCCATTCTGCTCTGCAGTAACGAGGTGCAGGTCGACTGCTACCTTCCCGTTCGGAGCCGCGCCACAAGTACAAAAAAGTTGTCTTGAAAGAAGAACTATTTCCACTCGACGGGGGATTCATAAAGATATTCAACGATAAACCGAGTTTAGATAAATCCTAAAGGGTCCGGACCACAGGTCAAAGTCCTCAGGCATTCAGCCCAAAAGTGTTTAACGGTTAAAAAAACCACTCGGCATTCCGAGGCAAATTTAAGGTGGGGCATAAAAGTTTGTTCACTCCGCAGGAGGAGGGCTGGCAGGCTCGACGAACTCGTCCAGGTCGACGCCATCGGCAATCCAAGTGGCGGCAACAATGGAAGTCTCCATAAAAGTTCGGAAGTCGTGCTTTTGGGTGTTGGCGACCTTGATTGCGGCCAGCTTATCTTGTCGCACCTCCTTGCAGTGGACATGAACCAAAGACAGAGCCACATCAGCGCCACATCGAGCAGAAGACTTCTTCCACTCCTGCACTCGGTCGGGGATTCCGTTAAGTCGAGTTATCAGAGACTCAAGATCGTTTTGGAGTGTGGCCTCTGGCCAAAGTGCCAGGTTGATCCGTGACATGGCGACCTTCAGTCGAGCCAAGTAGTCCACGGCACCGTCGACGCGAGATTCCAATCGGAGCAGATTCATGGCAGTTTCATCTTTCACGGGAGAGTTGATTGGATCCAAACCTGGTTCGATGCGCCCAGTCTCCTCTTCAAAGTTCTGGCAAAACTCTGCATTCACGATCCAAGGATAAGTCAATTTTCGTACACTGAGTTGACATAAAAAAAATCAGTCAGAACAGAATGTGCACCTTCAAGATTGATGAACAACTTCTTGGCAAGACTTCTCAGATAGTTGTCCAGATCATCCCTCCTGCGAGCAATGCTTTCCATTTTCTCACCGTGAACGAGATTCGCCTTCTTCCAGCATGAGCACTCCTTGTTGGAGTCATTCAGAGCAGACTTCAGCCTGGTATTCTCTTCTTCCAACTGGCCGACCGAAGCCAGCTTCTGTTCAGCCAGAGCGACTTTGTCGTCAGATTCCTTTCGGGCAGCAGCCAGATCCTGGTCCTTCTTTGCCAGAGCTTCTCTCAGCTTTTCTACAAAGAAATGGTGCTTGATTCAGAAAGAGCAGAAGGGTACTCAAGCCCAAGGCAAACCAGTCGACAAACTCGTCTTACCATTGGCACCATCCTTAGCCGTTTGCAGCTGTCTTGGCCAGCTCCAAGTCAAGGTTTAGTCGGATCTGCTGTTTCTCCAAATCAGCAAAGCGAGCTCCCAGATCACAAGATTTCTGCAATCAAAGAGGAGAAGTTAGTTTACAGCGAAAAACAACAAAGGCAATAAATACTAAGACCACGGTCGACTGCCAGCAGTCCACCATAGTCTCGGGTACTACACCCAGTGGGTGCACTTTGCGTGCCCCCACCGGTTCTGATCCCACTCGACCAGCCCGCCGAAGTCGAGTCCAGGAAGTAAAAAAAAGAGAAAGTAGAACTCAGACTACAGTCGACTGTCAGAAGTCCACCATAGTCTCGGGGACTACACCCATTGGGTGCCCTTTACGTGCCCCCACCGGTTCTGATCCCACTCAACCAGACCGAGTGGAAGAGACAAACCACCAGTTTGGTTTATACAATCAAAAAAATACAATGACTACAGTCGACTGCCAGCAGTCCACCATAGTCTCGGGGACTACACCTAGTGGGTGCACTCAGCGTGCCCCCACCGGTTCAAAAATTTCAATCGACGCACCCAGTGGGTGTACAGATGCAAAGATTTTCGGAAAGAGTCTTCAGAAATCATATCCTAACAGAACAAGCGGCGACCAACTAACCTGAACGTTGCTTTGGAGAGCCGAGCTGGCGTCGTAGGCAGCCTGACTGGCGTCCCACACCATCTTCATCTTCTCCATCATGACGCCCGCCTGGCGTATAGCATCCCTGGCGGCATTCACTTCGTCTTCTGGGACATGATGGGTCACAAAAACTGAAGGTGGGTTGACAGGGGCCTGAGCAGTCGACGAAGAAGGCAAGGCACTCGACAGTGGCACGGCGAAGGTAACAGAACCCCGATTGGCATCGCCAGTGTCCTGAACGACTGGTTCCGCCGTCGGCGTCGACTGTAGCGCCTCGCTTGCAGGAGCTTGCCTATTCTTCCTTGTCAAAGACCTCTCGGGCTCTTCATCATCATCGGGGAGGTCAATAATGTTGGGAGTTGTGCAAAGTTCAATTGCCAAAATCACGTCACCCAGTGATGCACACTGTAGTTGAATCGACCGAACAAAGACAGTATGGCAGAAATCATACCCAGATTAGAAGTGACCGCATCCTCCATCACCTCATCATCGTCCCTGTAAGCTGAGGTCCCAGAAGTGGCAGCGCTGACGGTTCCAAAGTTTGTCCGGTTAAAACAAGAAAAACAAACGGCGCTGAGCATCGAGTGCATACAGAGGAGGACACTTACGCAGAAGCGACGGGGATGTCAATCTTAATCTTCGGCAACGCCTTCCGGATTTTCGGCTCTGCAACTTTGGGGTGCTTGGGCGCTTTCTCGGTCGGGGTTGGTGAAGAGATCCAAGGATGCTTCGAAGATTGACCAGCTTGAGCAGTCGCCTTTTCACGAACGCTCGGTCGTTCTTGGGCAAGTTTGGATCGCCTCTCCCTGCGAGGAGGCGACTCAACTTCTTCTTCATCACTTTAGTCTTCGCTTTCTCCATCCTCTTCACCATCAGAAGTCCACTCGCCACTGTCGCCGCCGCTCGCCTCGCCTTCCATGTCTTGCCCTTGCTCTCCATTGGGCATCGAGTACATTTCAATGAGGGCCTGAAAAAATAACAATCAAAAGACATTCAGTCGACGGCAAACGGGACATCACATGGAGAGTCGGAAAGTTACTTACAGAAACATACCTGCTCCGGCTGACGCGAGTTGTCGAATGGAATCACCCTCCTAGATCCCCGAGGGTTGTCTTTGTTGCCAGTGATTCCTCTCAACCAGCTCTTCAAGGTATCCTCACTGACCTCCTCCGGGTGGATCCGAGTGGTATCTTCGAGCCCAGAATACATCCACATCGGATGATCGTGCGCCTGAAGGGGTTGGATGCGTCGACCGAGAAAGACCTCCAGCAGATCCATCCCGGTCACTCCGTCGCGGACGAGCTGGATGACCTGTTCGACCAGCTCCTTGACCTGTGCCTTCTCTTCTGGAACTATCTTCAGGGGAGCAGACTTCTCCACTCGAGCCAAGGAGAAAGGAGGAAGCCCAGTCGACTGGCCAGGGGTCGGCTGATCCTTGCAGTAAAACCAAGTCGACTGCCAGCCCCGGACCGAGTCGGGAAGGATCATCGCTGGGAAGGTACTTTTGCTCCTCATCTGGATCCCCAGACCGCCGCACATCTAGATCACCCGAGTCCTCTCATCACTCGACTTGGTCTTTTTGACCGACTGGGAACGGCAAGTGAAGATATGTTTGAAGAGCCCCCAGTGCTGTCGACAGCCCAAGAAGTTTTCGCACATAGACACGAAAGCGGCCAGATAGACTATGGTATTCGGAGTAAAATGGTGGAGCTGAGCCCCAAAGAAGTTCAAAAAACCCCGGAAGAAAGGGTGGGGAGGCAGTGAGAACCCATGATCTATGTGAGTTGCTCAGAGGACGCACGCACCCTCTCTGGGCTGCGGCTCAGTTTCGTCTCCCGGGAGCCGAGCCGACTTGTGGGGGATAAATCCCCCTTCCACCAGGTCGTCGAGGTCGTCCTGTGTGATTGCCGAGCGGATCCAGTCGCCCTGGATCCAGCCCGCCGGCAGGCCGGACCTCGACGAGGACCCGCCCCGGTTGGTCCGCTTGCCCTTCGCCTTCGCGGTTGCCTTCTTCGCGCGTTCCAATGCTGCCGTCTTGTCCTTCCCCATGGTGGCAGTTCGAGCTCGAGCGGAGATCCGGTGACGAGATGGGAGCAAGGGTGGCGGAGAAATCGGGAGAAAACAGAGAGAGAATGGTGGCGTGCGGAACAGAGCACCGGCCCAACACCTTATATGAGGCTGCTTCCGAGTGGCTGACTGGTAGGCCCGGACGGCCCTGCCAAATCCCGTGGTGATCGCGCGCACGATACGTGGAGAAAAAGGTGGCGCGGGGATCGAGGCGACTCCGCGTTATCCCATCCATTTACTGCGGCCTCTCCCGTCCCGCGCGCTTCCCGAAATTTGGATCACACGAAATCCTCGGGCTGCAGAACAACTCGTTGGACCGAAGATCTCCTCCACACCGTCACTCAGAACTCTTCAAGTATAAGAACTCACTCGACAAAACCTAAGAATGGGTCAAGGCGACTGGAAAGAAAGTTGTTGTCATCACTCTGGTCCATTGGTCCGAAACAAGGTATGTTCACGACATGAAAAATGAGTCGGAGATGTGCTCAAACCCTTTCCCACTCAAACCTCGATCCATTCGGGGGCTAATGATGAAGCTATGTACCTAGGGTAGGGCCAAGGACCTGTCCAAACTGACCTACCCAAGGACACCTCCAGAAGAAATCACATTTCAATCGACTTGGCGGTGTTTCACTCGACGGACTCGAAGACACTCGACCAAGAAGCAACCACTCGACCAAGATCCAACCACCCGACGGCCAGGAGACCTAAAGTCACTCCACACGCTAACGGTCGGTCATTAAGTAGCTTTTATGGTCATCATAGCACTTTATTAGGGGCGTTACCAGTAACGCCCGACCTTAATGTACTTAAAACCCTTCATAACTGAGGGCCGGAGGGGTCTGGCGGACTCTATATAGGCCACCCCCCTCCTCAGTGTAAAGGGTTCGCACCCCTGTAATTCATACACGCATAATCCAGTCGACCGCCTCCGGGCTCCAAGACGTAGGGCTATTACTTCCTCCGAGAAGGGCCTGAACTCGTAAACCTTGCATGCTTACAACTTCTCCATAGCTAAGATCTTGCCTCTCCATACTTACCCCCCTACACTACTGTCAGACTTGGAACCACGACACACACTTCATCTCGTGTTGTGATTGGGATTTTTTTCCCGATCTATCGCTGGATCGATTGCATCTCTAGATCATTTTCCTTCCTAATCACTATCCCTTTCTTCATCTACCAGCCGTCGTCTCCAACTCCACGTTCGGCCGTCGTTTTCCCAGATTATCACCACCTCAACACAGGTCGCCGTGGTTCACTGGCCAGGGATCTTCGTTGTCGGCCGTCACCTCCTTCCGGGCCTCGGCCCCGGGATCTTCTCCGCCGGCCACCACCTCCACCCGACCCGCGGCCTCGGGATCCTCTCCGCCAGCCGTTGCCTTGAGGTCGCCAAGGATACCACCGCCGCCAGGAGGATCCTCTCCGTCGGGCATCGTCTCCTCCCGACCCGCGGCTCCGGGAATCACTCCGCCGGCCCCTGTCGCCTCCCGACCCGCGGCTCCGGGAATCTCTCTGCCGGCCCCTGTCGCCTCCCGATCTGGGCCCCAGGACCTTCTCCGCCGCCAATGCCTGGAGGTTGAGATTTCAGCCAGTAGTTTTCTTCTGGCCTCGAGGTTGCTCGTGTGTGTGTGTCCGGGTATTTTGGTGGTCTGCGATTTGTGGCAACTGTTTTTGGTTCGGTGTTCGGTCAACTCTCTTCAGCAAGGCGATTGTGGTACTCTGTTTTTGCAGAGAGAGACAGATAGAAAAGAGCATCATGTCTCCGACGTCATCGGGCTATGTCGCCATCCCTCGCTGCCCGGTAATATTTGATGGGGCTAACTATGCTGAGTTCGTTGCCTTTATGTGCATTCACATGTGTGGCCTTCGTCTATGGGGTGTTCTCTCTGGCGAGGTCCCCTGTCCTCCGCGCCCAGTCCCTCCTGTGGCTCCTATCCCACCGCCGACGCCACAGGATCTTACCGTAGATGCTCTTGATGCTGATAGAGCTGCAGCTAGGATTGCTGCTGATGATGTGGCTGCTGCTTATGACCAGCAGGTATTGGATTATTCGGATGCTCTTTCCGTTTATCGTGATGATCTGGCTGCTTACACTCAATCGTGTGATGATGATGCTCGTGCTGCGGATGTCCTCACGTCCAGTGTTTTACCTTAGTTTGCTTCTGAGTTTATGGGTCATAGTACTGTCTTTGAGATGTGGACTCATTTTCGTCAGCGTTATCAACCGTCTGGTGATGCTCTCTACCTGTCTGTGGTCCGTCAGGAGCATGCTCTTCAGCAGGGAGACTCTACTATTGATGAATTCTACACTCAAAGTTCTGCTAACTCACGCCAGCTAGACTCCCTTCGCACTGCTGTTTGTGGCACTTGCCCATGTTGCCAGACTATGAGGTCAGACTTGGAGTTTCAGCGCGTCTATGAGTTCTTATCGCGGCTCCGTGGAGAGTTTGAGCCTGGACGAGCTCAGTTGTTTGCTCGTGGTCATGTTCCTATCTCAGAGGTGCTTTCTGAGCTTCGTGCTGAGGAGACTCGCCTCCGTGGTGCTGGTCTGCTTTAGGTTCCCTCTATGCTCGCTACTCGAGCTGCTGCTCCACGAGCACTTTCTCGCTCCAGTGCTCCGCCGCTACTACCTTCTCCTTCTGGTAGTGAGGGTCGCTCTCGTGAGGGCCGCTCTCGATCTCATACTCATTGTGGCTACTCCAACAGGGATGGTCACCCCGAGTCTGATTGCTTCAAGAAGAAGCTTGACATGCGCAATAGGGAGCGCAATTCCTCTTCAGGGACTCATGCCTCTTCCTCGACGTCGTCTACTGTCTCTTTGACTGAGCAGGATATTATGAAGCTTAAGCGTCTACTTGCAGCTTCAGGTTCTTCGACAGGTACTGCAGGCTCTATGACTGGTGCTTCTGGTACTGGGTTATCACCGTCTACACAGTCAGGTACATCCCCGTGGGTTCTGGATTCTGGAGCTTCATTTCATATGACTTCCGATTCTTCTATCTTGTCCTCTCTTAGATCTCTCGATTTTCCTATTAATGTTCTTACTGCTGATGGTACCCCTCTTCCTGTCGCTAGTCGAGGCACTCTTTCAACTACTTCATTTCATGTTCCAGATGTTTCTCATGTTCATCGCCTTACAATGAACCTATTTTCCGTGAGTCAGCTTACTGATTTTGGTTGTTGTGTCATTCTTGATGTTGATTCTTGCACTATCCAGGATCGTCACACGCGGGCTCTAGTTGGGGCCGGCCCTCGCCGCCATGATTCTCAAGGACTTTGGGAGTTAGACTGGCTTCATGCTCCCTCCGCTGCCACCACACCCGCCAGTCCATCTGCCTTCGTCGCTTCAGCTACCAGCTCTTTTCAGCAATGGCATCATCGACTTGGTCACCTTTGTGGTTCTCGACTATCGTCTCTAGTTCGTCGTGGTCTTCTAGGGCCTGTCTCAGGAGATGTCTCCTTACAGTGTCAGGGTTGTAGGCTTGGTAAACAGGTTCAGCTACCTTATCCTACTAGCGAGTCCGTGTCTCAGCGCCCTTTTGATTTAGTACATTCTGATGTGTGGGGTCCGGCTCCCTTCGCTTCAAAAGGGGGTCATCGATATGATATTATTTTTATAGATGATTTCTCTCGCTACACTTGGCTTTACTTTATGTCTTCTCGTAGTGAGGTTCTCTCTATTTATAAACGTTTTACTGCCATGGTTCATACTCAGTTCTCTACACCTATTCATGTGTTTCGTGCTGATTATGATGGCGAGTATATATCCAAAATATTGCGTGGCTTTCTTGCTGAGCAGGGTACTATTTCTCAGTTCTCTTGTCCTGGTGCTCATGCTCAGAATGGCGTGGCTGAGCGCAAGCATCGTCACCTTCTTGAGAAAGCTCGTGCGATAATGATTTCAGCCTCTCTTCCACCTCATTTTTAGGATGAGGCTGTCTCCACTGCCACATATCTCATAAACATTCAGCCCTCATCTGCTCTACAAAGTGGTATTCCTCTAGAGCGTCTTTCTGACCGTTCTCCTGATTATTCGGCACTTCGACTATTTGGTTGTGTTTATTATGTTCTCCTTGCCTCTCGAGAACGCACCAAACTGACTGCTCAGTCTGTCGAGTGTGTTTTTATAGGCTACATTTGATGAGCATAAGGGTTATCGGTGTTGGGATCCAGTCGGTCGTCAGATGCGCATTTCCCGGGATGTGACTTTTGATGAATCTCGTCCATTCTACCCACGACCATCCTCCTCAACCTATTCAGTTGAGGATATCTCTTTTCTTATGTTTCCTGATACACCTCCCTCCGTGCCTCGTATTCCTAATCCTCCTTCTAGTCTCACTATTACAGATCCGACGCCGTCTTCTCCCGCGGTTTCTTCTCCTCCCTTATTGCATGACTCTCCACCTTCATCAACGATGTCTTCTCTATCTCCATCACCTCTGATCGTTCCTCCTCGTCCCACTTTTCCTTTTCATTATTCCCGGAATTCTCCTGTTGTGGACGGATCTTCAACTAATGTGCCATCTACGTCTGGTGCGCCGTCTTCATCGTCCCAGCCGACTTATCATCTTCGGACTAGGCCTTGTCCTCATCCTGATCGCTATTCTCCTAGTCAATATGGTCTTTCGGATGTACTTGAGCCTACCTCTTATCGCGATGTTGCTGTTCATCCTAAATGGCAGCTTGCGATGCTAGAGGAGATTGCTGCCCTTGAGCGCACCGGCACGTGGGACCTGGTTTCTCTGCCTCCCCATGTCCGCCCCCTCACCTTTAAGTGGGTCTATAAGATTAAGACTCGCTCTGATGGATCTCTTGAATGTTATAAAGCTCGGCTTGTGGCTCGTGGCTTTCATCAGGAGCATGGTCGTGATTACGATGAGACTTTTGCTCCTGTGGCCCATATGACCACTATCCGCACACTTCTTGCCGTGGCCTTTGTTCGCCATTGGTCTGTGTCTCAGCTTGATGTTATGCCTTTCTTAATGGTGAGTTGTGTGAGGAGGTTTATATGCAGCCACCACCTGGGTATTCAGTTCCTGATGGCATGGTTTGCCGTCTTCGTCATTCCCTATACGGCCTTAAGCAAGCCCCTCGTGCTTGGTTTGAGCGTTTTGCCTCTCTGGTGACTGCAGCTGGTTTTTCACCCAGTTCTCATGATCCAGCGTTGTTTGTCCACCTTTCTACTCGTGGGCGTACTCTTCTTCTTCTATATGTTGATGACATGATCATCACTGGCGACGATTCTGAGTACATTGCCTTTGTCAAGGCCTGTCTCAATGAGCAGTTCCTTATGTCTGTTCTTGGTCCTCTTCGTTACTTTCTTGGGATTGAGGTTTCCTCCACCGCCGATGGCTTTTTTATTTCACAAGAAAAGTATATCCAGGATCTTCTTGCTCGTGCGGCTCTTAGTGATGAGCGCACTGCTGAGACTCCTATGGAGCTCAATGTTCACCTTCGCACTTATGATGGTGAACCCTTGTCTGATCCGACGCGTTACCGTCATCTTGTTGGGAGTCTTGTCTATCTTGTTGTCACTCGTCTGTATATCTCCTATCCTGTCCATATTCTGAGTCAGTTTGTTTCTGCTCCCACTTCAGTTCACTATAGTCACCTTCTTCATGTTCTACGATATCTTCATGCCACGATCTCTCATCGTCTTTTTTCCCCTGTTCCAGCTCGTTACAACTCCAGGCCTATTCGGATGCTACGTGGGCTAGTGATCCTTCGGATCGCCGTTCACATTCTGCTTACTGTGTTTTCCTTGGCGGTTCCCTCATTGCCTGGAAGACGAGGAAACAGACTGCAGTTTCCCGTTCGAGTGCAGAGGCAGAGTTGCAAGCTATGGCTCTTTTGACAGTAGAGGTGACTTGGTTGCGATGGTTACTGGAGGATTTTGGTGTTTCTGTTACTACACCTACTACCCTTTTGTCAGACAGTACAGGTGCTATCAGTATTGCACGGGCCCCGTGAAGCATGAGCTTACCAAACATATTAGTGTTGACGCCTTTTTTGTGTGCGCTGCTGTGCAAGACCATGTTATTGCTCTTCAGTATGTGCCTTCCGAGTTATAGCTAGCAGACTTCTTCACCAAGGCTTAGACTAGAGCGCAACATGGATTTCGCCTCTCCAAACTCAGTGTTGTGAATCCACCATGAGTTTGAGGGGGGGGGTGTTAGAGTTATAGTGCAAATGGCCTTTGGCCTTTTGTATTACTGCCTTTTGGCCTTTCATATTTCTGCCTTTTGTACTGTATATTTGCTGGCTGTTTTGGCCTTTGATAATACAACTTTCTATTCTTCCCACTATCTCAACAGATAGAATGTGTATACAATTATTTTGTATACAATTATTGTGTAACAATATTTACATTCTAAGACATTGTCCCACGTTATGACATGGAATGACTCACCCTTTTGGAAGGGTTTGGTGACGACAAGGTTGCTTGTTTATCATTTGTGACGGTCAGACCACACACATTTTGTAGGATGTATGGGTTGGGATACCCCTTTAACCTTATAATACCAATCGCTTTATAAATTGTACAACATAAAGATGCTTATGTCGGTACAATATTGCAGACAACTCCCTTAAATATCCTCTTCAGGAGAGCCCTAATCAGAGATAAATGAAACGTATGGTTACATTTAGCTCATTGGTTGATAGACATTAAATTGAATAATGAACCAGACAAGTTCTAGTGGAGGCTAACTTCTATTAAGTCTATGTATATGGATTTCATTAATATTGGGTCCATTTTTAGAAGTATATCTCGAACACCAAAGTGCCACTGAAGATCAAAATGTTCATGTGGTTTGTGCATAGGGGTGTTATTCTTACTAAGAATAATCTAGCTTAAACGTAGAAGACAAGCTAGTAAACAATGTTGTTTCTATGATTAGGAGGAAACAATTCATCATTTGTTTCGAGCCTGCCCATTTTGCTACTTTACTGTGGCGTAAGACTGATGTGCCTTTAATTTTCCTCCACCTACTGGTATATTAAATATGTTTTTTAACTGGTTAGGGGGTGTTGAGCCTAATAATAAGGCATGGATACGTGTGGGAGTGTCTATTTTGCTTCGTGGGTCCGTTGGATTGTGGGTGCGTCCAGCGTGCGGCCGCACCCCAAATCTTGTCCATGTTGGACGTGATTAAAAAAACATAAATACTTAAATAAAATGACTTAAAAGTAAATAAACGCAGTTAAAAAACTTAAAACTTAATTTAGAGTCATGGCCACAAAACGGCCCGGTTTCATGGTTCACTTAACGTCCCAGTTCCATTAATTAAACATAAAAAAAAACGGCCACCGCCGCCCGCGCGCTCCTGCCGTGCTCGTCGATGCCGTCGCCGCCGCCGTCTTCAGTGGCCGCCGGTGTCGACGTCATCGATGATGAGGTCGACGTAGGCCGGCGGCGTCCAAAGGTGGGCCGGCGGTGCGTGGTAGACGGGGGCGGGAGGTGCCTGCACCACCTCCTCCTGTGGTGACGCATCCCGCTCTGGTGCCGCGGCAGAGTGAAACAGCAGTTCACGCCCACAGCGTCGGCCATCTCCTCCGCAGTGCACGACCAGTCCCACCCCTAGCCCACCAAGCCCGGGTGGAACGCGGCCACCGGTGCCTCCTCCATGACCTCCTCGGGGATGGCGACCTCGCCGGCGGCGGAGCGGGCCATCATCTCCTCAAGGCCCTCCCATTGCCAGTCATCGTGCATGTGCATGGAGTCCTCCATGACACGCGCCATGAGACGGGCCTCCTCCTCGGCAGTCATGCGAGGAGGTGGTGGTGGCGATGGAGATCGCGAAGGCGACGGCGTGAGGCCGCGCACGCGCCTACACCTGTGCTCCCGGGGAGCAGGCGCTGCGCGCTGCCGACGTGGCCGCCGCGGCCCAGACGTCGTCCCGACGAAGAAGGAGGCGCGCCGCACGTCGTGCTCGTCCCTGAGCCAGGTGTCCCAGAGGTGTGAGTTCGGGCGTGCCTGTCATCGTAGTACAAGTCGTCGGGGAGGAGCCGGCCGCCGCGCTCGATCTCCTAACGGCGCGCACAGCCGCTCAACGGGACCGGCGGGATCGGCACACGATCGGCGGACAAGTGCCAATTGTTGGGGAGGTGGATGTCGCTCCAGGGGAGTGGTGTCCTCATCTCCCAATAACGGCGGCACACATTCGTGCGGATGTAGTGCCGGTCGCACAGGCCGGCGGACGTGGGGGTGATGGAGAACGCGGGCGGCGCGGGGGCCCGGCGTGGTGGTGATGCGGGCTCCTCCTTCTTCACGGAGCCGGCGCGCCGTCCCGACGAGGAGCCGGCCTCGCGGTCATGCTTCCTTTGCGGCCTCGTTTCCAAAAGCCCATGGCAGCGAGGTGGCCGGCCGGCAAGCTCGAGGACGGGGGAGGGCCTAGGGTTTTTGCGCTGTCGGTTTTCGAGAAGGTCGCGGGATGGAGTGGGGCAGTGTGGACGACGACCGGTCCACAGGTTCCCTATTTAAGAAGGACGGCGACCTTCCCCTGGGCCGATGACAGGTTGGGCCAGCCGCCCGTGCGCATTGATGTTGGCGGGTGAGAGGTACCTGCCGGCCGCCACGCGGTCCGACGCGGACGAGCGGCACGTCCGTTCGGTGTCCACGGCGATCCAAATCCGGCGCAAGTTTGCATTCGAAATAGGTCGGCACAGACAAAAAACGGACCAGATGGGTCCGGGCCGTCGCGCGCTAGGTCAACCTGTTTGTTCATTTTATCCCAAATGAACGGGGCCGGACAAAACGGGATCACGCAGTGAAGTTGGGCTCAGGCAGACTAATTAGAACCAACCGCTGGACGGCACGGATTACATGCAGTGAATGTAACCCAGCACCACTCTTTTCCATAGATTGCTTACCGCCCAAGGAGTACAAAGTAAATAGAATAGAAAGATACCTTACTTTTCAGTGAGAGCGGCGTTTCGGTGCCCGGGTGCATCTGCATCCGGTCAAAAACAAATTCGTAAAATATTTAGAAAAATTCAAAAAATTCCAAAAAAATTTAGGGTGGTAGACAATTTGATGCGTGAGGTACGCTCTAATTTTCAAAACATTTGGACTTCTGTGCAGCTCTCAGCAAAAAACACAAATCAGACCAGAACAGTATATGAACAGTACACATTTTTACAAACCTCCGATTTGTTTTTTTTGCTGAGAGCTGCACAGAAGTCCAAATATTTTGAAAATTGGAGCGTACCTTACGCATCAAATTGTCTACCATCCAGATTTTTTTGGAATTTTTTGAATTTTTCTAGTATTTATTTTGATTTTTTTCGTGAGCGCAGGTGCAAATGAGCTCGGGCTCAGATTCGAATTTTCGCTTTTCAGTCTACTACATTAACAGCGTGTGATTTTGTGGAAAACTACTCTTCCTCGTGAAGCAACAACTAAGTTGAGTGTCCATATACCTTATCTTCTATATCTAAATAGCTAGCCCTCACTAACCTATTTTCTATCAACATGCAAGCATGCCACCTCATCATTCAACAAGGATGGCAAAAGGCCCACCTTAGCATGGACCCTTGCATAAGTAAATGCTACCGCAACATGCACACATGCATGGAAATTTCATTTTATTCATATTTAATAAATATTTATAATTATGCAATAAGTTTACACAATAAACCATTTGTATCTTTTATTTTAGTTGTCATATTATTCCAAATCTTCATGTTCCATATAAGCAATCTCATTAGAATATATTGTAAAATATTCCTGCAACAACGTGCGGGGTTTCACCTAGGTTAAGATATAAAGGCACCCAAGTTTCTGCAAAACAATATTCATTTTTTTATTTGCGAGAAAACTTCTAATCTATTTATGTTCAATCATAGTAATACAACAAACACCAGAAATAATAAAAGTTACATCCAGATTTGTACACCACCTATCAACGACTAAAAACACTGAAGTAAGTCGAAGGCGCCTCGCCATCATGGCCACTCCCTTGCCAGAGCCAGGCAAACTTGTTGTAGTAGATAGTCGGGCAGTCGTCGTGATAAGGCCCCGTAGGACCAGCACACTAGAATAGCGATCACTATCGATGAAGAGTAGCGTAGATTGAAAGGATGCAACTTGAATGCACACGATCGTAGACGAACGATGACAAGATCCGAGCAGATCCACCAAAGACAAATTCATCGGAAACACATCATTACACGCCCACCAACGATACTAGACGAACCACCAGAACATTGGCTAGGCATGGAGAAGTTTATTCCATGTTCTGGGAGTCGCCGTTGTCTCGCATTCCTAAGCAAGACACAAAATTTGAAGAAACATCTAAAAAGGGAGCCCTCCCGCTAGCAAGGGCCGGGATCCATAATGCCCCATGGCCCTAAGGCCACTGGAGATGAGGCGGTCCGGTGGCAGTGCCAACGGGAGGCCGAAGAACCCTATGTTTTTTGGTGCAAATGGAGCTAGAAAACAGTATTCAGTTTGGGGCATTGGGCCCATACAACACACGTCCCATCAGTCTATTTGGAACATAAAATTATGAAAAAAAAATATGAAATAAGAAAATGAAATGTGGAATCTTAATTACAGGAAAATTATTAAAGCCCTTGCTTGAAATCTTTTGGATCAAGAGAAGATCATGCAAGACATAGAGGAGATTCTCTGTCACATCTAACCGCCTGCTGGAAGTCTTTTGGAGATGAAGTGGAGGAAAGCAATCATCCAAAATCACTCATTTCTTGGATACAAATGGCTTTTATTTAGGATATTGCAAGACCTTGGGAGAAAATTCTGTTTTTTTAAGAACTTGAATATATCATCCCTAAATTGTTTGGGTGTCGTTGTTTTCTCTCTTTCGTTACACCTTTTTTGTAAGGTATCTCCAATGTCGATCATTTATCTTGTGGGCTGTTTCGGGATATCTTAGTTTAAAATTTAAAAGTGGGCCGTTCTTGAGCCTCCGCTCTAAAACATATAATTCATATAGTTTGTTTGGTGAGATATGATTGGTAAATACTTGCATATATGATCAAATCCTCACGGAGGTGAATTTAGGTTCCTATTTATTCTGGAGGGCCAGGTTTTTCTGGTACTCACGCATTTATTGATAACTAGGCTTGCTGCGTAACCGAGATTAAAAATCCTAGTACTCATATTTACAAGGCCGTATGCATCCCAAGTTGTTGCAGAGGCCTGATAAGTGAAATTCTCCCCCAATGAAAAAGGCTTTTTCCTCAAATAAGAGTTACTGGCACGAAGTGGACTCCCGACCCCAGCTCCTGTGAGGCCGCGCTAGGCGGCACCAGGGCTCTTCACCGCCGGCCACTAACCGTCTTCCCCCGCGCCGCCTCTCCTCCCGCGGCCACCGGGGTCGTCGTTAGGCTAAGCCCGTGCAGCGCGGCGGCGGCGGATCTCCTCGGTTAGCGATCTGGATCGCGGCGGCGGAAGTCGTACCAGCCTCTTCAGAAGTAGTGCGGCAAGGTGGCGGCGGCCAATGCGGCTCGGCGTGCTTGCGGCGGCGAGCGGTGTAGACGACAGTGGGCGGTGGTGGCGTGGTGTAGGCAGGACCGATCTCGGCCCAGATGGGTCTGGGTGGGCCGCATCCTACACGTGGTTGTCCCTACTGCATCTCGACGGCTCCGACGGCAGTATGTGGAGGTTCTCCTGGGCTAGTCCTGCAGCATGAGAAGCCTCAGTCGGCGATCCGGGCATGGCAGTGACAGCCTACTCCTCCGCTAGAGTTGGTCGGCCGACTGGCTGTGGCGTATCTCTGGACCCCACATCTAGTCCCGGCGGCGAGTTGGGGTAGCGTCGCTGCCGGTGAAAATCGAGCTCCGACTACGGTCATGGTAGGCGATGGCGGCGCCTAAGCGTCGCTACCTTGTTGAAGGCATTGCTATTGCAGACACCTTCCCACCAGATATGTTCCGAGGAAAACCCCAGGTCCAGGTATCCTGGATCGGACGATGGCGGTGCCCACGGTGTTGCCCTCCCTCATGAGGGCATTGTTTTGGAGTAGTTGCTAGATGGAGGACACAAGGAGTGGAGCGGTGTACATCTACTACGTCGACGATGGTGAGTCTCGGCGGCTTGGCGTAGCAAAGTCTCGGTGATGGATGTGGTTGATGAACTCGCGCTGGGCGGAGGCGCTGTCTGGTGTCGTGGGGCCGTCGACAGCATGCCTGGCAAGGTTGATGTATGAGTGCCTGCTCTGTAGATGGATCGGTGGAAGACGGCGGCGGTGACTTCTGAGTTCGTCGGACCGATGTGTGCCCCAGACCTGGTATGAGGCTTGGTTGGGGCTCCCTCTTTAGATGATAGGCTTTGGTGCGAGGTCTGTTTAGTATGTGGCTCGGACTTTCGGCACCTCTTTATCAACTGGATTGGAGTAGTGGCAGATGTCATCAAGATGATGGCTTTAGACTTACTGATGTATTACTTGCTAAGGTCTTTGTGAATAATTAATAAATGGTTGTATGCACCGTCCAGATGCAGAGGCCGGAGATCATCCTTTTTTTCTAAAAAAATGATATTACAAGACAGAGTTGCACATTGGATGCATTATAAATTTTAAAAATAATCTTTCATTTTAGACCAAGAGTGCAAGTGAACCATATATCCGTAACATATGATGAGTTTTTCATCGGGAGCTTTTTGATATAGAGGAAAACCCTTATCCTCTGCATCAAATCTACTAGTAGAAAAAGGGCCTGCAGTCCCGGTTCATAAGGGCCTTTAGTCCCGGTTCTTGAACCGGGACTAAAGGGTCGGTACTAATGCCCTGACCCTTTAGTCCCGGTTCAAACCAGAACCGGGACTAAAGGCCCTCTACGTGGCCGCTGCCTGGAGGTCCACCTTTAGTCCCGGTTGGTAACACCAACCGGTACTAAAGGTAATTTTCTGATTTTTTTTTTGAAATTTTTTTATTTTCAAATTTCTGATTTATTTTAACCTCTAATCTCTAACCACGCTTAACTTTCAGATTCTATTCTCCCTCGTTTCCAAGTCTGCACTCGTTGTTTTCCTGACAATAGTAAGATGTTAATCCTATTAACCCTCGGGATTTTAGCTTGAGCATGAAGTCACACATTTCACTGTTTGAGTTTGAAACTATTGTTCTAAAAAACAATAATTATTTAGTAACACTAATATTTCTTGAATAAGTAGTTTGACCATTGTTTGACCATAGTTTGACCAGATTTGACCAAAATTCAAAAAAACTGAAATAATTATTTAGTAACACTAATATTCTTGAATAATTATTTAGTAACACTAATATTCTTGAATAATTATTTAGTAACACTAATACTTCTTGAATAAGTAGTTTGACCATAGTTTGACCAGATTTAATGAAAATATAAAAAAAACTAAAATTTGAGCATAACTTTTTTTCCTTTTGGAATTTGAGGATTCTACAAATTTGCAAATAGGCCATAGGCCATCTCCATCGGATGTAACTTTTCGAGTAGATGATTTTTCATATAAAAAACTTTTTAATCCAAGTTCGTATGCAAAAGTTATGCCCATTTTACAAATTCCAGAGAGATTTTGTAAATAAAGTCAAAATTCATATTTGTAAATTTTCCCAACAACTAAACCACATATCACATGAGAAACTTATTTTATTTTATTTTTTTGACATTTCCATCGTTTTCTTTTGTTTTCTCTAAAACTGAAAAGGCGGTCCACGGGGGGGGGGGGAGAGTTTGAAAATTGGACCTTTAGTACCGGTTCGTGCCATGAACCGGTACTAATGCCTCAAAGGCCATTAGTCCCGGTTGATGGCACCAACTGGTACTAAAGGTTAGACCTTTAGTACCTGTTGGTGCCACCAACCGGGACTAATGGGCATCGCACCCTTTAGTCCCGGTTCGTGGCATGAACCGGGACTAAAGGGCCCAGGTGAACCGAGACTAATGCCTTAGCCGCACGAACCTGGACAAATGCACCCATTGGTCCCGGTTCTGTACTGAACCGGGACTAATGGGGTTACCCGGCCTGGACCAAAGCCCCCTTTTTCTACTAGTGATTATACGTACAACCATCTAATTAATTGGGGGCTAATTAGTCAAATAATTCACCATCGACATACCTTTGGAAGCATTGCTACTGAATTAAGTTTTTATGTTACAAATCTTTTGGACGCTTATGCTGTTTGGGGATGCTGTTTTCTGATAGTTAATGGGGGGTCATGTGCCTCTATAGCATCTCATTTGCCTTCATCTCACTGTACCTAGATGTCTGTAGCTACTACAGTACATATCTGTAGATAGTACTGTGGTACTGGTGTTTTACTCTGGATCCAATCAAATAACTATTGAGGATTAACATTTCACCCGGCCAGTTCATGAATGTGGCAACATCTTATTTTGAGTAAATGAATGTGGCAACATCACAGTGTTTCTAATAAGTTTCCTAAAATAAAATGTGTTCACTCTCCAAAGTGCATGTGTGTGAAGTAAGATGTCTATTATAGCAGTGTGTCCATTGTCTAGACATATTCCCACTACACCATGGCAGTTAGATCAAAAAACCAAAGAACTATGCATGGCAGTCTTCGACTTGACACTTTACTTGCTGTCAAGAGCCAAGGCACACACGCGGCCGGCCTGGTCGCAGAAAGGGAAAAGGGAAATGACAGAGTCACACACACATGCCGGCACACACACAATTATAGCTCAGTGAGCCACGTTGGTACGAACGAGCACGCGGGCCCAGGCCCTCTGCGCCAGTTTGTACACAAGCGAACCCGTCCTCCCCCGTTCGATCTTCTCTCTCTCATCATCTGATCGGAATTAAATGGTGGTTTCCCTAATGAAACTGTATGATCCACATCGTATGTGCACTCAACCCATGACAAGTTACCATTTTATCACACAATTGCCATACTACCATACATAAATTAATTACTACTGATCGCGGGAGTTCGATCTCTTGGATCATAAACCCCTGAACAGTACAGTGTGCAGCAATTAAACTCGATCACGAGCTGCTGAACACAGATCATTATCTCTGTCTCACCGAACCGATCCTCATTTACCCATGCCACAATAGCTAACCTCAACCGATCGCGGTCGATGAGTGGACGTACACTCATGCAAAGGTAGCAGCAGGAAGTCGATTGATTGGCCGAAGCTATTAATAACAGCTCCCGCTGCATTTGGCAACGGCTAGATGCTCACCTACATCAGCTACTTGTAGGTAACGCTGGCTCCGTGTTCATAGCTATAGGTAGGCCGTGCGCTTGAAAAAGCAAAGGGAAAGCAGTGGCTAGCTGGGTTGCTTGTATATAGAGGTAGACATGGAAAGGCGTATGCGTAGAGCGTAGGCGCAGGTGGGCTATAACGGATTTGGCACAATCATTAGGAACGAGGGAGCACTCACTCCGTGCTATTCTGGGAAAAAAGGCTAAGCCTCCCTCCCTCTCCCTCTCCCTCGGTTCAAGTCCGCGCTCTGTCTGCAGCTAGTGTTGCGTGCTCAGTCAGTCAGTCAGCCATCGGCGCCGTCGATGCCTTGCCTAGCTTATACCCGGCTCGTGTGTACGGTCGTCGCCTTTCGCGGATCCCGAGTAGCCGTGCCCAAGCGATGCATGCTCATCGCATGCGCTGCCGCGCGGACGGCGCCGTGGGGACTCGAGGCCGACGGCAGGTTTGACCGCCCCGCCAAGGGTTCAAAAATATCAAAACCAAGCTGCTCGCTCAATAGATCGATCGATCGCGTAGTTCCTCTCCCCTGGTCGTGGTTGCAAGCCGGCTTGTCGTGCCAGCAGCAAGGCTAGCAACTACTTTGCTGGATACATACGTCGAGATGGTAGCTGGCCGGACAATGAATGGATCGGTTAATTGCGATCTGCCAGCTTAACTTGTTACTTTTGGGCGTAGTAGCAATACTCACCTCGCTCGCGTGCATATCGGATGGGAGCCGAACGACCGTAATTAGTACTGTACTGATCTAGCTAGCTTTCGTTTATTTCTGTTTTGTTTTTGCGAAAAGCTTTCCTTTCTTGTAGTGCAAAGAAAAACTTGCCGGCGATGCGCGCGTACTAGCGCTGCAGTTGAACCTGCGCCAGTACTCGTTGGACTGGACGGCCGGAGATGACTCCCAGCTAGTTAAATCCAGAAGAGATCGGTACATACGTACGTCCTTGCATCATGCGCGTAGGTGTGAGGTGTGCTGTGGTGGCCTTCTGGGTATAGGTGACTGCAAGTGCGACGGGCTCATTCAAACTCCAGACACTTGACCAGACATACATATGATCTAATATTATACAGGGAAAATAAACAGCGAACGCGGGAACCGGCAGGGTCATACATGGGCGTGGTCGGCTGGAGACTGCTACGTTTGTCATCTTGAATTTGTATACCCAATCACCATCTAGACTATAATGTTGCCTATGCAGATAAATAATGCATTGTGTAATATAAAAGACTCCTGACGTACTTTGTTATCACATCTCTTATTTCACTTATGTTTCATGCCATTAGATTATTACTCTATGTTATTGAAATGACATCATTGTTCTTTTTTAGAATATTGTTATGGATTGGCCTATATTGACAAAATAGTTATAATTAAAGCAAGTGCATAAGTGAAACAAAGTGCACATAAAAGTGTTCTTGTCGATTCACTTGGTTATGTAAATTTCTTGAAGACAAGCAATAACACTAGTAGAAAACAGGGTTTTGGTTGAGGCCTGGGTAAGGGCATTAATCTCGGTTCACTTATGAATTGGGAAAAAGGGGGCATCAGTCCCGGTTCGTGAGGCTAGGGCGCTGGCAGGGACTCGGGGGGGCATTGGTCCCGGTTCGTCTGACAATTTTTGTCCCGGTTTCAGACACGAACCGGGACCAATGAGCCTCGCTCCTAGCCTAGCACCTTTAGTCCCGGTTGATGGCAGGAACCGGGACCAAATGTCAGTCTTCTGTCCCAGTTCTAGCCACCAATCGGGACTAAAGAGACCCCTATATATAGCCCCGCCGCCACTCCTCTGTTTTTCTGACCGGCCGTGGGAGAGGTGTGTGTTGCTTTAGCTCACCTCCTATGCACATGAGCTCACCTCCTAACGCTGGACTCTGTGTTCGTCTCCTTCCTCTGTCCATTTTTTATACACTATCTGTCTTATGTTTTTCTCCTTCTCCTTTTCTTTTCTCTCACAGCCTTTAGGGGCCCATTCGTGCCTTGTTTGCACGCAACTGACGCACTATCCGCGCTCATCATACCTGGTGGCTTCTTTAACAGAAGCTTATTCATACGGGCTTTATGCCCAACACATGTGTTATCCTTCCGCATGTACCCTTTATTCACCATTATATGCATCGATATGACTTAAGTTTTGGCCAAGCTGGGTTGCCTGACTCTTGTATTTATGCCCTACGTTCCCGTTAATTCGGCTAGGGCATAAGGGGAGCACCTCTACGATTGTTACTGCCGGGTCAGCCGGATGTGTACCTCAGACTGGGTGAAGCCGAAAGCTAGCGTTCATAAGGGAATATTCGGTCGGTGAACTAAAGATGATTTTTCACTTATTTACTTATGCGCCCCCAGATGTTATTTCTGCGTCTCTTCTCGCAGTCCGGACATGCACTTTAGGGCATGCCTCCCAGGGAAAGGAACCCCTAACGGAACTATTCTCCCTGGAAGATTTTTCTTACTAACCATGTAATATAACATAACTAGTTGGGCACTTGTCCGTTAAAGCACTAATGACCCCTACGCCTGGTCTCCACGCATGCCCCGGTTCTTACATAACCGAGAGGGTATTCGAAAACACTCCGGACCGTCGGGTCCCGAGGTTGAAGCGAAAAGGTCCGTCACGACAAACGAGCTACAATCCGGCTAGAAGGCATTATACATGTCACATTAAATTACATAGTCAATTTGACTGGTTGAATTCCTCTTCAATACCATCCAATAGGCTGTCTAGTCTACAGTCCTGTTGGGAATACTTTGCGGCCAATTCTACTTGGCCGTACACTAGGCTCACAGGGATCTCCTTCCCATCGAGCCCCACAGGCCCGACCTCGGCCATGTGGTTCGGGTCAGCCTTCGTGTACCGCGTCTTCACCATTGCCCAGGCTTCCCTGGCGCCCTGACGGCAGGCCGATATCTTCCATAATTGGAAGCGCCGCCGCGCTCCCTTCAGCTTCTCTACAAGCTCTCCAAGGCCTTCGGGCATGGAGACGGATGGCTACAAGGCATGGGCGATGCCTTGCATCACCTGCCGAACTCGTTCGTGCAGTTGTGAGAGCTCGGGAAGAAGGTCACCCATAGAACCGAGCATTTCCTCTGCAGGACGACCTGTTAGCATACCTACAGACATAACTCTGTCAGCCAACTTCCTTGCCGAACTCTTTTTCATAGTTCGTTCAAGCACTTACTAAATATGCCGCGTCGAAGCCGCCGATTCTCCTTAACAGAGTCCGACAGTTGGGCACAAACATCTTTTAGTTCCACGCCCAGCTTGGCGTTGGCATCTAGGAGATCATTCTTCTCCTGCCTCACCCTCGTAAGCACGCTCTCACCGCCTTCGGCTGGCATAGGAGCTGTTGCTTATCGTCAGATCTGCATATACGCCGCACTCTATATGATACTTGTCATTCGAAGGATATATTACTAGAGGGGGTCTCTTTGGGCTCCCCTGCTGTGGCCAGTGCGGCCTGAAGTTGGGCTTTGCACTCTTCTAGCTCCTGGGACAGTTGGGTATTCTTTTCTGTAAGAACCTGCATAACAAATGATCCTTAAATCAGTTATTCTAACTGTTTCAAGTCTCAGGGGCTACTGATATATATAACCACCAAATTGTCTCACCCGTATGTCTTTTACATACTGCTCCGTGGCTCTGGCTAGACCATTTTGAGTGGCACGGAGGTACGCATCTCCCGAGTTGAAGGCATCCAATGCCTCTTGGGAGAAACAAGCGTCACGAAGAACAGTCCGGCGACGCATGTGGTTCATGGCACTTTCCCCCTCGGAATTGGTGGCGGACAGTCTATCCGCATCCTCTGTCGGAGGACCGCCCGGTGCACGCCTCGTATTCGTTCCCACCTCCGAATCCGGCCTTGGAGCCTAGCTGGTGGAGGCGCGATTAGTAGCCTCTCCGGGTATAGTCCGGCGAGCGCACTTTTCCCTATAAAGAAGGCATGGGCATTAGTTTGCCTCTGAGAATAATGTCTTGCAATAAAAGACGGCGCGACGTACCGCTGCGCCGGTGTCTCAATCCGGACTACATGTCTTTTCAGCCTGCCTGGCCTCGCGGCCCCTTGCTGGCTAGTCGCCGCAGGCTCGTCCTTCTGCCTCGAGGATCTCCCCTGCAAAACACGGTTGTTATACGGTAATCAAAAACATGCAAGGACGGATCCCTTTTCGAAGTACTGGGACTTCGTTCTCAGTTACCTGTGAGGCTGGAAGTAGCCCGGGGTAATCGACCGTAATGGCCACCAAGGCGTTGTCATTGCTCAATTGGTAAAACACCCCATCGATCAGCTCCACAGATATGTCCGGATCCTCCTGGGAGGCCGGGTCAAGGGACCGTTCCGGGTCCTCGGGCTGTGGATGGGGGTTGTTTATCTCCCTTACAGCCTGGCGCAGCTCCTGCGTTGAAATCGCTAGGCTGAATACTTAACTATGGGAATATGAAACAGATGGGCGAGAAAAAGTCTCCGCTTACCCAGCTCGGAGGATTGTACATAGAAAATCCGCCCTGCGGGTTGACATGCAGGAATTCCTCCTCTTCTCCCTTGTACAAAGTGGATAAGATCTTTATTAGATCAGCAACCGATCCCGGCCCTTTACGGCCGTAGCGGGTGGCGTCATCCTCCCCATTGAAATCCCACATGGGGTGGCCTCTATACTGAAGCGGCTGCACCCCCCGCATAATACATGTGGCCATGACCTCGATCATGGTCAATCCGGATCGAGCTAACAAACTTATCCGGCTCATCAGGTAAAGAACGTCCCTGTCATCTTCCTCCAGGGAGCTCTATGGACGCCAGCTCCGGCGCTTCTTCAAAGGAGCGTTGTCGAACTCAGGAAGGCCGATTCGAATAGGATCCGGGAGGGGGACGTCTTCTATATAAAACCATTCTGAAGGCCAGTCTCCGGACGTCTTCTTTAGGGTTCCGGACAGATATCCGGTCCAGGCAATACGCCACACTTCGGCTCCGCCCACTTGATATATTGACCCCTTCTAAGAACGGGGCACAAGGCAGAACAGCTTCTTCCACAGCGCGAAATGAGCCTCACAGCCCAAAACAGCTCATAAAGGGCTTCGAATCCCGCGATATGCAATATGGAGGCAGGCGTAAGGTTGTGCAACTGGAGGCCGTAGAACTCCAGGAGCCCCCGGAGAAACGGATGAATTGGAAATCCGAGCCCTCTTACCAAATGAGGGACAAGGCATACCCGCTCTCCCTTGGAGGGATTGGGAAGGCTCTCCGCTTGCTCTCCGCCATTATAGGTGGCGAGCCCGGCTCGAACCGGGACCATGTACGCTGGGAGAAGAAATCCCTTGGTCTGAAGCATCACTAATTTGCTGTGCGGGACGGAACATCTCCCCCAATCTCCAGGCTTGGGGCTAGGGGAGCGAGAGGAGGAGCTGCATCGACCGGCCATGATGGAATGGATCTCTGTCGGATGCGCTCCGATGAAGGCTCGCCAAGGGAGGATGGTGTGATTTGGATCTGAATCCTCGTCTTTTTAATAGACGGCACATTCACACAGCTAGGGGTAAATGCAAAAACACCCTGGTTCTTCACATTCACTCGACACGTGTAAAGTGACCATTATGGGGCGTGGAAGCCAAGGAGTGCAACATTCACAAAAGGCCGGACACTATTTCAACAGGTACATAGAATTTGGAGAGGAACCCGCCTTGCAATGCCGAAGACAATCTGCGCGCCAGACTCGTCGTCATTGAAGCCTGGTTCGGGGGCTACTGTGGGAGTCCTGGATTAGGGGGTCTCCGGACAGCCGGATTATATTCTTTGGCCAGACTGTTGGACTATGAAGATACAAGATTGAAGACTTCGTCTCGTGTCCGGGCGGGACTCTACTTGGCGTGGAAGGCACGCTAGGCAATACGGATGTGGATATCTCCTCCTTTGTAACCGACCTTGTGTAACCCTAGCCCCTCCCGGTGTCTATATAAACCGGAGGGTTTTAGTCCATAGGACAACATATAATCAAACCATAGGCTTGCTTCTAGGGTTTAGCCTCTCCGATCTCGTGGTAGATCTACTCTTGTACTACCCATATCATCAATATTAATCAAGCAGGACGTAGGGTTTTACCTCCATCAAGAGGGCCCGAACCTGGGTAAAACATTGTGTCCCCTGCCTCCTGTTACCATCCGGCCTAGACGCACAGTTTGGGACCCCCTACCCGAGATCCGCCGGTTTTGACACCGACAGTCGTGCTCTAAAAGATATAAGCGAAGCACTAGAGCAGAAAACCATGTAGCTCAAAAGATATAAGAGAAGCACATAGAGTATTCTAATAAATTCAAATTCATGTGTGTCTCTCCCAAAAGGTGTGTACAAAAAGGATGATTGTGGTAAACTAGAAATAAAAGACTCAAATCATACAAGACACTCCAAGCAAAACACATATCATGTGGCGAATAAAAATATAGCTCCAAGTAAAGTTACCGATAGACGAAGATGGAAGAGGGGATGCCTTCCGAGGCATCCCCAAGCTTAGGCTTTTTGGTGTCCTCGGATTTTATCTTGGGGTGCCTTGGGCATCCCCAAGCTTAGGTTCTTGCCACTCCTTGTTCCATAATCCATCAAATCTTTACCCAAAACTTGAAAACTTCACAACACAAAACTTAAAAGAAAATCTTCGTGAGCTCCGTTAGTAAAAGAAAACAAACCACCACTTCAAGGTACTGTAATGAACTCATTCTTTATTTATATTGGTGTTAAAACTACTGTATTCCATCTTTTCTATGGTTCATAAACTCTATTACTAGCCATAGATTCATCAAAATAAGCAAACAACACACGAAAAACAGAATCTGTCAAAAACAGAACAGTCTGTAGTAATCTGTAGGTTTCGAATACTTATGAAACCCCACAAATTATAAAATAAACTTCTTGACGGGAGGAATTTATCTATTAATCATCTGCAAAAAGAATTAACTAAATATTACTCTCCAGTAAAAAAATGGAAGCAATTCTCGTGAGCGCTAAAGTTTCTGTTTTTTACAGCAAGATCAAAAAGACTTTCCCCAAGTCTTCCCAATGGTTCTACTTGGCACAAGCACTAATTAAACACAAAAAACACAACCAAAATAGATGCTAGATGAATTATTTATTAAATAACAGCAAAGAAAAATATTGAGTTGTCTCCCAATAAGCAAATTTCTTTAACGCCTTTTAGCTAGGCATTGGTAATTTTAATGATGCTCACATGAAAGACAAGAATTAAAGCACAAAGAGAGCACCATAAATCATGTGACAAACACAGTCAAGTATAACATACTTCCTATGCATAGGTATTTTATAAGCAAACAAATTATCATAGCAAGCAAAAACTAGCATATGCAAGGAAGCGGAAAGAAACGATAGCAATCTCAACATAACAAGAGGTAATTTAGTAATATCAAAATTTCTACAACCATAATTTCCTTTCTCATAATAATTACATGTGGGATCATGAGCAAATTCAACAAAATAGCCATCACATAAAATATTTTCAACATGATCCACATGCATGAAAAGTTGACACTCTTCCAAAATAGTGGGATTAACATTAACTAAAGTCATGACCTCTCCAAACCCACTTTTATCAAAAAAATTATAAGATTGAACATTCTCCAAATATGGGGGATCTAAAGTTTACACTCTACCAATCCCACTTTCAATAATATTTCAAACACTATTATCAATCTAATATTCATCATGGGGCTTAAATAAATTTTCAAGATCAAAAGAAGAATCACCCCAATCATGGTCATTGCAGCAAATAGTAGTCATAGCAAAACTAGCATCCCCAAGCTTTGGGTTTTGAATATCATTATCACAACTGACATTAATAGAATTTATAATAACATCATTGCAATCATGCTTTTCATCGAAGGAACTATCAAGTATGGGAGCAATAGCAACGATCTCATATTTAACATAAGGAACTATAGCAAATTCATCTTCATAAATATTGGCATCATGGCCACAAGAATAGAAAGCATCATGTTCATCAAGGGATATTTCAATCAAATCACTGGAATCAAAATTATCTATAGATTCATGCATATCATTATTTTCTTCCGAAGCAACGGTCATTCTTTCAATAAATTCTTTGACATAGACATTATGAGCATAGTTTTCATATCAATATTTAAGTACGTCAATTTTTTCAGATTCGTAGAGAGTAATATCATACTTTTCAATCAACGAAGCAACTTCATAAGCACCCTTAAAAGCAACAAATTCTTCAATTTGTTCGATATCGTAGTAACTATAAACACCCTTTGCATAAGAAGATAAGATTTCATTATCATTAAACTCACATAGGTAGGGGAGGTGTTTTTAGGGTTCTTAGAGCAACAAGTAAGATCACAAATTTCACAAAGATTCCAAGCATAACATAGCAATCTGTTTATTTGATCCCATAAGAGTCTTCCTTTTTCAGACAAATGGTGACGCACAAAATGAGCATGCTCATCTAAAGATTTCCCATCAACTAGGCTAGTTGGGGTTTCAGCACGAGCACATAAGGATTGAAGAAGATCCAAGTAGAACACTTTAAGTGGATCCATAACAATAGATTTTTAGCAAGCAAAGATGCAAGAAAATAGAAGGCACATGGAAACATAAAGAAAGATACACATGGGAAGAAGGCGAATGGAAAAAGAGGGCAAATAAAACGGCAAGGGTAAAGTGGGGGAGAGGAAAATGAGAGGCAAATGGAAAATAATGTAATGCGAGGGATAAGAGTTTGTGATGGGTACTTGGTATGTCTTGACTTGTGCGTAGACTCCCTGGCAATGGCGCTAGAAATCCTTCTTGCTACCTCTTGAGCACTACGTTGGTTTTCCCTTGAAGAGGAAAGGGTGGTGCAGTAAAGCGGCGTAAGTATTTCCCTCAGTTTTTGAGAACCAGGGTATCAATCCAGTAGGAGACCACACGCGAGTCACCTCATACCTACACAAACAAATAAGAACCTCGCAACCAACGCAATAAAGGAATTGTCAATCCCTTCATGACCGCTTGCAAGAGTGAGATCTGATAGAGATGATAATAATAAGATAAGTATTTTTGTTATTTTTATGATATAGATTGAAAGTAAAGATTGCAAAATAAAATAGATTGGAAACTTGTATGATGGAAAATAGACCCCGGGGCCATAGGTTTCACTAGTGGCTTCTCTCAAGATAGCATAAGTATTACGGTGGGTGAACAAATTACTGTCGAGCAATTGATAGAAAAGCGAATAATTATGAGAATATCTAGGTATGATCATGTATATAGGCATCACGTCCGCGACAACTAGACTGACTCCTGCCTGCATCTACTACTATTACTCCACACATCGACCGCTATCCAGCATGCATCTAGAGTATTAAGTTCATAAGAACAGAGTAACGCCTTAAGCAAGATGACATGATGTAGAGGGATAAACTCATGCAATATGATATAAACCCCACCTTTTTATCCTCGATGGCAACAATACAATATGTGGCATTTCCCTTTCTATCACTGGGATCGAGCACCGCAAGATTGAACCCAAAGCTAAGCACTTCTCCCATTGCAAGAAAGATCAATCTAGTAGGCCAAACCAAACTGATAATTCGAAGAGACTTGCAAAGATAAACCAATCTTACATAAAAGAATTCAGAGAAGATTCAAATATTGTTCATAGATAATCTGGATCATAAGCCCACAATTCATCGGATCTCAACAAACACACTGCAAAAAGAAGAGTTACATTGAATAGATCTCCAAGAGAATCGAGGAGAACTTTGTATTGAGATCCAAAGAGAGAGAGAAGAAGCCATCTAGCTACTAGCTATGGACCGGTAGGTCTGAAGTAAACTACTCACACTTCACCAGATAGGCCATGGAGTGGATGTAGAGGCCCTCCGTGATCGATGCCCCCTCCGGTGGACCTCCGCAAAAGGCCCCAAGATGGGATCTCTTGGGTACAGAAGGTTGCGGCGGTGGAAATAGGGTTTCGTGGTTCTCCTGGATGTTTGCGGGCTATGTGAACATATATAGGAGGAAGAAGTAGGTCGGTGGAGCTACAAGGGGCCCACGAGGAGGGAGGGCGCGCCCAGGGGGTAGGCGCGCCCCCTGCCTAGCGGCCGCCTCGTTGATTGCTTGACGTATACTCTAAGTCCTCTGGATCACGTTTGTTCCAAAAATCACGTTCCCGAAGGTTTCATTCCGTTTGGACGCCGTTTGATATTCCTTTCTATGAAACACTAAAATAGGCAAAAAAAACAACAATTTGGGATGGGCCTCCAGTTAATAGGTTAGTCCCAAAAATAATATAAAAGTGTGAAATAAAGCCCATTAACATTCAA
This sequence comes from Triticum urartu, assembly GCF_003073215.2. Classification (NCBI taxonomy): domain Eukaryota; kingdom Viridiplantae; phylum Streptophyta; class Magnoliopsida; order Poales; family Poaceae; genus Triticum; species Triticum urartu. The sequence continues at coordinate 532,643,698 of NC_053025.1, read as the reverse complement.
AACAGATAATATAATAGCATGAAACAATCAAAAATTATAGATACGTTGGAGACGTATCATGCCTCTACTTGACTAGCTCGTTGATTAAAGATGGTCAAGTTTCCTAGCCATAGACAAAGAGTTATCATTTGATAAACGGGATCACATCATTAGAGAATGATGTGATTGACTTGACCTATCCATTAGCTTAGCACGATGATCGTTTAGTTTACTGCTATTGCTTTCTCCATAACTTATACTTGTTCCTTTGACTATGAGATCATGCAACTCCCGAATACCGAGGAACACTTAGTGTGCTATCAAACGTCACAACGTAACTGGGTGACTATAAAGATGCTCTACAGGTGTCTCCGATGGTGTTTGTTGAGTTGGCATAGATCGAGATTAGGATTTGTCACTCTGAGTATCGGAGAGGTATCTCTGGGCCCTCTCGGTAATGTACATCACTATAAGCCTTGGAAGCAATGTAACTAATGAGTTAGTTACGGGATGTATCATTACGGAACGAGTAAAGAGACTTGCCGGTAACGAGATTGAATTAGGTATCATGATACCGACGATCGAATCTCGGGCAAGTAACATACTGATGACAATGGGAACAACCTATGTTATTATGCAGTTTGACCGATAAAGATCTTCGTAGAATATGTAGGAACCAATGTGAGCATCCAGGTTCCAGTATTGATTATTGACCGGAGATGAGTCTCGGTCATTTATACATAGTTCCCGAACCCGTACGGTCCGCATGCTTAATGTTCGGTGATGATTGGTATTATGAGTTTATGTATTTTGATGTACCGAAGGTAGTTCGGAGTCCCGGATATGATCACAGACATGATGAGGAGTCTCGAAATGATCGAGATATAAAGATCGATATATTGGATGACTATGTTTGGACATCGGAATGGTTCTGGGTGAGTTCGGGCATTTACCGGAGTACCAGGAGGTTACCGGAACCCCCCGAGGAGTGTATGGGCCTTAGTGGGAGAGAGGAGGAGGTGGCCTAGGAGGGGGTGCGCCACCCCCCCCCCAAGCCTAATCCGAATTGGGAGGGGGGCCGGCCCCCTTTCCTTCCTCCCTCTCTCCTCCTTCCTTCCTCTCCTACCCCTACTTGGAAGGGGGGAATCCTACTCCCTGTTGGAGTAGGACTCCCCTAGGGCGTGCCATAGAGGGCAGGCCCTCCCCCCTCCTCCACTCCTTTATATACGGGGGAAGGGGGCACCCCATAGACACACAAGTTGATCATTGTCTTAACCGTGTGTGGTGCCCCCTCCACCATAATCCACCTCGGTCATATCGTAGCGGTGCTTAGGCGAAGCCCTGTTCCGATAGCTTCATCATCACCGTCATCACGCCGTTGTGCTAGCGAAACTCTCCCTCGACACTCAGCTGGATCTAGAGTTCATGGGACGTCACCGAGCTGAACGTGTGCATATCGCGGAGGTGTTGTACCTTCGGTGCTAGCATCGGTCGGATCATGAAGACGTTCGACTACATCAACCGCGTTGCCATAACGCTTCTGCTTATGGTCTACGAGGGTACATGGACAACACTCTTACCCTCTCGTTGCTATGCATCACCTAGATAGATATTGCGTGTGCATAGGAAAATTTTGAAATTACTGCATTCCCCAACACATTGCCTACGAGTTCGTTTTATATTGATCTTTGTGAAGTTACTTTTCCATTGCCACTGTTACAATCGTTACAAAATTGCTACTGTTACTTTTGTCACCGTTACCATTACTTCCATACTACTTTGCTACTAAATACTTTGCTGCAGATATTAAGTCATTCAGGTGTGGTTGAATTGACAACTCGATTGCTAATACTTGACAATATTCTTTGGCTCCCCTTGTGTTGAATAAATAAATTTTGGTTGACTTCTCTACCCTCGAAAATTGTTGCGATCCCCTATAGTTGTGGGCTATCAGCCACCGGGGTGGAGAGATCACGGTCAAGAGGACAAAGAACCGCGTGCCCTGCTTTTGCCATAAGACCGACTTCTGCTGCATCCAGCAACCGAGAGATACTCTTAGTGATGAATTCTATGTCATCCAGCACATGCTGGAGTACATAAGGGATTGCCAGAACTTTCTCATGTCACCTAAATCCGGTGATGCTGATATTCTGCAATGGGCCAAGAAACTAGGAAATGTACTGGATCATCGACTCCAAGGGGAGTTCTATCAGATTCATCGTGAACTTGCCCAAGTCATCATGAAGGAGGCTGTCGAAAAAATAGGGATGTTCTACGAACAAGGGCGAATGTCGTCGGAAGACGTCCGAACACGCATAGTCGCTCAGCATCTCGACCTCAAGCCTTTCACGGAACTCAGGTCCTACCTCCCCGATTTGGAAGGATGGCACGACATGTTGGAGTGATTGATGACATATGAGAATGTGTCCGTTTAGTCACTATTTTCTCTATGATGAAAACTTTGAATTTATGCAAGATGAAACTTTGTGATGCAATTGAACCGTCCTCCTCAACTAGTGTAGAACACTCTAGTTACTTAGTTTGGGTATGATGAACTTTGTTATTTATGTTTATGATATGTTGCTTCTATTTTTGCTAACTTTAACTCTTCGTGTTGCTCAACTATATTATGTTGCATATTATCAATGAATTCATCAGGTATATAGATCATCGATGGCAAAGAAGTGCTACACCTTGTATGTAGGGAAGGTTCCATGAGTATACGACAACTGGCCAGAGTGTCAGGCCCAGGTGTCAGGGTTCTTAGGCAGCAGCTAGAGAGGGTTCAAGAGCAGAGTCGAAGCGGAAGATAGTTTCTTGAGATTCATGCTAGCGCGAGAGAGGGATCAGGACCGCCACCTCAAGAACTAATACATTATCGCGCTCTTGCTCATAGTGATCGCTCTTCTCTTCTACATCTTAGTTTAGATATAGATGATGAAACATGTGTATGTGATGAACATGCAGTTTGCTTGTGTTCGATACATGTCACTTAACTTGTATACTATAGCGAGATTATGATGAGAGACAACATCATTTGTGTTGGATGATGCGATGATATGATGAGACTATTATGTGTATAATATGATGATCATATTGTATGTTTATGATATGACTAGACTACTGTATAAGACCTGTACAAATACAACGCAAATACGTAGCAGAAAAAAAACACATGTAATATTAGGAGTAGCCCTGGTCAACAAGAAGCAGCGGCGCGGGTTTACCAGTAGCGCTAGCCAGCGCTACAACTATCTAGCAGTAGCGCTAGTCCAACCCACGCTATTGCTAAGTAAGGATAGAAGTAGCGCGTGTCACACCATCGGTACTGCTACAAGTTAGTGTAGCATTGTAGTAGTAGCGCGGGCACCCGCGCTACTGCTAGCCCAAAAACCAACACTACTAGTAGGATTTTCCCTAGTAGTGATCTTTTATCATATATTAAAACCAAAAATACCATGTTGTAATTATCTTTTATTTATTTATTTTGTATTTTTGTTCAATTTATCTATGAAAACCTATACAATTTAATATTGCTCGTTACACTAGTATGGAAATGCTTATAGGTAGGACATTAGTAGTAGCGCTGGCTATGGGGCCAGCGCTACTCACATAGTAGTAGCGCTGGTTGACAGAAAGCGCTATAGGTACCAAAGTAGAAGTAGCGTTGGGCCACCAGGCAGTGCTACTTCTAAGTGGTCCCATGGCCACTGGTAGGGGCTAAACGTAGTAGTAGCGGTTGGCTGGAACCAACACTACTACTAGGGACTTAGCAGTAGCGCTGGGTGGGCAGCCAGCAGTACTGTTATTGATACTTTATCCCACCCGCGCGCCGACCCGAACACTCCGTTTCCCACACACTCTCATTGTCCGCTGCCGCCGCCTACTGCCACCGCCCGCTACCACCATCGTGCCACCGCCGTCACCCACTACCGTCATCACCCGTTGGCGCCTTCGCCCAGTATGCCGCCTCCCTCCCTTCTCGTTCCATCCCTCCCTTCTCCCTCCCTCCCTTAGACCTTGCTTCTCCTTCCATCGTCCCTTGCTCTTCTCCCTCCCCCTCTCCCTCCATCACTCTCTCCCTCCCAGCCCTCTCCCTCCCTCTAATCCCTCCTGCATTGCATGCATAGACAAATGGATAGATAGATAGATGAATAGATAGATGGTTAGAACTATGGTATTTTTGATATATTTTATAGATAGACAAATGGATGGATGGATATATAGATAGATGGATGGATGGATGTTAGGGCTAAAACAAGGGTATTTTTAGTAAATGTATAGGTCTTTTCATTTTTTCAGGGTTACAACTAGGTTTTACAAATTTTGTTTCTGTTTTAGACATATGGTTTCACTAAGTCCTAATAATGTTTTTGTTTATATTTTGTTTTTTGCAGAAATCAAGGAGCCCCTGCATCATCCGGCTGCCGTTGTCCCCATCACCAACCCCCTCCAACCTTGAGGTGAGACTAGCCAAATCCCCATGTCGATGATGATGTAGATGTTTTGATAGATGTAATAGAGTAGTAGATGAGTAGTTGTGACAATGTGATGACCAGCCAAACACCTCCAAGTGGCCTATGTTTGGCCGGAGTAATGATTAATTTCCATTCCGGTAAATTTTAGGCACACGATATTTCCTTTCTAGCAAAGTTCATGCCGGATTATTTCGTGAATTTTGGCATGACTTGTGCTATAATATGTAGGAAATATCGAGTCGCCCGGATTTTCTAGAAAGATAACTAATTGACATTTTGGTTTGACATTTAGTCTGTCGAGACTCCATACATGACAGTCAAAAAATGAGTGAGGGAGAAAGTCTGCACCATATATGAGAGAAGAAGAATCCCGACTGTTATCATGGGGGTTGTTTCTCCTTCTTCTCGTTGTGCTGGACATTTGTTATGCACCAGGGGAAGGAGGAGTCACGACCATCACCGACGGTTGAAAAATCAGTGAGGGAGTATGTCCACCATATATGAGAGAGGACGAAGAATCCCGACTGTTGTCGTGGGGGTCGTTTCTCCTTCTTCTCCTTGTGCTAGACCTTTGTTATGCACTAGGGGAAGCAGGAGTAACGACCATCCCCGACGGTCGAAAAATCAGTGAGGGACTGTCCACCATATACGCCACATGAGACGAGATGAGAGTTTTCAAGAAAAGACTCGACAAACCGACAGTCAAAACCGTTATGAATAATAATGATCTAATTTAGTTTTTGTAGTACATATATTGAATTTTAAAAGTTTGATCTTTGAATTATGAACATATGAAAAGTCTGAGGAAGATGATAGGATCCTGGAGTGTGACTACTGCGGCAACGACTGGGGTCTGTGCGATAGGCCTCACCTGGTAGATGGTCGGCGCTTCAGTGTTAAGCTCGATGAGACCTTCGATGTTGAAACGATATGCAACAACAAGTCTTTTTTCGTAATTAAGCATGACTTATGCTTCTTCAATGTGTAATTTTCGTCTTTTACAATTCGACTAGCTTATCCCATGCCATGCAAGACGCTATGTCTTGGAGCATCTGAATTTCGAAGATCATCAAAATATGGAGACAAAGATATCTCAGGAACCGTCATGGTCATGATTTTGCTGTAAAGCTATACAATTCGGAGAGCGTATCCCATTTTGGTTGCTCGAATTAGGAAGCACTGTGCAAGGCGTATGATTTTCAGGAGGGTATCTATGTCACCTTTGATCTTGGTGATCATGACGATGGATTTGGGTCCTTGTTGATATGCTTCCACTTCTACCTCTATGTGAGTTTCTCAAACATATTTATTAAGTAATTTATATTGTTTGTTTCAAAATAGTTGACAGCTTATTTTCATTCTTCAAAAAATGTACGGAAGATGGTAGACAGAACCTACTACACTGATGGAGTTGAATTAACTTATGAGGAGAAAGATCATCTTATCTCATTTATTATTGATGTTGAGAATTACAATATCAGTTATGAAACTCCAGCACATTATGTTCAATACGTGCCACGAGTGCATGTGTTGAACTACGGTAACATCCATGGAGATGGCATGGTCAGATTTTGTACTATTACAACATCCATGCATCTTTTGCATATATTCTTCTAAAGCTAAACTACATTGCTAACTATGATGTTATTATTATGTTTTTCAACAGAAAATCCAGAAGGATTGTGTGCCTTATCTGATGTTTCCGAATGGTTGGCTTGATGTTATTAGCATACGGCTAGGTCATACTAGACTTCACCGTTGTTCATACCGGATTTCTAAAACCACTGAAGACATGACAATCAAAGAATGGAAAAAATGTATGTACAATCATAGGGAGCTACTTGGAAGCAACATTATGCGAAGCGCAAGAATTGGAGACAGGATAATCTCCATTCTCCATAATGGAGCCTCAGGGCCACTCTACTTTTATGCTATTTGACCTTAGAGAGGTTAGTAGGTCCTAGCTAATACTCATGATCATGTGCTAAGAACAATTAAATAGGGTTGGTTAGATGACTAAGACGATGATGAGTATGACTTGTTATTATGATAATGAGTAGAAGTTGTATGATGATGATGAGTAGGACTTGTTATTATGATAACAATGATGAGTTATTTATTATTATTATTATTATGATGCATGATGCTAAGTTGTTATATGAGAATGATGAATTATCATATATATATATCAGTGGGTGAAATGAACGTGGATTAGTAGTACTTTCGATGTGCACCACATGTTGCCTCCAGTTGAATCTAATCCACGTTCATTTCATCCACTGATATATATATATAATAACTAATCATGGTCATAAAATCATATGATGAAAGTATTGTATATAACACCTATACAAATACAACGACAATAAGCTGCATATTCAAAAATACTAGAAAATTTAGCAGTAGCACTTTTCATAAGAAACGCTACTGCTACTTACTATTATCAATAACGTTGTTTTCAATGGAGCGCTACTACTAATTAGGCATATTAGTTGCGCTGGAAAACCAGCGCTACTGCTACCAGTTAGCTATAGCGCCTTAGTGGTAGTGCTTGTACCAGCGCTACTGATAGCTCTAAATCCAGCGCTACTGCTAGGGTTGTCCCTAGTAGTGTTACCGTCAAGGGACTAACAATACCTTGTTCACGTTGGGTTGCAAGTATTTGTTGTTTGTGTGCAGGTGCTGTTCACTAGTCATTGCTTGGTTCTTCTACTGGATTGATAACCTTGGTTTCACAACTGAGAGAAATACTTATCTCTACTATAGTGCATCTTCCTCTTGTCTTCAGGGAAATCCCAACGCAACTCATAAGTAGCATAATGCAGGAGGAGCGGGTGAAGAACGACCATCACCGACGGTTGAAGTACCCAACTTAAGAGCAAGAAATGTCCACCTGAAGGACAAATATGGAGTATTGTCGTAACAGTTCTATCTTTGTTTATTGTCATAAGTCTGCTTTCATGAAAATGTCTTTTATCTAAATGTCAGCTTGTTTAATGCAATTTAGATGGAGAAGCCGAGACGCCTCGCTAGGACTCCTACACACGTAGACAGAACTCCTACAACCATAGACATCGTCACGAGGGTGGCCGAGTACATGGAGATCATGCCCGCCTATGCCGAGAGCGCTCGAGCAGCCATCAAGAGGGCTCAGGTATACATCAAGAGCATTGCAGCATATGCCAAGAGCGTGAGAACAGCCGCTGAGAGCACTAGACCAGCCGATGAGAGTGTGGGAGTATCCATCGAAGCTACGAGGACCACCCAAGCTGAGATCACGAAGATGTTGGAAGGAGAGGATAGCTCATGATGGATCTGAACTTTTACTTCTGAAGTACTACTGGGCACTGCCTTTATGTGATTTGTATGATTGATGCGTGTGAATTTAATTTCTATGTTGCTATGATGGAGCTGAACTTTTGCTTCTAAACTACTAGTGAATTTCCTTTATGACATTTGTATCATCGATGCTTCTTAATGTATTTTCTATGACACTATGAAGATTGTTACTCCCTCCATCTAGGTGTATAAGTCACCTTACGAAAACCAAATAATCCCAAAACACTTAGGCGTGATGCACTAACTCTCACATCGTTTCTTGTTTCTTGACATATCAACCAATAAGAGATGTGGGGCATGCATGCTTTCAATGACTTGAGACTACCAAACACGACATGCAGTGGTTAGTTCATTGCAAGGAATGCTATTAATTAGCAAATAAACATTCAGTTCTCTCATTTCCCCCTCCTCCTTGGTCACGGTGCACAACCTAGATGACTTATCCACCTAGACGGAGGGATATATGACTTTGCTCTATGTGATTGGATAACTATGAAATTGACTTGTTAGCTAGTTTATTTATCTTCGTAGATGAAGTGGAACTAGTATATGGTGTACTATGGGAAGAATCCAAGAGTTTATGAGAAATTCAATGAACAAGTGGACGATTACGAGAACAACTGCTATAAAGGATATACGACTAAAAAAGAAGCAGAGTATCATTACGCCAATTTCGTTCGCAATGAGAAAATCAACTATGAAGTATGCAATACCATATGGACATGTGCACGAGTAAAGAAGTTGGTTATCTTTATCCAATTTATTGTCATTATGGTGTTGTTGTTACCATGAGGTCTTGTATGTATGTAACATGTTGGAGGCTTCATTGAGAAGGCTATGTGTACTAAAGATGTTACATGAGTTGTACTCTAATGCATACATATAATGTATTGTATTTGGATAATTGTTATGTTAAATGTGCTAGTTGTTATGGTAAATTGTGCTACGACTAATCTAGGACACATCGGTTGTAATGTGTATGATCGCATACGTTTGTTGGTATTACTATTTATTGTCGGGTTTGTGTTGGCGGTTGGACATGTAGTTGTGATGGGTGCCCCAAATTGCCCGCCACAACTAACCATATACTCCAGTGGCGGGCAACAAGATATGGCCGCCACTGCAAAGAGTACCATTGGCGGGCGCGCGCCAGCCACTGATGCCATGTTAGCAATGATGGGAGGTTAGTGGTGGGCGCCCCTGGGAGCCTCACCTGTCATTGCTGGGGTTTTCCCGCTCGCCACGACTAGGTATTCCTGCAGTAGTGATTGAAAAACCTAGAAATATACTAATGAAAACTCATTTAGGTTGTACAAGGTCATAATACTAAACACTATAACTCAGCCACTTAAGAGCCACCACAACATGTTGGCGTCGTTAACCATCGGATCAACCCAGTAATGGACCAGATCGATCTGTCAACACAACGAGCGCCACGAGTCATTATCACCACATTGCGATCCATTCAGCACACATGTAGTCGGGCCAGTACTCCACAAACCAAGCTAGGGATCACATCATTTGATGGGTCGGTCAGCGGAAAAAAGCCCACTTAGCTTCCTTGCGTACTCCACCAGTCCACCTTCGAAAGAGAAACATCTATGTGGACGCCGACCTCCCAGTCCCTTACGATGTGTGGAGATGCCAAAATTCGGCTCAGCACCGGCGGCGGACTCCGTCGCCATCGTACCTTCGCTTATACTTGATACTATATAGCCAATGGCGTCTACCCTAGCCATGTATCCTCCCAAAATCTAGTAGTGTTACCAATCCTTGCAATAAATTTAGTCTTATTGAAGCATTAGCCATTTCCAAAATTGTGAGTCGTTCGGATTCGCCATGACCTGTGCTAGGGTCTTGGAGTGAAAGTACTTGTTACACAATAACTGTACCCACATGCCCTTCTGCTTGACCAAAATTTTATATAGCCATTTACTAAGCAAGCATTTGTTTTTTACCTCAAGGTTCTCGATCCCTAAACCCTCATGGTCTTTTGGGTGACCAATAATATCCCACTTGTCTAGTCTGTATTTGGCTCTATCCTCGTCACTCTGCCAGAAAAACTGAGATCGATAAAAGTCTAGCCTTTTTGATACCCCCATGCAAACTTCAAAGAAACACAGGAGGAACATCGACATACTTGTAAGTACGGAATTTATCAGAATTAGCCGCCCCCATAAGACATGAGCTTGCCCTTCCAGCAGCTCAACTTATTCTCAAATTGATCCTCAATGCACTTCCATTCCTTGTTTGCTAGTTTTGGCGATGAATTGGTATACACAGATCCATAAATGGTAAAGACCCCAGCTCACATCCAAACAACCGTCTATAGCTTTCCTATTCCTCCTTAGCACGGCCAAAGCAGACAGCTCACTCTTGTTAAAATTAATCTTCAAGCCTGACAACAGTTCGAAAAGGCATAAAATTAGTTTCATATTTCCTCTAATCTTCAATATCTTCTCTAAATTTAAAAAAAAACTTCTTCCACGCAAAACTTCAACAGACTTTTGCCTGAAGGCTCTCGTCCATCTCATCCGATATCTATTCCAGTGAATGTCATGCCCATGAACTTCAAATTGAAGGCCTGGCCCAACAATACAGTGAAGAGGGTTTCTCCATCAAAGACATCATCACGGAGGAACATATCAACTTCAGTACCTATGAATCTATGATAAAGAACCTCTTGCCAGGAACACCCCCTCGCCCCAGCTCTCCTACATGAGCATTGAGAGAGTAGGTGTGATAACCCACAAGTATATGGGATCGCAACAGTTTCGAGGGTAGAGTATTCAACCCAAATTTATTGATTTGACACAAGGGGAGCCAAAGAATATTCTCAAGTATTAGCAGCTGAGTTGTGAATTCAACCACACCTGGAAACTTAATATCTGCAGCAAGGTATTTAGTAGCAAAGTAATAAGATAGTAGTGGTAACGATAGCAAAAGTAATATTTTTGGGTTTTGTAGTGATTGTAACAGTAGCAGCGGAAAAGTAAATAAGTGAAGAACAATATAGGAAAAGCTCGTAAGCAATGTATCGGTGATGGAGTATTATGCCGGATGCGATCGATCATGTAACAGTCATAACCTAGGGTGACACAGAACTAGCTCTAGTTCATCAATGTAATGTAGGCATGTATTCCGAATATAGTCATACATGCTTATGGAAAAGAACTTGCATGACATCTTTTGTCCTACCCTCTCGTGGCAGCGGGGTCCTATTGGAAACTAAGGGATATTAAGGCCTCCTTTTAATAGAGTACCGGACCAAAGCATTAACACATAGTGAATACATGAACTCCTCAAACTACGTCATCACCGGTAAGTATCCCGATTATTGTCACTTCAGGGTTAACGGATCATAACACATAATATGTGACTATAGAATTGCAAGATATATAGGATCAAGAACTCTCATATATTGATGAAAACATAATAGGTTCAGATCTGAAATCATGGCACTCGGGCCCTAGTGACAAGCATTAAGCATACCAAAGTCATAGGAACATCAATCTCAGAACATAGTGGATACTAGGGATCAACCCCTAACAAAACTAACTCGATTACATGATAAATCTCATCCAACCCATCACCGTCCAGCAAGCCTATGATGGAATTACTCATGCACGGCGGTGAGCATCATGAAATTGGTGATGGAGGAAGGTTGATGATGATGATGGTGACGGATTCCCCTCTCTGGAGCCCCGAACGGACTCTAAATCCGCCCTCCCGAGAGAGTTTAGGGCTTGGCGGCGGCTCCGTATCGTAAAACGCGAATAATCCTTCTCTCAGATTTTTTTTCTCCCCAAAAGTGAATATATGGAGTCAGGGTTGAGGTCAGTGGAGCATTAGGGGGCCCACGAGGCAGGGGGCGCGCCCAGGGGGGTAGGGCGCACTCCCCACCCTCGTGGACAGGGTGTGGGCCCCTGACGTGGATATTTCTTATATTATTTTTTATATATTCCAAAATAATTCTTCGTTGATTTTTAGGTCATTCCAAGAACTTCTATTTCTGCACAAAAATAACACCATGGCAATTCTGCTGAAAAACAGCGTGAGTCCTGGTTAGTTCCATTCAAATCATGCAAGTTAGAGTCCAAAACAAGGGCAAAAGTGTTTGGAAAAGTAGATACGACAGAGACGTATCAATTACCCCAAGCTTAAACCTTTGCTTGTCCTCAAGCAATTCTGTTGATAAACTGAAAGTGATAAAGAAAGACTTTTACAAACTCTATTTGCTCTTGTTGTTGTAAATATATAAAGCCAGCATTCTAGTTTTCAGCAAAGATTATGAACTAACCATATTCACAATAACACTTAGGTGTCATGTTTACTCATATCAATGACATAATCAACTAGCGAGCAATAATAATCAATCTCGGATGACACACTTTCTCAAAATAATCATGATATGATATGACAAGATGGTATCTCGCTAGCCCTTTCTGAGACCGCAAAACATAAATGCAGAGCACCTTTAAAGATCAAGGACTGGCTAGACATTGTAATTCATGGTAAAAGAGATGCAGTCAAGTCATACACAATGTAAACTAATAGTAATGGATACAAATGACAGCGGTGCTCTCCAACTAGTGCTTTTTAATAAGAGGATGATGACTCAACATAAAAGTAAATAGATAGGCCCTTTGCAGAGGGAAGCAGGGATTTGTAGAGGCGCCAGAGCTCGGTTTTGAAATAGATATGAATAATATTTTGAGTGTTATACTTTCATTGTCAACATAACAACCGAGAGATCTCAATATCTTCCATGCTACAGACATTATAGGCGGTTCCCAAACAGAATGGTAAAGTTTATACTCCCCCTCCACCAACAAGCATCAATCCACGGCTTGCTCGAAACAACGAGTGCCTCCAACTAGCAAGAGTCCCGGGGGAGTTTTGTTTGTAGTTATTTTGATTTGATTTGCATAAAGCATGGGACTGGGCATCCCGGTGACCAGCCATTTTCTCGTGAGTGAGGAGCGGAGTCCACTCCTCTTGAGAATAACCCGCCTAGCATGGAAGATACAGACAGCCCTAGTTGATAAATGAGCTATTCGAGCATACAAAAAAGAATGTTTATTTGAAGGTTTAGAGTTTTGCACATATGAATTTACTTGGAACGGCAGGTAGATACCGTATATAGGTAGGTATGGTGGACTCATATGGAATAACTTTGGGGTTTATGGAATTGGACGCACAAACAGTATTCGCGCTTAGTACAAGTCAAGGCTAGAAAAATACTGGGAAGCTACCAGCTAGAGAGCGACAACAGTCATGAACATGCATTAAAATTAATCAACACCGAATGCAAGCATGAGTAGGATATAATGCACCATGAACATAAATATCATAGAGGCTATGTTGATTTTGTTTCAACTACATGCGTGAACATGTGCCAAGTCAAGCCACTCGAATCATTCAAAAGAGGATACCACCCTATCATACCACATCACAACCATTTTAATAGCTTGTTGGAACCCAAGGTAAACCATTATAAGCTCCTAGCTAGTTAAGCATGGCATAAGCAACTATAAACTCTAATTGTCATTGCAAACATCTTTATTCATAATAGGCTGAATCGGGAACGATGAACTAATCATATTTACAAAAACAAGAGAGGACGAGTTCATACCAGCTTTTCTCATCTCAATAAGTTAATCATATAATCATCATTATTGCCTTTCACTTGCCTGACCAAATAGTGTGGATAATAATAATAGTGCACGTGCATTGGACTAAGCTGGAATCCGCAAGCATTCAATTCAAGAGAGAAGACAAGGTAATATGGGCTCTTTGTTAGATCAACAATAATGCATATCAGAGCCACTCAACATTTTCATTATGGCCTTCTCCTCTCGACCCCCAAAGAACAAGAAAAGATATAAAACTATTTACACGGGAAAGCTCCCAATAAGCAAAAGAAGAACGGGAAATATTTTTGGGTTTGTTTTTAATTACTACCACTACAGGCATGGAAAGTAAACTAACTAAAAGCTACAACTAAATTTTTTGGTTTTTTTAAGGTTTATCGAACACAAAAGAAGAAAGCATAAAAAGGGAAATAAACTAGCATGGATATTATAATGAAAAAGTATGAGCACAGACAACTAGCATGGATATTATAATGAAATAGTATGAGCACCGACAACTAGCATGAGTGTGTGAGCATGAATGTAATGTCGGTGAGAGATACGTACTCCCCCAAGCTTAGGCTTTTGGCCTAAGTTGGTCTATGGCCACGGCTGGCCTGGCGGATATCCAAAGTAATAGTTGGGGTCGTACTGAGAAGGATCCCCCTGGTGCCACTGGTTGGCAATCTCCTCCTGATTCCACTGATAAACAGACTGCCGGTGAGTTTCAAATTGTGGTTCCGGCTCTGGCTCTGAAGCTGGTGTGGGGTTTCGGTAGGCGTGAATGGCCTCCGGCGGAACAAGGTACTTGCCTGCAGATAAGTCAAACAAGGAAGAAGCAGGCAAAGTAATAGTCTCAGGGTGATTTTTATCAAATATCAGCTTGTACTTAAGCATTTTTTCCTTATTCTTAACGATAAAATCACGTGCTACCATACTCTTATAGTCTAGAAAAACAGGAGGCAACAACTTCTCTTCCTTCTCATAATACCTAATAGGTATGTTAAAGTGTGCAGCGAGGTGCGAGGCAAAGATACCTCCCAAGATGGGGCCCTTAGTATGGTTAAGATTTAACCTCTTTGCAACAATAGCGCCCATACTAAATGTGTCATCATGGAACAAGGCATGGCACAAAATAACAGTATCAGGGGCACTAAGGTTGCCACAGTTTCCGCGACCAGTTAAGCATCTACTAGCAAATATTGCAAAGTAACGTAAAACAGGAAAATGTATGCTAGTAATTCTTGCATCAGAAACCTTCCTCGTTTCCCCTATAGAAATTGTATCAATAAATCCCTCCACATCATCATGATGTGGTTCCTCTACGCTGCCCTCAAAAGGGATCAAACAAACCCGACAAAAATCATGAAGTGACATCTCCTTATGCTCATCATATAAATAAAATTCCACCGTAGGTGGTGAGCTCCTAGCATGGAAATGAAAGTTTTGCACAAAGATATTGGTGAGTAAGAGGTACTATTTGCGTTGGTCGTGGAGGAAGGCGGTGAGACCTGCATTCTCAGCCAATTCATAGAAATCATCATAAATCCAGGCTGCTCTCAAGAAATCATCACAAGGCCATTCACACGGCCGAACCTCCGCGGTGCGAGGGAGATTATACTTGGGCTTCTTGTTCTCTTCACTTTGTTTATCCTTCGAGCTTCGGCTCAATGAGCCCCTCAAAAATCTCTTCATATTTTTCTGAAATTTTTAGCAACTCAAAATAAAATTGAACCAAACTCAACAAAATTAATAGCAACTACTCCTACAAATGCCTAGAGGCAATATCATGCATTAAAACTATTTTTGACCATATAAATTTGACATGCAAGCTCAAGAACAGGGTCAAGCAAAAATTTCCAATGAATAAAGCACTAGAACAAAAACTAACTGGACCATTGGAGGAGTCACATACCAAAGAACAATCCCCCAAAGCAGTTTTGTGAATGGAGCTTTGAGCTAAGAGATCGAAAATGGCTGCAAGATGAGCTTGAACTCGGGTTTGAGCTGGCTAGTGATTTTTTTGGGAGGAAGGAGTGTGTGGTAGCTAGAATAAGTGTAGGGGACCCACATGGGGCCACGAGGTAGGGGGCGCGCCCAGGGGGGTAGGGCGCGCCCTCCACCCTCGTGGGCACGTGGATGCTCCCCCTGCTGTGTTTTCAATGCCAGATATTCTCAAATATTATAGAAAAATCATATTTAATTTTCAGGGAATTTGGAGAACTTTTATTTTCGGGGTATTTTTCATTGTATGGATAATTCAGAAAACTTACAGAAAAATACTATTTTTGCTTTATTTAATTTAAATAACAGAAAGTAAAAAGAGGGTACCGAAAGTTATGTTTTCTGACTTCATCCATCTCATGCTCATCAAAACGAATCCACTAACAAGGTTGATCAAGCCTTGTTAACAAACTCATTTCGAATAACATGGAACAGGAGAAATTTAGAATAACACTAGGTTACCTCAACGGGGATATGCACATCCCCAACAATAATAATATCATATTTCTTCTTGAGAGTAGGAACAAGAAATTCAAAACCTCCAATAGTAATTGTTGAATTTTTTCCAATAGAATTGATACTGTGGACTTGAGGTTGTTTCCTTGGAAAGTGTACCATATGCTCATTCCCATTAACATGAAAAATTACATTGCCTTTGATGCAATCAATAACAGCCCCTGCAGTATTCAAAAAGGGTCTTCCAAGAATAATAGACATACTATCATCCTCGGGAATATCAAGAATAACAAAGTCCGTTAAAATAGTAACGTTTTCAACCACAACAGGCACATCCTCACAAATACCGACAGGTATAGCAGTTGATTTGTCAGCCATTTGCGAAGATATTTCAGTAGGTGTCAACTTATTCAAATCAAGTCTATGATATGAAGAGAGAGGCATAGCACACCAGCTCCAAGATCACATAAAGCAGTTTTAACATAGTTTCTTTTAATGGAGCATGGTATAGTTGGTACTCTTGGATCTCCAAGTTCCTTTGGTATTCCACCCTTAAAAGTATAATTAGCAAGCATGGTGGAAATTTCAGCTTTCGGTATCTTTCTTCTATTAGTAACAATTTCCTTCATATATTTAGCATAAGGATTTCATTTTAAGCATATCAGTCAAACGCATACGCAAAAAGATAGGTCTAATCATTTCAGAAAAGCGCTCAAAATCCTCATCATCCTTTTTCTTGGATGGTTTAGGAGGAAAAGGCATGGGTTTCTGAACCCATGGTTCTCTTTCTTTACCGTGCTTCCTAGCAACAAAGTCTCTCTTATCAGGACGTTGATTCTTTGATTGTGTGTTATCAAGATTAACAGCAGGTTGAATTCTACATCATTATCATTGCTAGGTTGACACTACTAGGGAAAAGCCTATACACAGAATCTTACCACTAGCGCTGTACAAAATCAAACGCTACTGCTACTTAGTAGCAGCGCGCGTAAATAAACCGCGCTACTGCTATGACTTTTGCAGTAGCGCGTACTAGCGAAAAGCACTGCTGCTATGTTTGAACTGGGCGCGCATGGCTAGCCCAACCTAGCAGTAGCGCGTATACTGGCCCAACGCTACTGCTACTCTCCTTAGCTGTAGCACGCTTACGTGTAAGACACTGCTGCTACCGGAAATAAAATAAAGTGAAAAACAAGTAGAAAAGTAAATGAAAATGAAAGAAATAGAAAAAGGAGAAAGGAAAAAAATAAAATGTAAATAAAAATAAAAGAAAAAAGGGAAAAGGGAGAAAGGAATAGCAGTAGCGGGTTTCAGGAAACGCGCTACCGTTACGTTTCACTTAAACAGTGGTCCCCCCCCTCGCCCCTCGGCCACCACTTCTTCCCCAAATCCCTCGCCCTCGCCGCCGTCTCCCCAATTCGCCGTCACCCCACTTCGCCGCCGTCTCCTGCAGGCGTGGACGCCCGCAACCTCACCGTCTCCCCCCGAGGCCGCCGTCATCCTCACCGCCGCCGCCCGAGGCCGCCCTCAGCCTCACCACTGCCGCCCGAGACCGCCCTCGACGTCACCGTCGGCGCCCTCCACCTCACCGCCGCCCGAGCCCGCCCAGGACCGCCGTTGCCCGTGCCCGAGCCCGCCCTCTCGGCTCCTGCCTCCGTCACCGAGAACCTCCCCGCCATCGTCTCTCCCCTCTCTGTAAGTCCACCACCCCTCCCCCCACTCATCTCTCTCTGCATTTTAGAGAAAAAATTAGTAGAGCAAAAGTTTGTTTATAGCAAAAAATTTAGTTTAGAGCAAAGGATGTTAAGTAGTAGATGTTAGAGAAAAAATTAGTTTAGAGCAAAAAATTTGGTTTACAACAAAAGTTAGTTAGGGAAATAGGGTTTAATTAGGGTAGATGCTGCTTGTATAGTATATAGTGATACTAGTAGATGTTAATTAGGTTAGGGCAATAGTGGTACTAGTAGATGTTAATTAGATGTTTTTTAGTTAGGGCACTAGAGTTTTGCTAGGTTAATTAGGTTAGTAGTACTTCTAGTAGTAGTGGTACAGTAGGTTAATTAGGTGATGTTAAATGAATAACCTAAATGAATGAAATTAGTAGTTAACTGAATTTTTTTCCTTTCATCATTATAGAGCACTAAAGTTAACTGAATTTTGTTCTATTAGTAGTTAAATGAATTTTCTTCTACACTTTGTTTTTGAATTAGCTTGTGAAATTTGGACATGTGGTTGCTCGTGTATATTTGGACATGTGTTGCGGTGTCGAAGAGGGATATTTGAACACTGTTTCCAGGGAATGATGCTGAGTGGCCTATGTTTTGCCGTAATGTTGATTCATTTTTGTTCTGGCAAATTTCAGGTTCTCGATTTTTCCACTTTTTAGCAAAGGTCATTCCGAAATTTTCCGTGAATTTCGGCATGACTTGTGCTACAAACTAGGACATATCGAGTGCCCGTGATTTGCCGCACCAAAAAGGAGTCAACATTCCTGCAAAACAATAGGCCTTTTTTATGTCATTATTCATTTTATTAGGTCTAGAATTAATTGACTAGATTTAATCATAGGAAACATGGCTAGCAACGATGAAGGACAGGGTTCTGGTGATTGCGACGACGCCTACCGGGCGGCAGACAAATTTTTTAGCCTTACCGACGATCAACCGATGTTATTGCTGGGCCCACCGGTGGCATCGGGGACTGAGACCGACACGCAGACCGGTGCTGAGACTGAGACCGGCGCTCAGACTCAGACCGGCATCGAGACCGGCACTGAGAATGAGACCGGCGCTACCTCGGGGAGCGGAGCCGTTGTAGAACCGAAAGCAAAGAGGCAACGGGTTCCTAACAAACTCAGGACTACTAGAGTGGTGGTCATGGAGGTGGACGACGGCAATTTTGAGCCAACGGCACCCGAGGAAGCGCGTCGATGCTACGGTAATCAAATAGGCTGCATCGTACGGACAACCGCCACCATCAACGATGAGAAACTACAGAAGATAGAAAATATGAGGAGCTCCCTCCTAAAGAAGTTTCACCAGATATTCTTGTTCCCGGGCCGGAATGAGAAGGATTATAAAGATCCAGATGAGGACCCGGCAATGAAGAAGATAAACAAACATGCCATGACCAAGTTTAGCGACGCATTGGCTGCCTGGAAAAATCAAGTGAAAGCAAGGATCATCGATAAGAAGGAACCCTACTCCGAGATTGTAAAGGATAATCCGACAATCACGGAAGAGCAGTTTCAAATATTCAAGGAGGTTTGCGAGGCCGAAGATGCCAAAAAAAGTCTAAGTACATGAAGGGGCTTCAAGAGAGGAACTTTGTGAGCCACCACCTCGGAAGCCGTGGTTATGGCGGAAAGAGGTCCAAATGGGCCAAGGAGGACGCGGAAGCCGCGAGTCTGGGCATCCCAGACCCCTTGGCGGAGTTCACCGTCCCGCAGGAGCGTGACATCCTCAGGGCCCGGCACCGTTGGGACCCAGTGAAGAAGGTTTACAAGACAACACCGGTCATTACGGAGTTCATGAGACTGCTGGTAATTTTAGTTTCTAATCAATTCGACTGCACACGTTAGTCATATTTGTAAACGATCCTTGTGCCTTTTGCAGAGAGAGCAGCACAGGATTACGGCCAAAAGCGACTCGCCGTCGAGGCATTGGCGAGGCCCAAGTGAGACACTCCATTCAATCGGGCGTTGAACATATTGAAACAACAACCGGTGGATACTCGACCGTCGTATGGACGCGTGCACGGTGTTGGAGACGGCACCACGTGGAAGAAGTACTACCGTGAGACCACGGAGGAGAGAAAGGAAAGACGGAGGTTAAATGAAGAAAACATCGACAAGAGGGTTGAGATTGCGGTTGAGAAGAAATCAACGCAGACAGTCGCAACAGCGGTAGCTGCCGCAAAACAGGTGGCTGTAAATATTTCTACTACCTTGGTTCCGGCCGTTTTCAATTGGACCAGGGAAAATCCAGAAAAAAATGCAGCGGACTTTCCCCTTTGCTAACTTCTTGGTGGGGAGCAGCTCCACTAGCGTTGCACTAGCACCTGTAGCTGCACCTGCTCCCGCACCGGCTCCCGCATCGGACATGCTAGGCGGTGCTTCATCTTTGGCTGAGCTCGACGCCCTCACGGTATCTGTCACACCGGCCCCCTTCAATATAAATGTATAATCTCCCGTTTTCGTTGCCTTTCGGATGTCTCACATCGCAGACTTTTCTTTGCAGGCCGACGAAACCCCGTGCACCATATTGTACACCATCGGCGACCAGAAGGTGGACGTGGGGAAGGCAACGATAATGGAGCGGAAGGAACCATTGTTCCACAGCCGGCCGATCCCCCCAAACGTCTTCAAGGTTTCCGTGGCCAGTGTCAAACCAGGCCACGAGAATTTGCCTCCTCCAGTACTACTGGGGGATGACGACGAGACACTGTGGCGGCTTGGTGATTGTTGCAATGCTGGGTGGGTCCTGTTGTGGCCAAAGAGTCTGCTTCGTCTGGAGGCGGCCGGGAGCACACCCATGAGTATGCAGCCTCAGCAAGGCATGAACATCAACACCACACCTACCCAATTAGCGTTAGGTGATGGGTTGGGTGATAGCGGACGGGGTAAGGAGGAGGCTCCATTAGTCGCTGATGACGTCGCCATGGATGAGGATGAGGACGACGATGGCGCTGCTGAACAATATTTCTATACTAGCGCCTCCTCAGGGTTTGAGCGTCATGAGTCGGTGCCTGAATTTCCATCTCAACGTATTATGGACGACCCTCCGGTAGTAAAGAAGTTTAGGAAGATAGCGAGGAAAGGCAAAAAATCTGTTTCTATGATCCAGCCGCCTCAGCAGCCTCGGCTTCAGGACCGTATAAATATCCCCGATGCGGATAAATGGCATATCCCCGGTCAACCAATCCTACCCGCAACAGCGCTACGGGCCAGATTCGGCGATCTAAAGAGACTTCATGACGATGTGCTGCGGGTAGAGAAAGACCTCATCGCCTCGAAAGATCCAGGATACCTACTCTACATGGTTAATGTTCCGCAGCAAATGTCATATGTCGACAGCTTCCCCGCGGATAAGTTCTTCCTCTGATTTGATTACATATTCGACATGTTTCACGTGAAGAAGCTGGATTTTATGTTTGTCCGCCTTTATGCCTTGCACATGAACTACATCATCGGGGTTGAGCAGATATCTCATATCTGTGTCGCTGACCCGTACTACATGCACGAGGGCTTCTTGGGAGTCTGCACAAAGCACCGTGAATACGCGAGGGATTACATCGCTAGTTTCATGCTCGCCAATAAGGGGGCGATTCTCGTGCCTTATCATCCCGTGTAAGTCATCCGCGCTTCTATCCTTCTTTCATTTCAATCATTCATTTGCACGGCGGAGGCTAATTAATTTGAGGACTTATTTTGCGCAGCGGCGGGCGCGCCGTCCTCATCATCCTCTACCCCCGATTCTCCCACGCTCTTTACTTGGACTCGTCGAAGAACATTCACAAAAAGGATTACACCCACATCAAGGATGTTCTCGACAGTGCTATGTATTACTACCAATCAATGGGTGGAGAGGTCAGGTACAAAAAGATAAGGGGCGACAGGGTCGCCTTCGGCCATAAGACCGACTTCTGCTGCATCCAGTAACCGAACGATTCTCTTAATGATGGATTCTATGTCCTACACCACATGCTGGAGTACAGATGGGATCACCAGAACCTTCGCATGGCACCTTCTTCCGGCGATGCCCATATTCTGCAATGGGCAAAGGACATAGGAGATATCGAGGATCATCGACTTCGAGCTGAGTTCTATAACATCCAGCGCGAACATGCCCAAATCATCATGAAGGAGGTCATCGAAAAAATAGGGATGTTCTACGGAGAAGGACAAATGTCGCGGGAAGACGTCCGAACATGGATAGCCTCTCAGCGTCTCGACCTAAAGCCTTTCACTAGGCTCAGGGACTATCTCCCTAACTTGGATGGATGGAACGACATGTTGGAGTGATTGTCGATATATGACAATGTGTCCATTTAGTCCATACTTTCTGTATGACAAAACTTTGAGTTATGCATGGTGAAACTTTATTTGTGATGTAATTAAACCATCCTCCTCCTTGACTAGCGAAAATCACTCTAGTTAGGGCATTTTGGGGTACGATGAACTTTGTTATTTATGCTTATGATATGTTGTTTCTATTTTTGCCAAGTCTGTCTCTTTCTGTTGCTCAACTATATATGTTGCATATCATCGACTCATGTGATGATGCAGGTGCATAGATCATAGATGGCGAAGAAGTGCTACGCCAGGAGTATATATACGACAATTGGCCAGAGTGTCAGGCCGCCCAGGTGTACCGATTTCCGGTTTCCGAGCGACAGGTAGTAGTTAGTTTAGGTTCACGCTAATGCGAGAGAGGGATACGAACTCATGTTCTCAAAGTGATA
The DNA here is from genome assembly GCF_003073215.2 of Triticum urartu. Lineage (NCBI taxonomy): Eukaryota > Viridiplantae > Streptophyta > Magnoliopsida > Poales > Poaceae > Triticum > Triticum urartu. The sequence goes on along the minus strand of NC_053025.1, from coordinate 532,621,347 downwards.
GCTCTTCTCGTGTATATCATTGTTTAGATGGATGACAATGTATTTGCAAGTAATCGAGACTTGTATCGCTATTTTCGAGATGATGACGAGAGACCACTTTGTGTTGGATGATGATTATGATGATGACATGATTTGATGAGACTAATTGTATGTATATGCTATGATTACATTTGTATGTGTATGATATGCTAAAGATTATTGTATAAAGCCTATTCAAATACAAAACAAATATGCAGGAAAAAAACTAATAAATAAACTAGTCATAGCAAGGGGGGAAATTTAGCAATAGCGCGTCCCAGCAAACAGCGCTGTAGATAATATCAGTAGCGCCCTTTCCCAAAGAGCGCTACAGCTATTCATGTATAGCAGTAGCGTGGGACAACAGGCGCTACTACTATACGTTAGCTGTAGCGCCTTATTAGTAGCACCGACACCCGCGCTACTGAGAGGCCCAAAACCCCCGCTGCTGCTAGGCTTTTCCCTAGTAGTGTGAGCATCAACATGAACATCATCATTAACATTATCACTAGGTTCATGTTTATTACCAGATTGTGTTTCAGCATTAGAAATAGAAATACTATCGGGGTTCTCAGGTGTGTCAATAACAGGTTCACTAGAAGCATGCAAAGTCCTATCATTTTTCTTTTTCTTCCTTTTAGAAGGACTAGGTGCATCAGTATTATTTCTCTGAGAATCCCGCCCAATTCTCTTAGGATGGCCCTCAGGATACAAAGGTTCCTGAGTCACTTTACCTCCTCTAGTTGCAACTCTAACAACAAAGTCATTATTTTTACTATTCATTTCATTGAGCAAACCATTCTGAGCTTTAAGTACTTGTTCTACTTGAGTGGTAACCATAGAAGCATGTTTACTAATAGGTTAAGTTCACCTTTAACATTATCCATATAATCACTCAAGTGTTCAATCATGTAAGCATTATGTTTCAATTGTCTACCAACATCAGCATTAAAATCTTCTTACTTAACCATAAAGTTATCAAATTCGTCCAAACATTGGCTAGCAAACTTAGCAGGAGGGATTTCAGCTTTATCATATCTATAGAGAGAGTTTATCTTTACTACCTGTGTCGGGTTATCAAGACCGTGTGTTCCTACAATAGGTAATGAATTAAAACCATGTATTTCTTCAACATGAGGTAAATTCTTAACATCTTCAGCTTTTATACCTTTTTCTTTCATAGATTTCTTTGCCTCTTGCATATCTTTAGGACTGAGAAATAGAATACCCCTTTTCTTCGGAGTTGGCTTAGGAGTTGGTTTAGGAAGTGTCCAATTATTTTCATTAGTCAACATATTATTCAATAGAATTTTAGGTTGATCAACAGTTCTTTCCCTGAAAACACAACCAGCACAACTATCTAGGTAATCTCTGGATGCATCAGTTAGTCCATTATAAAAGATATCAAGTATTTCATTTTTCTTGAGAGGATGATCAGGAAAAGTATTAAGTAATTGGAGAAGCCTCCCCCAAGCTTGTGGGAGACTCTCTTCTTCAATTTGCACAAAATTATATATTTCCCTTAAAGCAACTTGTTTCTTATATGCAGGGAAATATTTAGCAGAGAAGTAATAAATCATATCCTGGGGACTACGCACACAACCAGGATCAAGAGAATTAAACCATATCTTAGCATCACCCTTTAATGCGAATGGAAATAATTTAACGATATAATTGTAGTGAGTTTTCTCATCATTAGTAAATAGGGTAGCTATATCATTTAATTTAGTAAGATGTGCTACAACAGTTTCAGATTCATAGCCATAGAATGGATCAGATTCAACCAAAGTAATTAACTCAGGATCGACAGAGAAATCATAATCCTTATTAGTAATAAAGATAGGTGAAGTAGGATAAGCAGGGTCATATTTCATTCTAGCATTCAAAGATTTTTCTTTCAGCTTAGCTAATAATTTATTAAGATCACATCTATCATTGTAGGCAAGAAAGTCTCTAGCAGTTTCTTCATCTATAACATAACCCTCAGGAACAACACGCAAATCATATCTTGGGGGAGAATGTTCATCATCACTTTCATCAAAATTATCAGTTTCAATAATTTCATTCTATCTAGCCCTAGCAAGTTGTTCATCAAGAAATTCACCAAGTGGCACAGTAGTATCAAGGATAGAAGTAGTTTCATCATAAGTATCATGCATAGCAGAAGTGGCATCATCAATAACATGCGGCATATCAGAATCAATAGCAGAAGCAGGTTTAGGTGTCGCAAGCTTACTCAAAACAGAAGGTGAATCTAGTGCAGAGCTAGATGGCAGTTCCTTACCTCCACTCGTAGTTGAGGGATAAATCTTGGTTCTTGGATCTTTCAAGTTCTTCATAATCGTAAACAGATATAAATCCCATGTGACTCAGAGAATTGAGCTATGCTCCACGGCAACGGCGCTAGAAAATGGTCTTGATAACCCACAAGTATAGGGGATCGAAACAGTTTTCGAGGGTAGAGTATTCAACCCAAATTTATTGATTCGACACAAGGGAGCCAAAGAATATTCTCAAGTATTAGCAGCTGAGTTGTCAATTCAACACACCTGGAAACTTAATATTTGCAGCAAGGTATTTAGTAGCAAAGTAATATGATAGTAGTGGTAACGATAGAAAAAGTAATATTTTTGGGTTTTGTAGTGATTTTAATAGTAGCAGCGGAAAAGTAAATAAGCGAAGAACAATATAGAAAAAGCTCGTAGGCAACGGACCGATGATGGAGCATTATGCCGGATGCGATCAATCATGTAACAGTCATAACCTAGTGTGACACAGAACTAGCTCCAGATCATCAATGTAATGTAGGCATGTATTCTGAATATAGTCATACGTGCTTATGGAAAAGAACTTGCATGACATCTTTTGTCCTACCCTCCCGTGGCAACGTGGTGCTATTGGAAACTAAGGGATATTAAGGCATCCTTCTAATAGAGTACCGGACCAAAGCATTAACACATAGTGAATACATGAACTCCTCAAACTACGGTCATAACCGGCAAGTATCCCGATTATTGTCACTTCGGGGTTAACAGATCATAACACATAATAGGTGACTATAGACTTGCAAGATAGGATCAAGAACTCTCATATATTGATGAAAACATAATAGGTTCATATCTGAAATCATGGCACTCGGGCCCTAGCGACAAGCATTAAGCATAGCAAAGTCATAGCAACATCAATCTCAGAACATAATGGATACTAAGGATCAAACCCTAACAAAACTAACTCGATTACTTGATAAATCTCATCCAACCCATCACCATCCAGCAAGCCTACGATGGAATTACTCACGCACGGCGGTGAGCATCATGAAATTGGTGATGGAGGAAGGTTGATGATGACGATGGCGACGGATTCCCCTCTCCGGAGCCCTGAACAGACTCTAGGTCAGCCCTACCGAGAGAATTTAGGGCTTGGCGGCAGCTTTGTATCGTAAAACGCGATGAATCCTTCTCTCTGTTTTTTTCTCCCCGAAAGTAAATATATGGAGTCAGGGTTGAGGTCGGTGGAGCATCAGGGGGCCCACGAGGCAGGGGGCGCGCCCCCCACCCTCGTGGACAGGGTGTGGGCCCCCTGACGTGGATCTTTCTTCTAGTATTTTTTTATATATTCCAAAATAATTCTCTGTTGATTTTCAGGTCATTCAGAGAACTTCTATTTCTACACAAAAATAGCACCATGGCAATTCTGCTGAAAACAGCGTCAGTCCGGGTTAGTTCCATTCAAATCATGCAAGTTAGAGTCCAAAACAAGGGCAAAAGTGTTTGGAAAAGAAGATACAACGGAGACGTATCAAGGCGCTCAGCCACTCAATGTGAATTTTCTGAAGTACTTGAAGAGCCGAGTCGACTGACGATGACATGTACCTAGGGTAGGGTCATAGGCCTATTCTAGACGCCCTACCCAAGGACACTGCCCTAAAGTCGAGTACATTCAAGAATCAATAGAAGATACCTACTGAAATCACATTGGAGTGCAATCCACTCGATCAGATACACTGCCCTGTGTTAATGTACATTGAACCCTGTGTAACTGAGGGCTCGAGAGGTCCGGCGCACTCTATATAAGCCACCCCCCTCCTCAGACACAAGGGTTCACACCCCCTGTAACTTTCACGCATATCCAGTTGACCAAGCCTCCGGGCAGCGAGACATAGGGCTAGTACTTCCTCCAAGAAGGGCCTGAATTCGTAAACCTTGCGTGCACAACCTCGCCGTAGCTAGCTAGGACCTTGCCTCCTCCTACGTACCCCTTGTTCCTACCGTCAGACTTACTCCCATGACAGTTGGCGCCCACCGTGGGGCAGGTGTCTTAGTGACTTCCGGTGAGGTTGCAGTTTTTCCGATCTCCTTCAACATGGTTTCTGGCGGCGGTTTGGCTTTGGGACGCGAGATCGGTCTCGACGCGCTTGTTTTCATCCCCGACGACTCCGCCTGGCTCCAGGAGGCCTCACTCGACGTCGAGGCCCTTCCCGTCCATGGGGCGGTACACTTTTGCGTGAGTGCTTGCGGCGTCCTCCTGCGGCAGCCGTCGACCCAGTATCGGTCGGCTCCCGCGTCATCCACTCTCGCCGCCGTACGCCGCCGAAAGCGATCTGGTCAGTCGCGGCTCCAGCGATAGGTGAGGCATGCGGTGGCTCGATAGACAGCCACCCCTCAATTCGTGACAATCGAGCCCGACGAATCTCTCTACGGACCATTCGACCTATCGACTGGTTCCACGGAGACTCTTTCCGAGTGCGGAAGCAGTGACCCTGAGGCGGAAGTCCTCATGGTCGACATGCCACGCAGCCCACCTGGGTTCCGTCGCGGTGGCGGCGGCGATGGCGGTGGGGGCTCGTCGCATGGTCACGACGAATATCATCCTGAAGCCCTCACTTCGGAGCTGAGGGACGAGCTGCATCGTCGCAACGTGGAGGCGCTCAACACCCCCATCATTGGTGAGACCTCTGAGGCTCAGGCCTTAGAGGCTGCACGTCTAGCCACCTTGGCTGAGAGCATGCGACTGGAGAATCTCCAACATTCACTCGACGAGCGCGCCCGTCATCAGCGCCCCGAATCTAGTCGACAGTTGTTTCTGCCTGAACCTCAGGTATATCATACATCAATCCAGAATCTTACAACCGCAACTCGAATAGAAGAGTCAATTTAGCCGTGCCGTTCAGAGGCTGGTAGAGGTTTGCTGCAGATCCGCGCAATGCTCCGAGCGGCAGGTGAACAGAACTCAGTTGTTTCTCGGTCGCACAACAGGATCCATAGTAGATCTGTGGTTGCGGACACAGTTGCTACCTCTTGAGCACTGCATTGGTTTTCTCCTGAAGAGGAAAGGGTGATGCAGCAAAGTAGTGTAAGTATTTGCCTCAGTTTTTGAGAACCAAGGTATCAATACAGTAGGAGGCCGCGCACGAGTCCCTCGCACCTACACAAACAAATAAATCCTCGCAACCAACGCGATAAGGGGTTGGAAATCCCTACACGGTCACTTACAGAGTGAGATCTGATAGATATGATAGGATAATATTTTTGGTATTTTTATGATAAAGAGAAATAAAAGATGCAAAGCAAAAGAAATGGCAAAGGACATAACTAAGTATTGGAAGATTAATATTATGGAAGATAGACCCGGGGGCCATAGGTTTCACTAGTGGCTTCTCTCAAGAGCATAAGTATTTACGATGGGTGAACAAATTACTGTTGAGCAATTGACAGAATTGAGCATAGTTATGAGAATATCTAGGTATGATCATGTATATAGGCATCACCTCCGAGACAAGTAGACCGACTCCTGCCTGCATCTACTACTCACACTTCATTGGAGGGGCTATGGTGTTGATGTAGAAGCCCTCTGTGATTGATGCCCCCTCCAGCGGAGCTCCGAAAAAGGCCCCAAGATGGGATCTCGTGGATACAGAAAGTTGCGGCGGTGGAATTAGGGTTTTGGCTCCGTATCTGGTAGTTTGGGGGTACGTAGGTATATATAGGAGGAAGGAGTACGTCGGTGGAGCAACAGGGGGCCCACGAGGGTGGAAGGCGCCCCTAGGCGGGTAAGCGCGCCCCCCTATCTCGTGGCCTCCTGGTTGATGTCTTGACGTAGGGTCCAAGTCCTCTGGATCATGTTCGTTCCGAAAATCACGTCCCCCAGGTTTCATTCCGTTTGGACTCCGTTTGATTTTCTTTTTCTGTGAAACTCTGAAATAGGCAAAAACAGCAATTCTAGGATGGGCCTTTGGTTAATAGGTTAGTCCAAAAAATAATATAAAAGTGTATAATAAAGCCTAATAATGTCCAAAACAGAATATAATATAGGATGGAACAATCAAAAATTATAGATACGTTGGAGACGTATCAAGCATCCCAAGCTTAACTCCTGCTCGTCCTCGAGTAGGTAAATGATAAAAACAGAATTTTTGATGTGGAATGCTACTTGGCATAATTTCAATGTAATTCTTCTTAATTGTGGTATGAATATTCAGATCCGGATGATTCAAGATAAAAGTTCAATATTGACATAAAAATAATAATACTACAAGCATACTAACTAAGCAATTATGTCCTCACAAAATAACATGGCCAAAGAAAGTTCATCCCTAAAAAATCATATAGTTTAGTCATGCTCCATTTTCATCACACAAGAATGCTCTCATCATGCACAACCCCGGTGACAAGCCAAGCAATTGTTTCATACTTTAGTAATCTCAAACTTTTTCAATCTTCACGCAATAAATGAGCGTGAGCCATGGATATAGCACTATGGGCGGAATAGAATATAATGATGGGGGTTATGTGGAGAGGACAAAAAAATGGAGAAAGTCTCACATCAACGAGGCTAATCAATGAGCTATGGAGATGCCCATCAATTGATGTTAATGCAAGGAGTAGGGATTGCCATGCAACGGATGCACTAGAGCTATAAATATATGAAAGATCAACAAAAGAAACTAAGTGGGTGTGCATCCAACTTGCTTGCTCACTAAGACCTAGGGATTTGAGGAAGCCCATTGTTGGAATATACAAGCCAAGTTCTATAATGAAAAGTTCCCACTAGTATATGAAAGTGAAAAACAAAAGATTCTCTATCATGAAGATTATGGTGCTACTTTGAAGCACAAGTGTGGTAAAAAGGATAGTAACATTGTCCCTTCTCTCTTGTTCTCTCATTTTTTTGGGACTTCTCCTTTTTATGGCCTTTCTCTTTTTTATATTTTTTTCCTCACTTGGGACAATGCTCTAGAAAATGATCATCATCACACTTCTATTTATTTACAACTCAACGATTACAACTCGATACTAGAACAAATTATGACTCTATATGAATGCCTCCGGCGGTGTACCGGGATATGCAATGAACCAAGAGTGACATGTATGAAAAAATTATGAACGGTGGCTTTGCCACAAATACGATGTCAACTACATGATCATGCAAAGCAATATGACAATGATGATGCGTGTCATAATAAATGAAACGGTGGAAAGTTGCATGGCAATATATCTAGGAATGGCTATGGGAATGCCATAACATGTAGGTATGGTGGCTGTTTTGAGGAAGATATAAGGAGGTTTATGTGTGAAAAAGCGTATCATATCACGGGGTTTGGATGCACCGACGAAGTTTGCACCAACTCTCAATGTGAGAAAGGGCAATGCATGGTGCCGAAGAGGCTAGCAATGATGGAAAGGTGAGAGTGCGTATAATCCGTGGACTCAACATTAGTCATAAAGAACTCACATACTTATTGCAAAAATCTACAAGTCATCAAAAACCAAGCACTACATGCATGCTCCTAGGGGGGTAGATTGGTAGGAAAAGACCATCGCTCGTCCCCGACCGCCACTCATAAGGAGGAGAATTAAAGAACACCTCATGTTTCAAATTTGTTACATAACGTTTACCTTACGTGCATGCTACGAGACTTGTGAACTTCAAAACAAGTATTTTTCAAATTCACAACTACTCAACTAGCACAACTTTGATATCACTACCTCCATGTCTCAAAACAATCATCAAGCATCAAACTTCTCTTAGTATTCAACACACTCATAAGAAAGTTTTTACTAGTCTTGAATACCTAGTATATTAGGATTATTTAAGTAAATTACCATGCTATTTAAGACTCTCAAATAATCTAAGTGAAGCATGAGAGAATAATAGTTTCTATAAAACAAAACCACCACCGTGCTCTAAAATATATAAGTGAAGTACTAGAGCAAAAACTATATAACTCAAAACATATAAGTGAAGCACATAAAGTATTCTAATAATTTCCGAATCATGTGTGTCTCTCTAAAAAGGTTTGTACAGAAAGGATGATTGTGGTAAACTAAAAATCAAAGACTCAAACCATACAAGACGCTCCAAGCGAAACACATATCATGTGGTGAATAAAAATATAGCTCCAAGTAAAGTTACCGATGGAAGTAGACGAAAGAGGGGATGCCTTCCGGGGCATCCCCAAGCTTTGGATTTTAGGTGTCCTTAGATTATCTTGGGTTGCCATGGGCATACCCAAGCTTAGGCTTTTGTCACTCCTTGTTCCATAATCCATCAAATCTTTCACCCAAAACTTGAAAACTTCACAACACAAAACTTAACAGAAAATCTCGTGAGCTCTGTTAGCAAAAGAAAAGAAAACACCACTTCAAGGTACTGTAATTAACTCATTCCTTATTTATATTGGTGTTAAACCTACTGTATTCCAACTTATATATGGTTTATAAACTATTTTACTAGCCATAGATTCATCAAAATAAGCAAACAACACACAAAAAACAGAATCAGTCAAAAACAGAACAGTCTGTAGTAATATGTAACTAACGCAAGATCTGGAACCCAAAAAATTCTAAAATAAATTGCTTGACGTGGGGAATTTATCTATTAATCATCTGCAAAAAGAATTAACTAAATATATCTTTCCAAATAAAAATGGCAGCAATTCTCGTGAGCACTAAAGTTTCTGTTTTTTACAGCAAGATTAAAAAGACTTTCCCCAAGTCTTCCCAACGGTTCTACTTGGCACAAACACTAATTAAACACAAAAAACACAACCAAAACAGAGGCTATATAAATTATTTATTACTAAACAGGAGCAAAAATCAAGGAATAAAAATAAAATTGGGTTGCCTCCCAACAAGCGCTATCGTTTAACGCCCCTAGATAGGCATAAAAGCAAGGATAGATCTAGAGGGTGCTTGGATCTAAGGGACTTATTTTAGTCTGACTAAAAATAGTCTCTTTAAGTGACTAAAGTTCCAAGAACCCCTGACTAAAGAGGGGCTAAAACTAGTATTGAGACTAAAAAAATTTAGTCAGGGGTACCCCTACTAAAATGTGGATTAGTCCTCTCTCTCCTCATTTAACTCCTCTCCTTTAACACATGCGAGTTCTGGATTGTAGGGTTTGGAGGATAATAAATGCTCATTAACTTGATTTTAGTATCTTTATTATCTGGATCCAAGCATGGGTGAGGCTAGCAAGTTTTAGTCCCACTACTTTTAGTCATGAGACTAAAACGTATCCAAGCACCCTCCTAGGCATCTTTAGTTGGCAATTCTTTAATGAGACATCTACCACCTTTAAGAGTTTCTTTCCTTTTATCAATAATCAACTTCTAGGCACAAGATCGAAAAAATCATTAGTATCAAATGGTTCCTTAATGATAGCAAAAAGATTTGAGACCCGCAGTTTCTTTGCTAGAGGATTCACCCTTATTTTTAGGTACATACATAAGCTTGGCAATTTTAGTTGGAGGACTTGGAGTATTCTTTGCGGAAGAAAAAGCGGTTCCCAAGTTGGTAATGATACCCTCAAGTTTATCAATTCTAGTGGAATCATGATTTATTCTTTCGTTAATTATAGGTTCCTTTTCTTTAATATTTTTCAAAGTTACTCCTACTTTAGATCCATACTGGGTAATTTGGTTGTGGATCTTTTTATCTAAATTTTTAATTAACTCAACGGTAGCAACTTTATTTTCAATAATTTCAAGCTTTTTCATTACATGCTCCAAAGTTAACATAGTTCCATTAACCAAAAGAGGGGGTGAGCCAAACAAATCTATCATAGCATTATAGGAATCGAAAGTGTGGTTACCCAAGAAATTCCCTCCGGCAATGGTATCAAGGACATATATGTGCCAAGGAATAGCACCTACATAAAATTGCGGAGAAGAATAGAAGAAGATTGCTTCCTGGTAGATCTACTTTGAGCATTGCAAATTCTATACCAAGCGTCTTTTAGGTTTTTTCCTTCCCTTTGCTTAAAATTAAGAACTTCATTTTTGGGAGATAATGGAGAAGATAGGTGACTAGCCATAATGACAAGCAAGCAATCCAACACACAAGCAAACAAGAGACAGGAAAAAGGAGGCAAATAGAGAAAGAGAGGGCGAATAAAACGGCAAGGGTGAAGTGGGTGAGAGGAAAATGAGAGGCAAATGGCAAATAATGTAGTGCGGGAGATAAGGGTTTGTGATGGGTACTTGGTGTGTTGACTTTTGCGTAGACCTCCCCGGCAACGACGCCAGAAATCCTTCTTGCTACCTCTTGATCACTGCGTTGGTTTTCCCTTGAAGAGGAAAGGGTGATGCAGCAAAGTAGTGTAAGTATTTCCCTCAGTTTTTGAGAACCAATGTATCAATGCAGTAGGAGGCCGCGCACGAGTCCCTCGCACCTACACAAACAAATAAATCCTCGCAACCAACGCGATAAGGGGTTGTCAATCCCTACACGGTCACTTACGAGAGTGAGATATGATAGGATACTATTTTTGGTATTTTTATGATAAAGAGAAATAAAAGATGCAAAGAAAAATAAATGGCAAAGGAAATAACAAAGTATTGGAAGATTAATATGATGGAAGATAGACCCGGGGGCCATAGGTTTCACTAGTGTCTTCTCTCAAGAGCATAAGTATTTACGGTGGATGAACAAATTACTATTGAGCAATTGACAGAATTAAGCATAGTTATGAGAATATCTAGGTATGATCATGTATATAGGCATCACGTCTGAGATAAGTAGACCGACTCATGCCTGCATCTACTACTCACACTTCATCGGAGGGGCTATGGTGTTGATGTAGAAGACCTCCGTGATCGATGCCACCTCCGGCGGAGCTCCGGAAAAGGCCCCAAGATGGGATCTCATGAATACAGAAAGTTACGGCAGTGGAATTAGGGTTTTGGCTCCGTATCTGGTAGTTTGGAGGTACATAGGTATATATAGGAGGAAGGAATACGTCGATGGAGGAACAGGGGGCCCATGAGGGTGGAGGGCGCGCCAAGGCGGGTAGGCGCGCCCCCCTACCCCGTGGCCTCCTGGTTGATGTCTTGATGTAGGGTCCAAGTCCTCTGGATCACGTTCGTTCCGAAAATGACGTTCCCGAAGGTTTCATTCCGTTTGAACTTCGTTTGATATTCTTTTTCAGCGAAACTCTTAAATAGGCAAAAACAGCAATTCTGGACTGGGCCTCCGGTTAATAGGTTAGTCCCAAAAATAATATAGAAGTGTATAATAAATCCCAATAATGTCCAAAACAGAATATAATATAGCATGGAACAATCAAAAATTATAGATACGTTGGAGACGTATCAACAGTTCAGTCAGCACACAACCCAAGATCACCCCCGCGGTGTGACAATCGAGGGTACTGCCAAGATCAGTACCTAGATCGAGGCCACAGACAGTATGATCACCGGTACGCCCACAATGATCACTTTCGAGTGCCTACACCCCCTCCGAGGGGCGGGTCGTATGCGCCCCGGCGGTATGATTACAGGCGCCCATATGGTGATGAGCGGAGAGTTCCAGTCGACCCCCGAGAGCCTAGTTTTGATGTGAGATCCCTTCTTGTACAAGGCCTGTTCGATGATACGTCTCCATGTATCTATAATTTTTGATTGTTCCATGCTATTATATTATCCATCTAGGATGTTTTATATGCTATTTTATATGATTTTTGGGACTAACCTGTTAACCTAGAGCCTAGTGCCAGTTTCTGTTTTTTCCTTGTTTTTGAGTTTTACAAAAAAGGAATACCAAACGGAGTCCAATTGACGTGCCAATTTTTGATGATTATTTATGGGCAAAAGAAGCCCCCGGAGTAAAAGAGTTGGGCCAGAAGAGTCCCGATCCGTCCACGAGGGTGGAGGGCGCACCCTACCCCCCTGGGCGCGTCCTCCTATCTCGTGGACGACTCGGAGACACCCCTGACGTCAGACCGACGCCAAAATTCCTATAAATACAGAAACCTCTAGAAAATAACCTATATCGGTAGTTCCGCCGCTGCCGCAAGCCTCTGTAGCCACCGAAAACCAATCGGGACCCTGTTTCAGCACCCTGTCGGAGGGGGATCCATCACCGGTGGCCATCTTGATCATCCCGGTGCTCTCCATCACGAGGAGGGAGTAGTTCACCCTCAAGGCTGAGGGTATGTACCAGTAGCTATGTGTTTCATCGCTCTCTCTCTCTCTCTCTCGTGTTCTTGATATGGCGCGATCTTGATGTATCGCGAGGTTTTTTATTATAGTTGTATCTTAAAATATTTCTCCCCCTCTATCTCCTTGTGATTAATTGAGTTTTCCCATTGAAGTTATCTTATCGGATTGAGTCTTTAAGGATTTGAGAACTCTTGACGTATGTCTTGCATGTGCTTATCTGTGGTTACAATGGGATATTCATGTGATCCACTTCATGTATGTTTTGGTGATCAACTTGCGAGTTCTGTGACCTTGTGAACTTATGCACAAGGGTTGGCACACGTTTTCATCTTGACTCTCCGGTAGAAACTTTGGGGCATTCTTTGAAGTTCGTTGTGTTGGTTGAATAGATGAATCTGAGATTGTGTGATGCATATCGTATAATCATACCAACGGATACTTGAGGTGACATTGGAGTATCTAGGTGACATTAGGGTTTTGGTTGATTTGTGTCTTAAGGTGTTATTCTAGTACGAACTCTAGGATAGATCGAACGGAAAGAATAGCTTCGTGTTATTTTACTACGGACTCTTGAATAGATCGATCAGAAAGGATAACTTTGAGGTGGTTTCGTACCCTACAATAATCTCTTCATTTTTTCTCCGCTATTAGTGACTTTGAAGTGACTATTTTTTGCATGTTGAGGGATAGTTATATGATCCAGTTATGTTATTATTGTTGAGAGAACTTTCACTAGTGAAAGTATGAACCCTAGGCCTTGTTTCCTAGGATTGCAATACCGTTTGTGCTCACTTTTATTATTAGTTACCTTGCTGTTTTTATATTTTTAGATTACAAAAACCTATATCTACCATCCATATTGCACTTGTATCACCATCTCTTCACCGAACTAGTGCACCTATACAATTTACCATTGTATTGGGTGTGTTGGGGACACAAGAGACTCTTTGTTATTTGGTTGTATGGTTGTTTGAGAGAGACCATCTTCATCCTACACGTCCCATGTATTAATAAACCTTAGGTCATCCACTTGAGGGAAATTTGCTACTGTCCTACAAACCTCTGCACTTGGAGGCCTAACAACGTCTACAAGAATAAGGTTGTGTAGTAGACATCAAGCTCTTTTCTGGCGCCGTTGCCGGGGAGGTTAGCGCTTGATGGTATATCTTTAGATCTTGAAATATAATCTTTTAGTTTCTTGTTTTATCACTAGTTTAGTCTATAAAATAAAACTACAAAAAATGGAATTAAGGTTGCCTCATATGCCTCATTTGTTTAATGTCTTTCATGAAAATAAAGATTCCGTTAAGTGTGCCAAAGTGTTAGAAGAAGAATGTATTAAAATGTTTGGCATCTTTGGATGATGAGCATGATTGCAATGTTGTTAGTATGAATTCTTTGAATATCCATGATGCTAATGATATGCAAAGCCACAAGCTTGGGGATGCTATGTGTGATGAAGATGATATTTGCCCCCCAAGTTTTGATGAGAAAATTTATTATGATGAAAGCATCCCTCCTATCTATGATGATTATTGTGATGACATGTATGCTATAAAGAATAATGATATCCATGAAACTTGTCATCATGATTTTAACTTTCAATTGGATTATGCTTCACATGATAGTTATTTTGTTGAGTTTGCTCCCACTACTATTGATGAGAATACATTTTCTTATGTGGTGAGTAGTAAAAATTTTATGCTTGTAGATCATGAAAAGAATGCTTTATGTGATGGTTATATTGTTGAATTCATTCATGATGCTACTAAAAATTATTATGAGAGAGAAATATATGCTTGTAGGAATTGCAATAATACCAAGTTTCCTCTTTATGTGCTTAAAGTTTTGAAGTAATGCTTGTTTTGCTTTCCTATGCTAGTTGATTCTTGTTCCCATAAATTATTTGCTCACGAAATCCCTATGCATAGGAAGTGGGTTAGACTTAAATGTGCTAGTCATATTCTTCATGATGCTTTCTTTATGTTTCAATTCTTATCTTTTATGTGAGCATCATTGAAATCATCATGCCTAGCTAGGGGCATTAAACGATAGCGCTTGTTGGGAGGCAACCCAATTTTATTTTTGTTCTTTGCTTTTTGTTCCTGTTTAGTAATAAATAATTCATTTAGCTTCTATTATGATTGTGGTTTTTATGTTTGAATTAGTGTTTGTGCCAAGTAAAGCCTTTAGGATCTTCTTGGGTGATTGTTGTTTGATCTTGCTGATAAAAACAGAAAGTATGCACTCACGAAAATAATTATCATTTTTTACCAGAGAGCGATAAATACCAATTCCATCTGCAGTAGATCAATATACGTTTTATCTTGGTCGTCCTAATTTTTAAAAAATTTGGAGTTACATAAGTATTCGGGAGTTACAGATTGCTACACACGGTTTTGTTTTTGATAGATTCTGTTTTCTATGTGTTGTTTTCTTATTTTGATGAATCTATGAGTAGTATCAGAGGGTATGAACCATACAGAAGTTGGAATACAGTGGATATTACAACAATATGAATTTAGAATGAGTTTCACAAACAGTACCAAAAGTGGTGATTTATTTTTTTATACTAACGGAGCTTACGAGTTTTACTGTTAAGTTTTGTGTTCTGAAGTTTTCATGTTTTGGGTAAAGATTCGATGGACTATGGAATAAGGAGTGGCAAGAGCCTAAGTTTGTGGATGCCCAAGGCACCCCAAGGTAATATTCAAGGACAACCAAGAGCCTAAGCTTGGGGATGCCCCGGATGGCATCCCCTCTTTCGTCTTCGTTCATCGGTAACTTTACTTGGAGCTATATTTTTATTCACCACATGATATGTGTTTTGCTTGGAGCTTCATTTTATTTTATTTGTTTTGCTTGCTATTTGAATAATATCCCAAGATCTGAAATTCTTAAATGTTAGAGAGTCTTCACATAGTTACATAATTATTCAACTACTCATTGATCTTCACTTATATCTTTCGGAGTAGTTTGTCGTTTGCTCTAGTGCTTCACTTATATCTTTTTAGAGCAAGACGGTGGTTTTATTTTGAAGAAATAGATGAAATCTCATTCTCACATATTATATTTTGAGAGTCTTTAGAACAGCATGGTAACTTGCTTTGGTTATGAATTTAGTCCACTATGATGGGCATCCAAGAGGGATATAAATTAAACTTTCATATAAACTGCATTGAGATACTATGAGAAGTTTGATTCCTTGTGATTGTGTTTTGAGACATGAGGATGGTAATATTAGAGTCATACTAGTTGAGTAGTTGTGAATTTGAGAAATACTTGTGTTGAAGTTTGCAAGTCCCATTGGCATGCACATATGGTAACCGTTGTGTAACAAATTTGAAGCATGAGGTATTTCTTTGATTGCCTTCCTTATGAGTGGTGGTCGGGGACGAGCGATGGTCTTTTCCTACCAATCTATCCCCCTAGGAGCATGCCTCGTAGTGCTTGGTTTTGATGACTTGTAGATTTTTGCAATAAGTGTGTGAGTTCTTTATGAACAATGTTGAGTCCATGGATTCATACGCACTCTCACCCTTCCACCATTGCTAGCCTCTCTAGTACGACGCAACTTTCGCCGGTACCATAAACCCACCATTTTACCCCCCTCAAAACAGCCACCATACGTACCTATTATGCATTTCCATAGCCATTCCGAGATATATTTCCATGCAACTTTCCACCGTTCTGTTTATTATGACACGCTTCCATCATTTCATATTGCTTTGCATGATCATGTAGTTGACGTCGTATTTGTGGCAAAGCCACCATTCATAACATTTTCATACATGTCACTCTTGATTCATTGCACATCCCGGTACACTGCCGGAAGCATTCATATAGAGTCATATTTTGTTCTAAGTATCGAAGTTGTAATTCTTGGAGTTGTAAAGTAAATAGAAGTGTGATGATCATTATTAGAGCATTGTCCCGTGCGAGGAAAAAAAGAGGAAAGGCCAAATAAAAAAAAGGCCCAAAAACAAAAAAATGAGAGAAAATAGAGAGGGGCAATGCTACTATCCTTTGTACCACACTTGTGCTTCAAAGTAGCACCATGATCTTCATGATAGAGAGTCTCCTACGTTGTCACTTCCATATACTAGTGGGAATTTTTCATTATAGAACTTGGCTTGTATATTCCAACAATGGGCTTCCTCAAATGCCCTAGGTCTTCGTGAGCAAGCAAGTTGGATGCACCCACTTAGTTTCTTTTGTTGAGCTTTCATACATTTATAGCTCTAGTGCATCCGTTGCATGGCAATCCCTACTCACTCACATTGATATCTATTGATGGGCATCTCCATAGACCATAATACGCTTAGTTGATGTGAGACCATCTTCCTCCTTTTTGTCTTCTCCAACAACCACCACTCTGTTCCACCTATAGTGCTATGTCCATGGCTCACGCTCATGTATTGCTGTGAAAGTTGAAAAAGTTTGAGGTTAATAAAGTATGAAATGATTACTTGGCTTGTCATCGGGGTTGTGCATGATTTGAATATTTTGTGTGACGAACAATGGAGCCTAGCCAAACTATATGATTTTGTAGGGATGTACTTTCTTTGGCCATGTTATTTTGAGAAGACATGATTTCTTTGTTAGTATGCTTGAACGTATTATTATTTTTATGTCAATATTAAACTTTTGTTTTGAATATTATGGATCTGGATATTCTTGCCACAAGAAAGAAGATTACATTGATGAATATGTTAGGTAGCATTCCACATCAAAAAAATTTGTTTTTATCACTACCTACTCAAGGACGAGCATGAATTTAAGCTTGGGGATGCTTGATACGTCTCCAACGTATCAATAATTTTTTTATTGTTCCTGCTATTATATTATCCATATAGAATGTTTTATATGCTATTTTATATGATTTTTGGGACTAACCTATTAACCTATAGCCTAGTAGCCAGTTTCTGTTTTTCCTTGTTTTTGAGTTTTACAGAAAATGGAATACCAAACGGAGTCCAATTGACGTTCCAATTTTTGATTATTTTTATGGACCAAAAGAAGCCCGAGTAAAAGAGTTGGGCCAGAAGAGTCCCAAGACGTCCACGAGGGTGGAGGGAGCGCCCTACCCCCGGGCGCGTCCCCCAATCTCGTGGACGACTCGGAGACCCCCCTGACGTGAGACCGACACAAAAATTCCTATAAATATAGAAACCTATAGAAAATAAGCTAGATCGGGAGTTCTTCTGCCGCAAGCCTCTATAGCCACCAAAAACCAATCGAGACCCTGTTTCGGCACCCTGTCGGAGGGAATCCATCACGTGGCCATCTTCATCATCCCGGCGCTCTCCATGACGAGGAGGGAGTAGTTCACCCTCGGGGCTGAGGGTATGTACCAGTAGCTATGTGTTTGATCTCTCTCTCTCTCGTGTTCTTGATATGGCATGATCTTGCTGTACCGCGAGCTTTGCTATTATAGTTCGATCTTATGATGTTTCTCCCCCTCTATCTCCTTGTGATGAATAGATTTTTCCCTTTGAAGTTATCTTACCGGATTGAGTCTTTAAGGATTTGAGAACACTTGATGTATGTCTTGCATGTGCTTATCTGTGGTGACAATGGGATATTCACATGATCCACTTGATGTATGTTTTGGTGATCAACTTGCGAGTTATGTGACCTTGCAAACTTATGCATAGGGATTGGCACACGTTTTCGTCTTGACTCTCTGGTAGAAACTTTGGGGCATTCTTTGAAGTTCGTTGTGTTGGTTGAATAGATGAATCTGAGATTGTGTGATGCATATCGTATAATCATACCCACGGATACTTGAGGTGACATTGGAGTATCTAGGTGACATTAGGGTTTTGGTTGATTTGTGTCTTAAGGTGTTATTCTAGTACGAACTCTAGGATAGATCGAACGGAAAGAATAGCTTCATGTTATTTTACTACGTACTCTTGAATAGATCGATTAGAAAGGATAACTTTGAGGTGTTTTCGTACCCTACAATAATCTCTTCGTTTGTTCTCCACTATTAGTGACTTTGGAGTGACTCTTTTTTGCATGTTGAGGGATAGTTATATGATCTAGTTATGTTATTATTGTTAAGAGAACTTGCACTAGCGAAAGCATGAACCCTAGGTCTTGTTTCCTAGCATTGCAATATAGTTTGTGCTCACTTTTACTATTAGTTACCTTGCTGTTTTTATATTTTTAGATTACAAAAACCTATATCTACCATCCATATTGCAGTTGTATCACCATATCTTCGCCGAACTAGTGCACCTATATAATTTACCATTGTATTGGGTGTGTTGGGGACACAAGAGACTATTTGTTATTTGGTTGCAGGGTTGCTTGAGAGAGACCATCTTCATCCTACGCCTCCCACGGATTAATAAACCTTAGGTCATCCGCCGACAAACCTCTACACTTGGAGGCCCAACAACGTCTACAACAAGAAGGTTGTGTAGTAGACATCATTCTACAGGGGCCGGGCACACAGAGAAGGGCACGACAGAAATCATCCGAGTGGAAGCAGAGTGCATATGTTTCTGGGCCAGAGTGTTTCAGTAGAGCCATCCATGCTACAGAGATCCCTCCCAACTTCAGATCAGGGACACTTGGCTAGAAGATTACCGAGTGGCAGTACATATTGGTGGAGGCAATGATGATGTAGCCATGAAGCACCTCCCTCTGATGCTTGAAGGTTCTACAAGAGCTTGGTTGAATTGGTTAGCCCCTGGAAGCATTTTCAGTTGGGAAAAATTAGTCCGATTGTTTATCAAAACATTTGAGGGCACCTGCAAGCGGCCCGCCGGACTAACTGAATTGCAGCACTATGTTCAGAAGAAGAATGAGACTTTGAGAGCCATCATTCAGAGATGGACTACTCTTCATCATACTGTAGAAAACATATCAGGGCACCAAGAAGTTTGCGCCTTCAAAGAGAGCGTTCGGTACAGAGAGCTCAGCCTGAAATACGGCCAGTCAGGTGACATGTCCCTAGCCTGAATGATGGAAATAGCCACTAGGTACGCCAATGGCGAAGAGGAAGACCGACTCCGCAATGGCAAAAACAAACCAGTCGCCCAAGACAATGGAGGAGGAAATTCCAATCGGAAACAGAAGCGCAAGGCTGAAACGGCAGGTCCTGCTGAAGCCGTGGCATTGAATCAAGGGAAGTTCAAGGGAAAGACTAAAGGGCCATGGATCCCCAAAAAAGTGACAACTCAGGTAGAAATGTTCTTGATTTGCGTGCCACATACACACCAAAACATATGCAGAGGGTAACCTGATTCTGCCCATACATACCACTCGACAGTGTCGACTCCTGATTCAGTGTTTTCGAGAAGGTCTGCCCAGTGAGAAGAAGAAAGCATCTGATAAGGATGAGGATAAAGAGGAAGATGATGGTTACCCCAATGCCAATGCTACTTTAGTGATTTTTGCTGACATCGAGAGCAAAAGTCGACTGAAAGTCATGAATAGAGAAGTAAACATGGTTGCTCCGGCAACTCCGACATATTTGAAGTGGTCAAAACCTCCCATAACATTCCACCAGTCTGATCACCTAGCGCACGTTGCTACCCCTGGGCAGCAAGTGTTGATAGTCGACACAGTCGTTGGAGGTACCCGACTGACCAATGTCCTGATGGATGGCGGTAGAGGCTTGAACATTCTGTATGATGAGACTCTTAGGGGGATGGGAATTCCGATGTCCAAGAACAGTGGGAGTAATATGTGGTTTCACAGAGTCATCCCAGGAAAAAAAAGTAGATTCACTCGGTCAGATTACTCTTGACGTGGTTTTCGGTGATTCAAAGAATTACTGCAAGGAGAAGTTGACATTTGAGGAGGTGGATTTTCAGAGTGCCTACCATGCAATTCTGGGTAGGCCCGCATATGCTCATTTCATGGCTCGACCCTGTAAGGTATACCTCAAGTTGAAAATGCCTAGCCCCAGATGTATGATCTCAGTCACTGGGAATCGACAAAGAGCAGAATAGTGGCTCCAAAAGGGTTCAAAAATTGCCGATGAGCATATGGCAGCAGTTGAGATGCAAGAATACAAATAAAATGCAGATCTGAGTGATTTGTTGCAAGCCAAGAAGCTTGCTTCAGAGTCCGCATTTCACTCGGTCGGTGAGATAAAGCCTATTCATATTCACCCGACTGACCCTAATGCCGCTCCGACCCACATCTCGACAACACTCGACATCAAATAGGAAGAAGCGCTCATCCAGATTCTCCGTGAGAACTGAGACATCTTTGCATGGAAACAAGCTGACATGACAGCTGTACCTAGGGAACTGGCTGAGCACCGTTTGCATCTCGACTCAAAAGTAAAACCTGTCAAAGAACATCTTCATCGGTCTGCCGTGGAGAAGAGGAAAGCAATTGGTGAAGAGGTGGCTCGGCTCCTGGCATCTAAGTTCATCCACGAGATATACCACTCCGATTGGCTCGCCAATGTTGTCATGATCCCGAAGAAATATGATTCACTTCGTACGTGTATCGATTTCAAGCACATCAATGGGGCCTGCTCGAAAGATCATTTCCCTCTCCCCCGCATCGACTAGATCGTCGACTCAACTGTGGGGTGTGAGCGTTTGTCCTTTTTGGATACGTATTTCGGATACCATCGGATCTGACTGTATGGACCCAATGAAATAAAAACAACCTTCATCACCCCATTTGGGTGCTTTTGTTATGTCACCATACTCTTTGGTCTTAAGAATGCTGGCGCCACATTCATGCGCATGATTCAGAAGTGCCTGCTCACTCAAATCAGTCGGAATGTGGAAGCATACATGGATGATATGATGGTCAAGTCACGTAAAGGTTCTGACCTGCTGGCTGACCTCGCTGAAACATTCGCCAACTTAAAAAGATTTTTCATCAAGCTCAATCCGTCAAAATGCACATTCAGAGTCCCAAGCGGAAAGTTACTCGGTTTTCTTGTTTTCGAACGAGGAATCGATGCAACCCCAGAGAAGATTGGTGCAATTCTCCGAATGAAACGTCTTGTGCGTGTGCATGATGTTCAGAAGCTTACTGGTTGTTTGGTTGCATTAAGTCAGTTCATCTCGCGCCTTGGTGGAAAGGCATTGCCTCTTTACCGACTGATGAAGAAGTCTGACAAGTTCGAGTGGACTCCTAAAGCTGAAGCGGCGTTTGAAGAGATCAAAGCCCTGCTTTCCACCCAGCTGGTGGTTGCTTCCCCCATCAGCAAAGAGCCTTTATTGTTGTATATTGCATCAACGGGACAAGTTGTCAGCACAGTGCTTACAGTCGAGCAGGAGGAAGAAGGCAAAGTGTATAAAGTTCGGCGCCTAGTGTACTATATCTCTGAAGTCTTGACCCCGTCCAAGCGACGGTATCCGCACTATCAGAAGCTTGTCTACGGGATTTATTTGACCACGAAGAAAGTTGCACATTACTTCGTAGACCTCTCAGTTTCAGTCGTCAACGATGCTACGTTATCAGAAATATTAAACAAACGAGATGTGACCAGTCAAGTGGCCAAGTGGGCGATTGAACTCCTCCCTTTGGATATCAAGTTCGAGGCGAAAAAGGCAATCAAGTCTCAGGAGATAGCATATTTCCTGGCCGAATGGATAGAACAGCAGCAACCGACTTAGATTCACTCGGAACATTGGACTATGTTCTTTGAGTGATCCAAAATGTTGAATGGCTCTGGTGCTGGAGTGGTTTTGGTATCCCCAAGAGGCGACAAGCTCAATTATGTTCTTCAGATTCACTTCGATTCCTCAAACAATGAAGCTGAGTATGAAGCACTTTTGTATCTGTTGCATATGGCCATCTCACTCGGCGTCCGTCGCCTGATGGTCTACGGTTGAACAACATATGGACCCAATGAAATAAAAACAACCTTCATCACCCCATTTGGGTGCTTTTGTTATGTCACCATACTCTTTGGTCTTAAGAATGCCGGCGCCACATTCATGCGCATGATTCAGAAGTGCCTGCTGACTCAAATCAGTTGGAATGTGGAAGCATACATGGATGATATGATGGTCAAGTCACGTAATGGTTCTGACCTGCTCACTGACCTCGCTGAAACATTCGCCAACTTAAGAAGATTTTTCATCAAGCTCAATCCGTCAAAATGCACATTCAGAGTCCCAAGCGGAAAGTTACTTGGTTTTCTTGTTTCCGAACAAGGAATCGATGCAAGCCCAGAGAAGATTGGTGCAATTCTCCGAATGAAACGTCTTGTGCGTGTGCATGATGTTCAGAAGCTTACTGGTTGTTTGGTTGCACTGAGTCAGTTCATCTCGCGCCTTGGTGAAAAGGCATTGCCTCTTTACTGACTGATGAAGAAGTCTGACAAGTTCGAGTGGACTCCTGAAGCTGAAGTGGCGTTTGAAGAGATCAAAGCCCTGCTTTCCACCCAGCCGGTGGTTGCTTCCCCCGTCAGCAAAGAGCCTTTACTGCTGTATATTGCATCGACGGGACAAGTTGTCAGCACAGTGCTTACAGTCGAGCGGGAGGAAGAAGGCAAAGTGTATAAAGTTCGGCACCTATTGTACTATATCTCTGAAGTCTTGACCCCGTCCAAGCAACGGTATCCGCACTATCAGAAGCTTGTCTACGGGATTTATTTGACCACGAAGAAAGTTGCACATTACTTCATAGACCTCTCAGTTTCTATCGTCAACGATGATTCGTTATCAGAAATATTGAACAAACGAGATGTGATCAGTCGAGTGGCCAAGTGGGCGATTGAACTCCTCCCTTTGGATATCAAGTTCGAGGCGAAAAAGGCAATCAAGTCTCAGGAGATAGCAGATTTCCTGGCCGAATGGATAGAACAACAGCAACCGACTCAGATTCACTCGGAACATTGGACTGTGTTCTTTGATGGATCCAAAATGTTGAATGGCTCTGGTGCTGGAGTGGTTTTGGTATCCCCAAGAGGCGACAAGCTCAGTTATGTTCTGCAGATTCACTTTGATTCCTCAAACAATGAAGCTGAGTATGAAGCACTTTTGTATGTGTTGCATATGGCCATCTCACTCGGCGTCCGTCGCCTGATGGTCTACGGTGACTCAGACTTTGTGGTTCAACTAGGTAATGAAGGAATGGGATATCAGGAGCCCTTCTATGACTGGTTACTGCAATGTAGTGAGGAAACTAAAGAAGAAGTTCGAGGGGTTAGAGCTCCACCACATACCCCAAATCAAGAATCAATCAGCTAATGATTTGGCAAAGTTGGGTTCCACTTGGAAAACCAATTCCCATTAATGTGCTCTTGGAACATCTTCATACCCCATCAGTCCAAGAAGACCCCTTTACAGAAGAGCCCCCGTAATCAATAAGTTCGACTAATCAGACTGAGATTGAAGTTCCGGCAGTAGTCGACTTGATCGTGGAGGTTTTGGTGATCACTCCCGATTGGACGGTGCCTTATATTGCATATCTGCTAAGGAAAGAGCTCCCAGCGGATGAGGATGAAGCTCACCAGATTGTCTGCCGATCCAAAGCCTTCACAGTAGTAAGCGGACAGCTTTACAGAGAAAGTGTTACCAGAGTGGCTCAGTGTTGCATCTCCCTAGAAGAGGGTCGACTAATCTTAAATGAGATTCACTCAGGGACCTGTGGTCACCACGCATCCTCTCTGACCATCGTGGACAGAGCATACCAAGCGGGATTCTACTGGCTGCGAGCGAATGAGATGGCAAAGATATAGTTAACAAGTGCGAAGGCTGCCAGTTTTACTAAAACATGTCTCACAAGACTGCGTCTGCCTTGAAGACTATTCCTCTCATCTGGTCTTTTGCAGTTTGGGGGTTGGACATGGTCAGACCATTCAAGAATGGCAGAAGTGGTTTCACTCATTTTCTCGTAGCAGTCGACAAGTTAACCAAGTGGATCGAAGCCAAGCCTATCAAGAATCTTGACTCACTACCACCATTAGTTTCATCAGAGAGTTGATATTCAGATATGGAGTCCCTTACAACATTATCACAGATAACAGATCAAACTTTGATTATGATGAGTTTAGAGCATTTTGCACGTCCCAAGGCACTCGGGTTGATTACGCATCCGTTGCACACCCGCAGTCGAATGGACAAGCAGAAAGAGCAAATGGTTTGATCCTTCAAGGGCTGAAACCCCGAGTGATGCACGACCTCAAGCATGCGGCTGGAGCTTGGGTGACTGAATTGCCATCTGTTTTATGGGGACTGAGAACGACTCCCAATCAGTCAACCGATCGAACCCCTTTCTTCATGGCATATGGTGCCCAAGCCGTGCTTCTGAGTGATCGCTGCACAATGCTCCTCGAGTGGAACTCTTCTCTGAAGCTGAAGCAGAACAAGCACGCCAAGACGCAGTTGATCTCCTAGAGGAAGAATGAGAGATGGCTCTGATCTGGTTGACCATCTATCAACAAGACCTGCGTCGATTCCATGCCCGAAATGTCAGAGGTCGAGCATTCCAAGAGGGAGACCTTGTGCTCTGAGTGTACCAGAAACGGCCTCACAAGCTCGCTCTGGCCTGGGAAGGCCCCTTCATCATCACCAAGGTGCTCCTCAACGAGCTGTATCACCTCTACAATGTAGCCGAGAAAGAAGACAAGCCGCGCCCGTGGAATGCAGATCTGCTCCGCCGTTTTTATACCCAAACACTCAGATCGACAAGTTGTAATAAAGAATCCTTTAGATTGCTTATCAAAGACATGATTTTCCTGACGATTGTTATCACATAAGCATATGTGTTCAAATCCCCAGTGGGTGGCTTAGCCGCGAATCCGTTTCGCCTAAGTTTCAAGAAATACTACGAGTGGAGAGCAACCTTCCCACTCGGAGGCTTAGCCGCGAATCCGATTCTCCTAAGTTACAAAACTACTCCGAGTGGAGAGCAATCCCCCCACTCGGGGGCTTAGCCGTGATCCCGCATTCGCCTAAGTTACAAAACTACTCCGAGTGGAGAGCAATCCTCCCACTCGGGGGCTTAGCTGCGATCCCGCATTCGCCTAAGTTACAAAACTACTCCGAGTGGAGAGAAATCCTCCCACTCGAGGGCTTAGCTGCGATCCCGCATTCGCCTGACTTACAAAACTACTCCGAGTCGAGAGCAATCCTCCCACTCGGGGGCTTAGCCGCAATCCCGCATTCGCCTATGTTACAAAACTACTCTGAGTGGAGAGCAATCCTCCCACTCGGGGGCTTAGCCGCAATCCCGCATTCGCCTAAGTTACAAAACTACTCCGAGTGGAGAGCAATCATCCCACTTGGGGGCTTAGCCGTGATCCCGCATTCACCTAAGTTACAAAACTACTCCGAGTGGAGAGCAATCCTCCCACTTGGGGACTTAGCCGCGATCCCGCATTCGCCTAAGTTACAAAACTACTCCGAGAGGAGAGCAATCCTCCCACTCGGGGGGCTTAGCCGCGATCCCACACTCGCCTAAGTTATAAAATATACTTTGGGTGGTGAACTACATTCTCACTCGGAGCTGCGCCACAAGTACAACCTCTGGTTGCACTCGGAGCCACGCCACAAATACAACGTCTGGCTACTCTCGGAGCTACGCCACAAATACAATGTCTGGCTACTCTGAGTTGTGCCACAAGTACAACTCTGGTTGCACTCGGAGCTGCGCTGCAAATATAACGTCAACTCCGAGTAGAGAATGACCCTTACACTCGGAGTTTCAGTTATGATTCCCAATTAGCTCGAGTCAAGAAATTTGAAGGCGATAAAGACAAAGCAATTGCATTCAAAAGAAATACCAAGTTCGGATAGATCCATGAAGATTCAGAACCTCCGGCAGAAGTACTCGGGCAGCAAGCCCGAAAGAGTTTTAACGAGTACAGGATCACTCGGCATCCCGAGGCAAATTAAATCAAGTTATCAAGTTTTTCACTCGGCAGGAGAAGGGCTAGCTGGCTCGATGAACTCATCCAGGTCGATTCCATCCGCGATGCGAGTGGCAGTGTCGATGAAGGTCTCCATAAAGGACTACAATTGAAGCTTCTTGGTGTTGGCGACCTTGAGAGCCGCCAGCTTCTCTTCCCTAACTTCCTTGCAATGAACATAGACCAGAGACAGAGCCACATCAGCACCGCAGCAAGCAGATGACTTCTTCCATGCCCGCACTTGACCAAGGATTTAATTGAGTCGAGTCATCAGAGACTCGAGGTCAATCTGGAACATCACACCTGGCTAGAGCTCTGTGTCGAACCACGACACCGCCACTTTCAGTAGAGCAAGGTAGTCCATAACACTGGCGAGGCGAGATTCCAGTCGCAGCACATTAATCACGGCTTCATCCTTGACGGGGGTGTTGATGGGGTCCAGATTCCTCTCAATCCGCCCAATTTCTTCCTCGAAATTTTGATAGAATTCTGCATGCACAGAAAAATAATGAATCAATAGTCATATGATGAGTTGGCAGTTGCAAGACAGTCAGACAAGGGAAAGTACCTTCAAGCATGAGGAACATCTTCTTGGCAAGGCCTCCCAGATAAGTCTCCAGTTCGTTTCTCCTCGGGGTGAGATATTCGACTTTGTCGGTCAAGGCCACCTTGTCCTTCTTCAGCTGCACGACTTCTTTCTTTGCTTCATCAATGCCAGTCTTCAACTTGGCGTTTTCTTCTTCCAGCTTGCCGACTGAAGCCAACTTCTTATCAACAAGTTTAGTTTTCTCTCGCGCCATCTTCTGCGCCGCTGCAAGGTGGAGGTCCTTCTGCTCCAGAGCCTGCTTCATTTTGTCTAAAGAAATAACATTCTTTAGACGACCTTGGAGTTGAATATTTTCACTACGCACATATGTTCAAGTGGAGTCACTCGGTTTAAAGGTTGAAAGCAAAAGATGGCAAGACGAACAGTCGACAAAATTGTTTCCTCCCATGATGGCTGCTTCGTCTTGGGCCTTCTTCAAATTTTCCTTGGCCAGCTCCAGATCAAGGTTGAGTTGAATTTACTTCCTCTCCAATTCAGCAAATTGGGCCCCAAACATACAAGATTTCTGTAGTCAATGAACAAGGAACATCAATCGACAGAAACAAAGACCGATGGTTGTTGAGTGATAAGTGATACCTCTCCAACATATCTATAATTTTTGATTGTCCCATGCTGTTATATTATCTGTTTTGGATGTTTAATGGGCTTTTATATGCTCTTCTATATAATTTTTGGGACTAACCTATTAACCGGAGGCCCAGTGCCAGTTTCTGTTTTTTGCCTATTTCAATGTTCCGCAGAAAAGGAATATCAAACGGAACGAAACCTTCACGAGGATCTTTCTTGGAGCAAACGCAATCCAGGAGACTTCGAGTGGTAGTAAGTGAAGGAAATATGCCCTGGATTCAATAATAAAGTTGTTATTTATATTTCCTTATATCATGATAAATGTTTATTATTCATGCTAGAATTGTATTAACCGAAAACTTAGTACATGTGTGAATACATAGACAAACAGAACGTCACTAGTATGCCTCTACTTGACTAGCTCGTTGAATCAATGATGGTTATGTTTCCTAACCATATACCTGAGTTGTCATTTGATTAACAAGATCACATCATTAGAGAATGATGTGATTGACTTGTCCCAACCGTTAGCTTAGCACGATGATCGTTTAGTTTGTTGCTATTGCTTTCTCCATAACTTATACATGTTCCTATGACTATGAGATCATGCAACTCCCGAATGCCGGAGGAACACTTTTTGTGCTACCAAACGTCACGACATAACTGGGTGATTATAAAGGTGATCTACAGGTGTCTCCGATGGTGTTTGTTGAGTTGGCATAGACCGAGATTAGGATTTGTCACTCTGATTGTCGGAGATGTATCTCTGGGCCCTCTCGGTAATGCACATCACTATAAGCCTTGCAAGCAATGTGACTAATGATTTAGTTATGGGATGTTGCATTACGGAACGAGTAAAGAGACTTGGCGGTAACGAGATTGAACTAGGTATTGAGATACCGACGATCGTATCTCGGGCAAGTAACATACCGATGACAAAGGGAACAACATATGTTGTTATGCTGTTTGACTGAAAAATATTTTCTTAGAATACGTAGGAGCCAATATGAGCATCCAGGTTCCGCTATTGGTTATTGACCAGAGATGTGTCTCCGTCAAGTCTACATAGTTCTCGAACCCGTACGGTCCGCACGCTTAACGTTCTTTGATGATTTGTATTATGAGTTATGTGATTTGATGACCGAAGTTTGATCGGAGTCCCGGATGAGATCGAATACATGATGAGGAGTCTCGAAATGGTCAAGATGTAAATATCAATATATTGGAAGGCTATATTCGGACATCGGAAAGGTTCTGAGTGATTCGGGTATTTTCCGGAGTACCGGAGAGTTACGGGAATTCGTATTGGGACTTAATGGGCCATAAGGGAAAGGAGAGAATGGCCTCAAGGGTGGCCGCGCCCCTTCCCCATGGACTAGTCTGAATTGGACTAGGGAAAGGGGGCGCCCCCTTCCTTCCTTCTCTTTCTCCCTTCCCTTTTTCTAATTCCATGTATTGGCCTCATGTTGGGGAACGTAGTAATTTCAAAAAAAAATCCTACGCACATGCAAGATCACGGTGATGCATAGCAACGAGAGGGAAGAGTATCGTCCATGTACCCTCGTAGACCGTAAGCAGAAGCGTTATGAAAACGTGGTTGATGTAGTCGTACGTCTTCATGATCCGACCGATCCAAGTACCGAACGTACGGCACCTCCGAGTTCTGCACATGTTCAGCTCGGTGACGTCCGACGAACTCCGATCCAGCAGAGCTTCGAGGGAGAGTTCCGTCAGGATGACGGCGTGATGACAGTGATGATAATGCTACCGACGCAGGGCTTCGCCTAAGCACTGCTACGATATGACCGAGGTGGATTATGGT
Source organism: Triticum urartu (assembly GCF_003073215.2). NCBI lineage: Eukaryota > Viridiplantae > Streptophyta > Magnoliopsida > Poales > Poaceae > Triticum > Triticum urartu. The sequence goes on along the minus strand of NC_053025.1, from coordinate 532,592,045 downwards.
GGAGGGGGGCACCGCACACGGCTAAAAGATCAAGTGATCAATTTGTGTGTTCTAGGGTGCCCCTGCCCCCGTATATAAAGGAGCAAGGGGGAGGCCGGCCGGCCCCTGTAGGGCGCACTAGGAGGAGGAGTCCTCCTCCTTGTACGAGTAGGACTCCCCTTTCCTACTCCTACTAGGAGGAGGAAAGGAAGGGGAATGGGGAGAAGGAAGGAGAGGGAACAAAGGAGGAAAGGGGGGCCTGCCCCTAGTCCAATTCGGTTTGGGCTAGGGGGCTGCGCACCCTGCCTCCTCTCTTTCACCACTTGGCCCATGAGGCCAAATACTTCTTCCCCGTATTCCCGTAACTCCCCGGTACTCCGAAAATTCCCGAATCACTCGGAACCTTTCCGATGTCCGAATATAGTCGTCCAATATATCAATCTTTATGTCTCGACCATTTCGAGAGTCCTCGTCATGTCCCCGTGGTCTTATTCGGGACTCCGAAATACCTTCGGTACATCAAATCACATAAACTCATAATACCGATCATCACCGAACGTTAAGCATGCGGACCCTACGGGTTCGAGAACTATGTAGACATGACTGAGACACGTCTCCAGTCAATAACCAATAGCGGAACCTGGATTTTCATATTGGCTCCTACATATTCTACGAAGATCTTTATCGGTCAAACCGCATAACAACATACATTGTTCCCTTTGTCATCGGTATGTTACTTGCCCGAGATTCGATCGTCGGTATCTTGATACCTAGTTCAATCTCGTTACCGGCAAGTCTCTTTACTCGTTCCGTACTGCACTATCCTGCAACTAACTCATTAGTTGCATTTCTTGCAAGGCTTATAGTGATGTTCATTACCGAGAGGGCCCAGAGATACCTCTCCGACAATCAGAGTGACAAATCCTACTCTCGATCTAAGACAACTTAACAAGTACCATCGGAGACACCTGTAGACACATTTGTAATCACGCAGTTACTTTGTGATATTTAGTATCACACAAAGTGTTCCTCCGGTAATCGGGAGTTGCATAATCTCATAGCAATAGGAACATGTATAAGTCATGAAGAAAGCAATAGCAGTAAACCGATCAAGTGCTAAGCTAAAAGAATGGGCCAAGTCAATCACATCATTCTCCTAATGATGTGATCCCATTTATCAAATGACAACTCATGTCCATGGTTAGGAAACATAACCATCTTTGATCAATGAGCTAGTCAAGTAGAGGTATACTAGTGACACTTTGTTTGTCTATGTATTCACACATGTATTATGTTTCCAGTTAATACAATTCTAGCATGAATAATAAACATTTATCATGAAATAAGGAAATAAATAATTACTTTATTATTACCTCTAGGGCATATTTCCTTCAGTCTCCCACTTGCACCAGAGTCAATAATCTAGTTCACATCATCATGTGATTTAACACCAATAGTTCACATCACCATGTGGTCAACACCCATAGTTGACATCGCCATGTGACCAACACTCAAAGGGTTTACTAGAGTCAGTAATCTTTGTTCACATCGCCATGTGATTAACACCCAAAGAGTACTAAGGTGTGATCATGTTTTGCTTGTGAGAGAAGTTTAGTCAACGGGTCTACCATATTCATATCCGTATGTATTTTGCAAATTTCTATGCCAACAATGCTCTGCACGCAGCTACTCTAGCTAATTGCTCCCACTTTCAATATGTATCTAGATTGAGACTTAGAGTCATCTGGATCAGTGTCAAAACTTGCATCGACGTAACCCTTTACGACGAACCTTTCGTCACCTCCATAATCGAGAAACATATCCTTATTCCACTAAGGATAATTTTGACTGCTGTCTAGTGATCTACTCCTAGATCACTATTGTACTCCCTTTCCAAACTCAGTGTAGGGTATACAATAGGTTTGGTACACAACATGGCATACTTTATAGAACCTATGGCTGAGGCATAGGGAATGACTTTCATTCTCTCTCTATCTTCTGTTGTGGTCGGGTTTTGAGTATTACTCAACTTCACAACTTGCAACACAGGCAATAACTCCTTCTTTGACTGTTCCATTTTGAACTACTTCAAAAACTTGTCAAGGTATGTACTCATTGAAAAAACTTATCAAGCGTCTTGATTCATCTCTATAGATCTTGATGCTCAATATGTAAGCAGTTTCACCGAGGTCTTTCTTTGAAAAACTCCTTTCAAATAATCCTCTATGCTTTCCAGAAAATTCGACAATATTTCTGATTAACAATATGTCATTCACATATACTTATCAGAAATGATGTAGTCCTCCCACTCACTTTCTTGTAAATATAGGCTTCACCGCAAGTCTGTATAAAACTATATGCTTTGATCAACTCATCAAAGCGTATATTCCAACTCTGAGATGCTTGCACCAGTCCATAGATGGATCGCTGGAGCTTGCACATTTTGTTAGCACCTTTAGGATCGACAAAACCTTCTGGTTGCATCATATACAACTCTTCTTTAAGAAATCCATTAAGGAATGTAGTTTTGACATCCATTTGCAAGATTTTATAAATTGTGGCAATTTTCTAACATGATTCGTACAGACTTAAGCATCGCTACAAGTGAGAAAATCTCATCGTAGTCAATACCATGAACTTTGTCAAAAACCTTTTTCGACAAATCTAGCTTTGTAGATAGTAACACTACTATTAGCGTCCGTCTTACTCTTGAAGATCCATTTATTTTTTATGGCTTGCCGATCATCGGGCAAGTCAACCAAAGTCCACACTTTGTTCTCATACATGGATCCCATCTCAGATTTCATGGCCTCAGGCCAGTTCGCGGAATCTGGGCTCATCATCGCTTCCTCATAGTTCGTAGGTTCGTCATGGTCAAGTAACATGACCTCCAGAACAGGATTACCGTACCACTCTAGTGCGGATCTCACTCTGGTTAACCTACGAGGTTCGGTAGTAACTTGATCTGAAGTTACATGATCATCAGCATTAGCTTCCTCACTAATTGGTGTAGGAGTCACAAGAACAGATTTCTGTGATGAACTACTTTCCAATAAGGGAGCAGGTACAGTTATCTCATGAAGTTCTACTTTCCTCCCACTCACTTCTTTCGAGAGAAACTCCTTCTCTAGAAAGGATCCATTCTTAGCAACAAAGATCTTGCCTTCGGATCTGTGATAGAATGTGTACCCAACATTTTCTTTTGGGTATCCTATGAAGACGCACTTCTCCGATTTGGGTTTGAGCTTATCAGGTTGAAACTTCTTCACATAAGCATTGCAACCTCAAACTTTAAGAAACGACAGCATAGGTTTCTTGCCAGACCATAGTTCATACGGTGTCATCTCAACGGATTTAGACGGTGCCCTATTTAACGTGAATGTAGCTGTCTCTAATGCATAACCCCAAAACGATAGTGGTAAATCGGTAAGAGACATCATAGATTGCACTATATCCATAAAGTATAGTTATGACGTTCGGACACACCAATATGTTGTGGTGTTCCGGGTGGAGTGAGTTGCGAAACTATTTCGCATTGTTTCAAATGAAGACCAAACTCGTAACTCAAATATTCTCCTCCACGATCAGATCGTAGAAATTTTATTTTCTTGTTACGATGATTTTCCACTTTCACTCTGAAATTCTTTGAACTTTTCAAATGTTTCAGATTTATGTTTCATCAAGTAGATATACCCATATCTGCTCAAATCATCTGTGAAGGTTAGAAAATAACGATACTCGTCGCGAGCCTCAACACTCATCGGACTGCATACATCAGTATGTATTATTTCCAACAATTCTGTACGCAAGCATCTTGCCCATGAGGCATGGTACGCAAGCATCTTGCCCATGAGGCAGGGCACGCCAGGAGGAGGAGTCCTCCTCCTAGTAGGAGTAGGACTCCCCTTTCCTACTCCTACTAGGAGGAGGAAAGGAAGGGGGAAGGGGAGAAGGAAGGAGAGGGAGGAAAGGAGGAAACGGGGCCGCCCCCTAGTCCAATTAGGTTTGGGCTAGGGGGCCGCGTGCGCTGCCTCCTCTCTTCCACCACTTGGCCCATGAGGCCCAATACTTCTTCCCCATATTCCCGTAACTCCCCGGTACTCCGAAAATACTAGAATCACAAGGAACCTTTCCGATGTCTGAATATAGTCGTCCAATATATCGATCTTTACATCTCGACCATTTCGAGACTCCTCGTCATGTCCCCGATCTTATTCGGGACTCCGAACTACCTTTGGTACATCAAATCACATAAACTCATAATACCGATCGTCATCGAACGTTAAGCGTGCGGACCCTACGGGTTCGAGAACTATGTAGACATGACAGAGACACGTCTCCGGTCAATAACCAATAGGGGAACCGGGATGTTCATATTGGCTCCTACATATTCTACGAAGATCTTTATCGGTCAAACCGCATAACAACATACGTTGTTCCCTTTGTCATCGGTATGTTACTTGCCCAAGATTCGATCGTCGGTATCTCAATACCTAGTTCAATATCGTTACAGGCAAGTCTCTTTACTCGTTCCGTACTGCACTATCCCGCAACTAACTCATTAGCTGCATTTCTTGCAAGGCTTATAGTGATGTTCATTACCGAGAGGGCCCAGAGATACCTCTCCGACAATCAGAGTGACAAATCCTAATCTCGATCTAAGCCAACTCAACAAGTACCATCGGAGACACCTGTAGATCACATTTATAATCACGCAGTTACTTTGTGATATTTAGTATCACACAAAGTGTTCCTCCGGTAATCGGGAGTTGCATAATCTCATAGCAATAGGAACATGTATAAGTCATGAAGAAAGCAATAGCAGTAAACCGATCAAGTGCTAAGCTAAAAGAATGGGCCAAGTCAATCACATCATTCTCCTAATGATGTGATCCCATTTATCAAATGACAACTCATGTCCATGGTTAGGAAACATAACCATCTTTGATCAATGAGCTAGTCAAGTAGAGGTATACTAGTGACACTTTGTTTGTCTATGTATTCACACATGTATTATGTTTCCAGTTAATACAATTCTAGCATGAATAATAAACATTTATCATGAAATAAGGAAATAAATAATTACTTTATTATTACCTCTAGGGCATATTTCCTTCAGTCTCCCACTTGCACCAGAGTCAATAATCTAGTTCACATCATCATGTGATTTAACACCAATAGTTCACATCACCATGTGGTCAACACCCATAGTTGACATCGCCATGTGACCAACACTCAAAGGGTTTACTAGAGTCAGTAATCTTTGTTCACATCGCCATGTGATTAACACCCAAAGAGTACTAAGGTGTGATCATGTTTTGCTTGTGAGAGAAGTTTAGTCAACGGGTCTACCATATTCATATCCGTATGTATTTTGCAAATTTCTATGCCAACAATGCTCTGCACGCAGCTACTCTAGCTAATTGCTCCCACTTTCAATATGTATCCAGATTGAGATTTAGAGTCATCCGGATCAGTGTCAAAGCTTGCATCGACGTAACCCTTTACGACGAACTCTTTGTCACCTCCATAACCGAGAAACATATCCTTATTCCACTAAGGATAATTTTGACCGCTATCTAGTGATCCACTCCTGGATCACTATTGTACCCTCTTGCCAAAATCATGGTGAGGTACACAATAGGTCTGGTACACAACATAGCATACTTTATAGAACCTATGACTAAGGCATTGGGAATGACTTTCATTCTCTTTCTATTTTCTGCTGTGGTCAGGTTTTGAGTCTTACTCAACTTCACACCTTGCAACACAGGCAAGAACTCCTTCTTTTGACTGTTCCATTTTGAACTACTTCAAAATCTTGTCAAGGTATGTACTCATTGAAAAACAGATCAAGCATCTTGATCTATCTCTATAGATCTTGATGCTCAATATGTAAGCAGCTTCACCGAGGTCTTTCTTTGAAAAACTCCTTTCAAACATTCCTTTATGCTTTGCAGAATAATTCTACATTATCTCTGATCAACAATATGTCATTCACATATACTTATCAGAAATGTTGTGGTGCTCCCACTCACTTTCTTGTAAATACAGGCTTCACCGCAAGTCTATATAAAACTATATGCTTTGATCAACTTATCAAAGCGTATATTCCAACTCCGAGATGCTTGCACCAGTCCATAGATGGATCGCTGGAGCTTGCATATTTAGTTAGCACCTTTAGGATTGACAAAACCTTCTGGTTGCATCATATACAACTCTTCTTTAAGAAATCCATTAAGGAATGTAGTTTTGTTTATCCATTTGCCAGATTTTCATAAAATGTGGCAATTTGCTAACATGATTCACAGACTTAAAGCATAGATACGAGTGAGAAACTCTCATCGTAGTCAACACCTTGAACTTGTCGAAAACTTTTTGCGACAATTCTAGCTTTGTAGATAGTAACACTACTATCAGCGTCCGTCTTCCTCTTGAAGATCCATTTACTTTTTTATGGCTTGCCGATCATCGGCAGTCAACCAAAGTCACACTTTGTCTCATACATGGATCCCATCTCAGATTTCCATGGCCTCAAGCCATTTCGCGGAATCTGGGCTCATCATCGCTTCCTCATAGTTCGTAGGTTCGTCATGGTCAAGTAACATGACCTCCAGAACAGGATTACCGTACCACTCTAGTGCGGATCTCACTCTGGTTAACCTACGAGGTTCGGTAGTAACTTGATCTGAAATTACATGATCATCATCATTAGCTTCCTCACTAATTGGTGTAGTAGTCACAGGAACAGATTTCTGTGATGAACTACTTTCCAATAAGGGAGCAGGTATAGTTACCTCCTCAAGTTCTACTTTCCTCCCACTCACTTCTTTCGAGAGAAACTCCTTCTCTAGAAAGGATCCATTCTCAGCAATGAATATGTTTTCTTCGGATCTGTGATAGAAGGTGTACCCAACATTTTCTTTTGGGTATCCTATGAAGACACACTTCTCCGATTTGGGTTTGAGCTTATCAGGTTGAAACTTTTTCACATAAGCATTGCAACCTCAAACTTTAAGAAATGACAGCTTAGGTTTCTTGCCAAACCATAGTTCATACAGTGTCATCTCAACGGATTTAGATGGTGCCCTATTTAACGTGAATGTAGCTGTCTCTAATGCATAACCCCAAAACGATAGTGTAAATCGGTAAGAGACATCATAGATTGCACCATATCTAAAGTTACGGTTATGACGTTCGGACACACCATTACCTTGTGGTGTTCCAGGTGGCGTGAGTTGCGAAACTATTTCGCATTGTTTCAAATGAAGACCAAACTCGTAACTCAAATATTCTCCTCCACGATCAGATCGTAGAAATTTTATTTTCTTGTTACGATGATTTTCCACTTTCACTCTGAAATTCTTTGAACTTTTCAAATGTTTCAGATTTATGTTTCATCAAGTAGATATACCCATATCTGCTCAAATCATCTGTGAAGGTTAGAAAATAACGATATGCGAGCCTCAACACTCATCGGACTGCATACATCAGTATGTATTATTTCCACAATTCTATACGCAAGCATCTTGCCCATGAGGCATGGTACGCAAGCATCTTGCCCATGAGGCAGGGCACGCCAGGAGGAGGAGTCCTCCTCCTAGTAGGAGTAGGACTCCCCTTTCCTACTCCTACTAGGAGGAGGAAAGGAAGGGGGAAGGGGAGAAGGAAGGAGAGGGAGGAAAGGAGGAAACGGGGCCGCCCCCTAGTCCAATTAGGTTTGGGCTAGGGGGCCGCGTGCGCTGCCTCCTCTCTTCCACCACTTGGCCCATGAGGCCCAATACTTCTTCCCCATATTCCCGTAACTCCCCGGTACTCCGAAAATACTAGAATCACAAGGAACCTTTCCGATGTCTGAATATAGTCGTCCAATATATCGATCTTTACATCTCGACCATTTCGAGACTCCTCGTCATGTCCCCGATCTTATTCGGGACTCCGAACTACCTTTTCGGTACATCAAATCACATAAACTCATAATAACCGATCGTCATCGAACGTTAAGCGTGCGGACCCTACGGGTTCGAGAACTATGTAGACATGACAGAGACACGTCTCCGGTCAATAACCAATAGGGGAACCTGGATGTTCATATTGGTTCCTACATATTCTACGAAGATCTTTATCGGTCAAACCGCATAACAACATACGTTGTTCCCTTTGTCATCGGTATGTTACTTGCCCAAGATTCGATCGTCGGTATCTCAATACCTAGTTCAATATCGTTACAGGCAAGTCTCTTTACTCGTTCCGTACTGCACTATCCCGCAACTAACTCATTAGCTGCATTTCTTGCAAGGCTTATAGTGATGTTCATTACCGAGAGGGCCCAGAGATACCTCTCCGACAATCAGAGTGACAAATCCTAATCTCGATCTAAGCCAACTCAACAAGTACCATCGGAGACACCTGTAGATCACATTTATAATCACGCAGTTACTTTGTGATATTTAGTATCACACGAAGTGTTCCTCCGGTAATCGGGAGTTGCATAATCTCATAGTCATAGGAACATGTATAAGTCATGAAGAAGGCAAATAGTAGTAAACTAAAATGATCAAGTGCTAAGCTAACGGAATGGGTCAAGTCAATCACATCATTCTCCTAATGATGTGATCCCGTTTATCAAATGACAACTCATGTCCATGGTTAGGAAACATAACCATCTTTGATCAACGAGCTAGTCAAGTAGAGGCATACTAGTGACACTTTGTTTGTATATGCATTCACACATGTATTATGTTTCCGGTTAATACAATTCTAGCATGAATAATAAACATTTATCCTAAAATAAGGAAATAAATAATAACTTTATTATTGCCTCTAGAGCATATTTCCTTCACTCCACACTTTGGGCGCTACCTATGAGGGCCGGCCTCCTCCTCCCTCCATCCTTTATATACGTGGCCAGGGGGCACCCAATAGACACACAAGTTGATCATTGATCTCTTAGCCGTGTGCGGTGCCCCCCTCCACCATAATCCACCACGGTCATATTGTGGCGGTGCTTAGGTGAAGCCCTATTCCAGTAGCATCATCATCACCGTCATCATGCTGTCGTGCTGACGAAGCTCTCCCTCGACACTCTGCCGGATCGTGAGTTCGTGGGACGTCACCGAGCCGAACATGTGCATATCGCGGAGGTGCCGTACTTTCGGTACTAGGATCGGTCGATCGTGAAGACGTATGACTAAATCAACCGCGTTGTCATAATGCTTTCGCTTACGGTCTATGAGGGTACGTAGACAATACTCTCCCCTCTTGTTGCTATGCATCACCATGATCTTGCATGTGCGTAGGAACTGTGTTCCCTAATAGTGGCATCCAAGCCAGGTTTATGCGTAGATGTTATATGCACGAGTAGAACACAAAGGAGTTGTGGGCGTGGGTATATACATATTGCTTGCCATCACTAGTTGTTTCTTGATTCGGCGGTATTGGTGGATGAAGCGCCCAGACCGACATTACGCGTACGCTTACGCGAGACTGGTTCTATCGATGTGCTTCGCACATAGGTGGCTAGTGGGTGTCAGTTTCTCCAACTTTAGTTGAATCGGATTAAATGAAAAAGGTTCTTTCTGAAGATAAAACCGCAATCACTATACCGCGTTGTGGTTTCGCGTAGGTAAGAACGGTTCTTGCTCAGCCCGTAGCAGCCATGTAACACTTGCAACAACAAAGTAGAGGACGTCTAACTTGTTTTTGCAGGGCATGTTGTGATGTGATATGGTCAAGACATGATGCTAAATTTTATTGTATGAGATGATCATGTTTTGTAACACAGTTATCGGCAACTGTCATGAGCCGCATATGGTTGTCGCTTTATTGTATGAAATGCAATCGCCATGTAATTGCTTTACTTTATCACTAAGCGATAGCGATAGTCGTAGAAGCAATAGTTGGCGAGACGACAACGATGCTTCGATGGAGATCAAGGTGTCAAGTCAGTGACGTTGGTGATGACAGTGCTTTGGAGATGGAGATCAAAGGCACAAGATGACGATGGCCATATCATATCACTTATATTGATTGCATGTGATGTTTATCCTTTATGCATCTTATTTTGCTTAGTTCGGTGGTAGCATTATAAGATGATCTCTCACTAAATTTTAAGGTAAAAGTGTTCTCCCTGAGTATGCACCGTTGCGACAGTTCGTCATGCCGAGACACCACGTGATGATCGGGTGTGATAAGCTCCACGTTCACATACAACGGGTGCAAGCCAGTTTTGCACACGCGGAATAGTCGGGTTAAACTTGACGAGCCTAGCATATGCAGATATGGCCTCGGAACACTGCAGACCGAAAGGTCAAACGTGAATCATATAGTAGATATGATCAACATAGAGATGTTCACCATTGAAAACTACTCCATCTCACATGATGATAGGACATGGTTTAGTTGATATGGATCACGTGATCACTTAGATAATTAGAGGGATGTCTATCCAAGTGGGAGTTCTTAAGTAATATGATTAACTGAACTTAATTTATCATGAACTTAGTCCTGATAGTTTTTGCATATCTATGTTGTAGATCAATAGCTTGCGATGTAGCTCCCCGTTTATTTTTTGATATGTTCCTAGAGAAAAATAAGTTGAAAGATGATAGTAGCAATGATGCGGACTGGGTCCGTGATCTGAGGATTATCCTCATTGCTGAACAAAAGAATTATGTCCTTGATGCACCGCTAGGTGACAGACCTATTGCAGGAGCAGATGCACACGTTATGAACGTTTGACAAAGCTCGGTATGATGACTAATTAATAATTTAGTGCACCATGCTTTACGGCTTAGAACCGGGACTTCAAAAATGTTTTGAACGCCACGGAACATATAAGATGTTCTAAAATTTGAAATTGGTATTTCATACTCATGCCCGTGTCGAGAGGTATGAGACCTCTGACAGTACTTTGTCTACAAGGTGGAGGAGAATAGCTCAACCAGTAAGCATGTGCTCAGGTTGTCTGGGTACTACAATTTCTTGAATCAAGTGGGAGTTAATCTTCTAGATAATATAGTAATTGATAAAGTTCTGTAGTCACTATCACCAAGTTACCAGAACTTATTGATGAACTATAATATGCAAGGGATGACGAAAGTAATTCCCAAGCTCTTCGCGATGCTAAAATCGGTGAAGGTAGAAATAAAGAAATAGCATCAAGTGTGATGGTTAACAAGACCACTAGTTTCATGAAAAGGGGAAAGGAGAAGAAAGAGGAACTTCAAAGAAGAAAGGCAAGCAAGTTGCCACTCCCATGAAGAAACTCAAAGGTAGACCCAAGCCTGGCACTGAGTGCTTCTACGGCAAAGGAAATGGTCACTGGAAGTTGACCTGCCCTAGATACTTGGCGGATAAGAAGGATGGCAAAGTGAACAAAAGTATATATTCGATAAATATGTTATTGATGTGTACTTTACTAGTGTATATAACAACACCTCGGTATTTGATACTGGTTCAGTTACTAAGAGTAGTAACTCGAAATGGGAGTTGCTAAATAAAGAGAGACTAGTTAAGGGCGAGGTGATGATGTGAGTTGGAAGTGATTCCAAGGTGATAAGATCACCATCGCACACTCCCTTTACCTTCGGGATCAGTGTTGAACCTAAAATAAATGTTATTTGGTGTTTGTGTAAAGCATAATATGATTGGATCATGTTTATTGCAATACAGTTATTCATTTAAGTCAAGGATAATTGTTATTCTGTTTACATGAATAAAACCTTCTGAGGTCATACATCCAAGGTGAATGGTCTATTGAATCTTGATCGTAGTAATACACATATTCATAATATTGAAGCCAAAAGATGCAAAGTTAATAATGATAGTGCAACTTATATGTGGCACTGCCGTTTAGGTCATATTGGTGTAAAGCGCATGAAGAAACTCCATGCTGATGGGCTTTTGGAATCACTTGATTATGAATCATTTGATGCTTGAGAACCATGCCTCGTGAGCAAGATGACTAAAACTCCGTTCTCCGAAAAATGGAGCAAGCAACTGACTTATTGGAAATAATACATACTGATGTATGCAATCCGATGAGTGTTGAGGCTCGCGGCGAGTATCGTTATTTTCATATATTCACAGATGATTTGAGCAGATATGGGCATATCTACTTGATGAAACATAGGTCTGAAACAATTGAAAAGTTCAAAGAATTTCAGAGTGAAGTGGAAAATCATTGTAACAAGAAAATAAAGTTTCTTTGATCTAATCGTGGAGGAGAATATTTGAGTTACGAGTTTGCTCTTCATTTGAAACAATGCGGAATAGTTTCGCAACTCACGCCACCTGGAACACCACAGCGTAATGGTATGTCCGAACGTCATTACCGTACTTTATTAGATATGGTGCAATCCATGATGTCTCTTACTGATTCATCACTATCGCTTTGGGGTTATGCATTGGAGACAGCTGCATTCACGTTAAATAGGGCACCATCTAAATCCGTTGAGACGACACCATACGAACTGTGGTTTTGCAAGAAACCTAAGCTATCGTTTCTTAAAGTTTGGGGCTATGATGCTTATGTGAAAAAGTTTCAACCTAATAAGCTCGAACCCAAATCGGAGAAATGCATCTTCATAGGATACCCAAAGGAAACTATTGAGTACACCTTCTATCACAGATCTGAAGGCAAGACATTCGTTGCTAAGAATGGATCCTTTCTAGAGAAGAAGTTTCTCTCGAAAGAAGTGATTTGGAGGAATGTAAAACTTGATGAGGTAATTGTACCTTCTCCCGAATTGGAAAGTAGTTCATCACATAAATCAGTTCTAGTGATTCCTACACCAATTAGCAAGGAAGTTAATGATGATGATCATGAAATTTCAGATCAAGTTACTACCGAACCTCGTAGGTCAACCAGAATACGTTCCACACCAGAGTGGTACGGTAATCCTATTCTGGAGGTCACGTTACTTGACCATGACGGAACTACGAACTATGAGGAAGCGATGATGAGCCCAGATTCCACGAAATGGCTTGCTGCTATGAAATCTAAGATGAGATCCATGTATTAGATCAAAGTATGGACTTTGATTGACTTGCCCGTTGATCGGTGAGCCCTTAAGAATAAATGGATTTTCAAGAGGAAGATGGACACTGATAGTAGTGTTACTATCTACAAATCTCGAACTGTCACAAAAGGTTTTCGACAAGTTCAAGATGTTGACTACGATGAGATTTTCTCACTCGTATCGATGCTTAAGTCTGTCCGAATCATGTTAGCAATTGCCACATTTTATGAAATCTGGCAAATGGATGTCAAAATTGCATTCCTTAATGGATTTCTTAAAGAAGAGTTGTATATGATGTGACAAGAAGGTTTTGTCAATCCTAAAGGTGCTAAGAAAGTGTGAAAGCTCCAGCGATCCATCTATGGACTGGTGCAAGCATCTCGGAGTTGGAATATATACTTTGATAAAGTGATCAAAGCATATGGTTTTATACAGACTTGCGGTGAAGCCTGTATTTACAAGAAAGTGAGTAGGAGCACTACAACATTTCTGATAAGTATATGACATATTATTGATCGGAAATAATGTAGAATTTTCTGGAAAGCATAAAGGAGTGTTTGTAAAGATTTTTTCAAAGAAAGACCTCGATGAAACTACTTACATATTGAGCATCAAGATCTATAGAGATAGATCAAGCCGCTTGATATATTTTCAATGAGTACATACCTTGACAAGATTTTGAAGTAGTTCAAAATGGAAAAGTCAAAGAAGGAATTCTTGCATGTGTTGCACGGTATGAAGTTGAGAAAAGACTCAAAACCCGACCACGGTAGAAAATAGAAAGAGAATGAAAAGTCATTCCCTATGACCCTGTCAGGTTCTATAAAGTATGCTATGCTGTGTACAAGACCTATTGTGTACCTCACCATAAGTTTGGCAAGAGGGTACAATACTGATCCAAGAGTGGATCACTAGACAGCGGTAAAAAATATCCTTAGTGGAATAAGGAAATGTTTCTCGGTTATGGAGGTGACAAAGAGTTCGTCGTAAAGAGTTACGTCGATACAAGCTTTGATACCGATCTGGATGACCCTAAGTCTCGATCTAGATACATATCGAAAGTGGGAGCAATTAGCTAGAGTAGCTCCGTGCAAAGCATTGTAGACATAGAAAATTTACAAAATACATACGGCTCTGAATGTGGCCGACCCGTAGACTAAATTTCTCTCATAAGCAAAACATGATCACTCTTTGGGTGTTAATCACATAGTGATGTGAACTAGATTATTGACTCTAGTAAACCCTTTGGGTGTTAGCCACATGGAGATGTGAACTAATCACATAATGAACTATTGGTGTTAAATCACATGACAATGTGAACTAGATTATTGACTCTAGTGCAAGTGGGAGACTGAAGGAAATATGCCCTAGAGTCAATGATAAAGTTGTTATTTATATTTCCATATATCATGATAAATATTTATTATTCATGCTAGAATTGTATTAACCAAAAACTTAGTACATGTGTGAATACATAGACAAACAGTATGTCACTAGTATGCCTCTACTTGACTAGCTCGTTGAATCAATGATGTTTATGTTTCCTAACCATAGACATGAGTTGCCATTTGATTAATGAGATCACATCATTAGAGAATGATGTGATTGACTTGACCCAACCGTTAGCTTAGCACGATGATCGTTTAGTTTCTTGCTATTGCTTTCTCCATAACTTATACATGTTCCTATGACTATGAGATCATGCAACTCCCGAATGCCGGAGGAACACTTTGTGTGCTACCAAACGTCACAACGTAACTGGGTGATTATAAAGGTGCTCTACAGTTGTCTCCGATGGTGTTTGTTGAGTTGGCATAGATCGAGATTAGGATTTGTCACTCCGATTGTCGGAGAGGTATCTCTGGGCCCTCTCGGTAATGTACATAACTATAAGCCTTGCAAGCAATGTGACTAATGAGTTAGTTACAGGATGTTGCATTATGGAACGAGTAAAGAGACTTGCCGGTAACGAGATTGAACTAGGTATTGAGATACCGACGATCGAATCCCAGGCAAGTAACATACCGATGACAAAGGGAACAATGTATGTTGTTATGCGGTTTGACTGATAAGGATCTTCGTAGAATAGGTAGGAGACAATATGAGCATCCAGTTTCCGCTATTGGTTATTGACCGGAGATGTGTCTCAGTCATGCCTACATAGTTCTCGAATTTGTAGGGTCCGCACACTTAACATTCTGTGACGATTTGTATTATGAGTTATGTGATTTGATGACTGTAGTTTGTTCGGAGTCCAGGATGAGATCGGAGACATGACGAGGAGTCTCGAAATGGTCGAGACGTAAATATCGATATATTGGAAGGCTATATTCGGACATCGGAAAGGTTCCGAGTGATTCGGGTATTTTCTGGAGTACCGGAGAGTTACGGGAATTCATATTGGGCCTTAATGGGCCATACGGGAAAGGAGAGAAAGGCCTCAAGGGTGGCCGCACCCCTTCCCCATGGACTAGTCTGAATTGGACTAGGGAAAGGGGGACACCTTCCTTCCTTCTCCTTCTCCCTTCCCTTTTTCGTATTCTATGTAGGAGGTGGAATCCTACTAGGACTAGGGAGTCCTAGTAGGACTCCACACTTTGGGCACGCCCTATGAGGGTCGGCCTCCTCCTCCCTCCATCCTTTATATACATGGCCAGGGGGCACCCCATAGACACACAAGTTGATCATTGATCTCTTAGCCGTGTGCGGTGCCCCCCTCCACCATAATCCACCACGGTCATATTGTGGCGGTGCTTAGGTGAAGCCCTGTTCCGGTAGCATCATTATCACCATCATCACGCTGTCGTGCTGACGAAGCTCTCCCTCGACAGTCTGGTGGATCGTGAGTTCGTGGGACATCACCGAGCCGAACGTGTGTAGATCACGGAGGTTCCGTACTTTCGGTGCTAGGATCGGTCGATCGTGAAGACGTTCGACTAAATCAACTGCCTTGTCATAACGCTTTCACTTACGGTCTACAAGGGTATGTAGACAATACTCTCCCCTCTTGTTTCTATGCATCACCATGATCTTGCGTGTGCGTAGGATTTTTTTTAAAATTACTGCGTTCCCCAATAGTTAGAGACGCAACGAGGCGGCCACGAGGCAGGATGGCGCGCCCAGGGGGTAGGCGCACCCCCACCCTCGTGGGCCCCTCGTAGCTCCACCGACATACTTGTTTTGCCTATATATACTCTTATACCCTAAAAACATCTAGGAGAGCCACGAAACCACTTTTCCACCACCGCAACCTTCTGTACCCATGAGATCCCATCTGGGGCCTTTTCCGGTGATCTGTCGGAGGGGAATTTGATCATGGAGGGCTTCTACATCAACACCATAGCCTCTCCGATGATGTGTGAGTAGTTTACCATAGACCTTCAGGTCCATGGTTATTAGCTAGATGGCTTCTTCTCTCTCTTTGGTTCTCAATACAAAGTTCTCCTCGATGTTCTTGGAGATCTATTCGATGTAATATTCTTTTGTGGTGTGTTTGCCGAGATCCGATGAATAGTGGATTTATGATCAAGTTTATCTATGAACAATATTTGGTTCTTCTCTGAATTCTTATATGCATGATTTGATATCTTTGCAAGTCTCTTCGAATTATTGGTTTAGTTTGGGCTACTAGATTGATCTTTCTTGCAATGGGAGAAGTGCTTAGCTTTGGGTTCAATCTTGCGGTGTCCTTTCCCAGTGACAATAGGGGCAGCAAGGCACATATTGTATTGTTTCCATCGAGGATAAAAAGATGGGGTTTATATCATATTGCTTGAGTTTACCCCCCTACATCATGTCATCTTGCCCAATGCGTTACTCTGTTCTTATGAACTTAATACTCTAGATGCATGTTGGATAACAGTCGAGATGTGTGGAGTAATAGTACTAGATGCAGAATCGTTTCGGTCTACTTAACACAGACAAGATGCCTATATTTCATAATCATTGCCTAGATATTCTCATAACTATGTGCTTTTCTATCAATTGCTCGGCAGTAATTTTTTCACCCACCGTAATACATGCTATCATGAGAGAAGCCACTAGTGAAACCTATGGCCCCCGGGTCTATTTTATATCATATAAGTTTCTGATCTACAATTCTACTTTACTATTTATTTTATTTTGCAATCTTTACTTTTCAATCTATACAGCAAAAATTCCAAAAATATTTATCTTACAATCTTTATCAGATCTCACTTTGGCAAGTGGCCGTGAAGGGATTGACAACCCCTTTATCGTGTTGGTTGCAAGGTTCTTGATTGTTTGTGCAGGTACTAAGCGACTTGCGTGTAATCTCCTACTGGATTTATACCTTGGTTCTCAAACACAGAGGGAAATACTTACGCTAATTTGTTGCATCACCCTTTCCTCTTCAAGGGAAAACCAACGCATGCTCAAGAGGTAGCAATAAGATGCAAGTTCAGGATTATTACGACAAAAAGAGTTCTAAGAATACTGCCGAATCAAACATTCAATAGTAGTCTCGGGGACTACACCCAGTGGGTACACTTGGTGTGCCCCCATTGGTTCAACTTCCCACTCGACATGGCCCATCCAGCCCGAGTGGAAGGAGTAAAATAACAACAACATTTGTGCTCAGGCAACCATCGGCTGCCGGCAGTCGACCGCGTTCTCGGGGACTACACCCAAAGGGTGGGCTTAGCGTGCCCCTACTGGCTCAGAGTTCACTCGACGTGGTCCATCTAAAGCCAAGTGAATAAACTACAAGCAAACAACTTCTAAGGCTCCCACTAGTAGAAAAAGGGTCAAACGTGAAGCACATTAGTGCCAGTTTGAATTTTAGCCGGCACTAATGTGTACATTAGTGCCGGTTCCAACGGCTAGCTGGGCCGATCTCATTAGTACCAGTTCGGGACGAACCTTTAGCATCGGTTCGTGCCACGAACCGGTACTAAAGTGAGTGGTGGCAGGATGTTGTCAGTCCGGGGCCCCTCCAGCACCTTTAGTACCGGGTCGTATCATGAACCGGTACTAAAGATCGTCCTACATAGACACTTCGTCCACCCGAGCTCGCTCTGTTCTTCCCCTTTCCCCTCTCCTCTATGTTCTTTTCCCTCTTCCTCTCAAGCTCATCACACATTTTGCCCAAGATTTGAAGGCCCCCATCCATTCAAATGATCACAAAGGTTAGCAACTTTTTCCTTTCATCTCTCATTGCTAGATTAGCTCGTGCAATGCTTTATATAGTGATTGATTTTTGAGTTTAGTAATCTGGGAGGAGTTATATATATGTGCTAGTATTTGATTTTTATGCAATTTGAGGTCAAAAATAACACTTAGTTTTGCATATGTAGGTGTGGTTTACTTAGTTCCTTCTAAATCTCCGTCGTAACCACCGTCGATCGCTCGCAACGTCCCGTCGCCGGCACCACCTTGTGGTGAGCCTCTTGTTCATGAAGTTTTATATAAAAAAAATGATGTTTGTGTGATTTGGATATATAGTTACTCGTATAATTATCTTACCCATACGTTGTTTGTTATGCATAGTGCCATGGTTTTGATATCCGCCCCCGTCGACCCTCGTCCGGGCTATGATTCGGATGTGTTATATTCTCTTTTATAACTATTCATTGCATTTCGTGTTTATGACAAATTATGCCCAGCAAGTTGACAAAGATATTTGTATGTAGGAGGTAGTTGAACCCGAAATTCCAACCGACCCTATTGTCAAGAGGTTAAATTTAGTTGAAAGAGAAAACGAGGATTTGAAGGAAAAATTGAAAAGAATTGAGGGGGATAAGATGGAATTGGAGTTGCATGTTGCCGATGTCGTCGATGATCACAAGATTAAGATGGAGAAAATGCGCTTGAAGATTAGAAAGATTAGAAAATATGCCATTCATAGTGAGGCTTGGTATCATTATGCTGTTGGATCAATTGTTACCTTAGTTGCGATCTTGATCGCATTTGTTGTTGCATTTAAATTCTTTAGCTAGAGAGTTATTTGTTTGTTGCATTTAAGTGTTGTATGATCTTTATGTATTAACTTTATCTATTGTATTAATTTGATGTTTTCGGTGCTGTGTATTGAAGATGAGCCGACAATGGATGTACGATGACCGATGCTCTCTCAAGTTCATTAATGGCGTGCATACTTTTCTGCTTGCGGCTGAGGCAAACAAGCGAGCGGATGGTTTTATGCATTGTCCATGTGTTTGCTGTAGGAATGGTCGCAATTACTCTACGTCAAGAACCATTCACGTCCACCTGTTTGAGTCCAGTTTCATGCCCCACTATAATGTTTGGACCAAGCATGGAGAAAGAGGGGTTATGATGGAAGACAATGAAGAATAAGAGGACAGCAACAGCTATCCTGGCCATGGGTTCCCTGAATACGATGATACAACAATGAGGGAAGAAGCTGATCCGGTAATGCGGGAAGAAGCTGAGCCGGCAATGCGGGAAGAAGCTGAAGAAGAGGCATCGGATGAGCCCATTGATGATCTAGGTTGGGCCATTGCCGATGGAAAGAGAAACTGCGCAAGTGATTTGGAGAAGAAGAAGTTGTAGCGCATGTTAGAGGATCACAAAAAATTGTTGTACCCGAATTGCGTAGGTGACAAGAAAAAGCTGGGCACCACACTGGAATTGCTGCAATGGAAGGCAGAGAATGGTGTATCTGACAAGGGATTTGGAAAGTTGCTGGTAATGATAAGGGATATGCTTCCAAAGGACAACAAATTGCCCGAGAGTACGTACCAAGCCAAGAAGGTTGTCTGCCCTCTAGGGTTAGAGGTGCAGAAGATACATGCATGGCCTAATGATTGCATCCTCTACCGCGGTGAGTACGAGGATTTGAACGCTTGCCCGGTATGCGGTGCATTGCGCTATAAGATCAGCCGCGATGACCCTGGTGATGTCGAGGGCGAGCGCCCCAGGAAGAAGATTCCTGCCAAGGTGATGTGGTATGCTCCTATAATACCACGGTTGAAACGTTTGTTCCAAAACAAAGAGAATGCCAAGGCGATGCGGTGGCACAGAGAAGACCGTAAGAAAGACGGAAAGTTGAGAGTACCCACTGACGGGTCGCAGTGGAGAAAAATCGAAAGAAAGTATGGGAAGGAGTTTGCAGATGACGCAAGGAACGTATGGTTTGGTCTAAGCGCAGATGGCATTAATCCTTTTGGGGAGCAGAGCAGCAACCATAGCACCTGGCCTATGACTCTATGTTTGTATAACCTTCCTCCTTGGTTGTGCATGAAGCGGAAGTTCATTATGATGATAGTGCTCATCCAAGGCCCTAAGCAACCCGGCAACGACATTGATGTGTACCTAAGGCCATTAGTTGAAGAACTCTTACAACTGTGGAATGGAACAGGTGTACGTGCGTGGGATGAGCACATGGGGGAAGAATTTGACCTAAAAGCGTTGTTGTTCATGACCATCAATGATTGGCCTGCTCTCAATAACCTTTCAGGATAGAAAAACAAGGGATACCGCGCATGCACGCATTGTTTGGATGATACCGACAGTATATATTTGGCTAATTGTAAGAAGAATGTGTACCTGGGACATCGTCGATTTCTTCCGAGCAGGCATCCCGTAAGAAAGAAAGGCAAGCATTTCAAAGGTGAGGCGGATCACCGGACGAAGCCTCACCACCGCACTGGTGCTGATGTACATGATATGGTCAAGGATTTGAAGGTGGTCTTTGGAAAGGGTCCTGGTGGACAACCTGTTCCGAATGACGCTGACGGACGCGCACCCATGTGGAAGAAGAAATCTATATTTTGGGACCTGTCCTATTGGAAAGACCTAGAGGTCCGCTCCGCAATCGACGTGATGCACGTGACGAAGAATCATTGTGTGACCCTGCTTGGCTTCTTGGGCATGTATGGGAAGACAAAAGATACACCTGAGGCACGGGAGGACCAGCAACGTATGCATGGAAAAGAAGGCATACATCAGGGTCATGCAAGCTACGCTCTTACCAAAGAAGAGAAGGAAATCTTCTTTGAATGCCTGCTTAGTATTAAGGTACCATCTGGCTTCTCGTCGAACATAATGGGAATAATAAACATGGCAGAGAAAAAGTTCTAGAACATAAAGTCTCATGACTGCCACGTGATTATGACGCAACTGCTTCCGGTTGCATTGAGGGGGCTTCTACCGGAAAACGTTCGATTAGCCATTGTGAAGCTATGTGCATTTCTCAATGCAATTTCTCAGAAGGTAATCGATCCAGAAATCATACCAAGGTTAGAGAATGATTTGGTGCAATGTCTTGTCAGTTTCGAGTTGGTGTTCCCACCATCCTTCTTCAACATCATGACACACGTCCTAGTTCACCTATGCAAAGAGATTAACGTTTTGGGTCCTCTATTTCTACACAATATGTTCCCCTTTGAGAGGTTCATGGGAGTCTTAAAGAAATATGTTCATAACCGTGCTAGGCCAGAAGGAAGCATCTCCAAGGGCCATGAAAATGAGGAGGTCATTGAGTTTTGTATTGACTTTATTCCTGACCTTAAGACGATTGGTGTTCCTGAATCGTGGCATAAGGGCAGACTGGATGGAAAAGGCACGCTAGGAGGGGAACCAATAATATGTATGGATGGACATTCTCTCACTGAAGCACACTACACAGTTCTATAGAATTCCGCCTTGGTGGCTCCGTATATGGATGAACACAAGAATTTGCTATGCTCCAAACACCCGGAGTGGTCTGATGACTGGATTACACGTGAACAAACCAGGAGTTTCGCCAGCTGGTTGCAGACACATACCATGCATGACACCTCTATTGAAGATGACCTGTACTTGCTGTCCCAGTTACCATCTTCGAATATAATGACTTTCAAAGGGTACGAGATAAATGGTAATACATTTTACACGATCGCCCAAGATAAGAAGAGCACCAACCAAAACAGTGGTGTCCGCTTTGATGCAGAAACCAAGATAGGAAAGGAAACATATTATGGTTATATACAGGACATATGGGAACTTGACTATCGACGTGGTTTGAAGGTCCCTTTGTTTCGGTGCAAATGGGTCAATATGACACGAGGCGGGGTAACAGAAGACCCGCAGTACGGAATGACAACAGTGGATCTCAACAATCTTGTGTATGCAGACGAACCATTTGTCCTAGCCAATGATGTGGCACAGGTTTTCTATGTGAAGGACATGTCTACCAAGCCAAGAAAAAGAAAGATAAGGAAGCGAATGCATCGTACGATGAGCCAAAGCGGCACATAGTTCTTTCTGGGAAGAGAAACATCGTGGGAGTGGATGACAAGACAGACATGTCAGAAGATTTTGAAAAGTTTGATGAAATTGCTCCATTCACAGTGAATATTGACCCGAGCATCCCGTTAAATGATGAAGATTTTCCATGATTACGGCGCAAAGGGACACACGCGAAGAAAAAGTTTCACACCCAAAGATCTGGGATGTGATCGGCTTCACTATCATCACTTTCTTTTGTGTTTCACACCCAGGAGGGAATTTCTGTAATAGTTAGGGTAGTTATGTGTTTTGGGATTTGAAATGCGAAGAAATTTTATGTGCAAACAAATTCTTTCATGCCTTTACTGATTTTTAAAGTTAAGTTATTCACAAACTAGTGATTCACACTAATTTCAAATAATTCAAAATTTAAACTATTCAAATTCGAAAACTACGGGCACTAACAGAAAGTTTGTAATTTTTTGTAACTAAAGCAAAAATATTCACAAAGAAACTCTAAATACACAAAAAAACAACTAAAAATAAATAAATCAAAAAAAATAAAAAATCCCACCTACTGGGCCAGAGCGGCCTGCATATGACTAGAAACCCAACCTGTTGTTGGGCCAGGATGCAGGCCCGCAAAGGCCCAGTAGGCCCACAAGGCAGCACAGAACATGTAGGCCAAGTAGGCCTGCTTTGGAGAGGAGCTCGAGAGAGCTACCGCACGGGGGTTTATAAACCAGTGCAGACGCCCCTTGGCTAGCGAGGTGGGACTAAACTTGCCGCACAGCACCTTGCCAGTGCACCCCCTTTAGTACCGGGTGGTGGCTCCAACCGGTACTAAAGGCCCCCCCCCCTTTAGTACCGGTTGGAGCCACCACCCGGTACTAAAGGGTGTGCGGTTCCCGCCACTTGGCCTGGCCAAAACAGGCCTTTAGTACCGGTTGGTGGCTCCAACCGGTACTAAAGGTCCATCCTATATAACTAAACACTTCAAAAATTTCAGTTTCTCATCTGCTTCTTCTCCTCTGCCCCGTCGCCCGCCGCCCCCGTCTCCATATCCCTCGTCGCCGCCCCCGTCGCCGCCCCATCCCCGTCGTCGCCGCCCCGTCATCCCCGTCCCCGTCGTCACCGCCGCGCCGTCCCGGCCCGTCCCGCGTCGTCCCCGTCCCCATCATCGCCGCCCCATCCCTGTCGTTGCCGCCCCGGCCCGTCCCCGTCATCCCCGCCCCTGCCCGTCCCCGTCGTCGTCGCCCCGTCCCTGTCCCCGTCGTCGCCATCCCCATCGTCGCCGCGCCCGTCGCTGTCCACGTCGCCGCCCCCCATCGCCTCTCGCCTCGCTGGTGAGCACACACACACACATTTTTTTAGTTTTTTAGTTATAGAAATAGTTATAAAAATGTTAGAAATTTTTCTTTTTTACTTATAGAAATAGTTAGTTATATAGCATTGTTAGAAATGTTATAGAAAATTTAGAATTGTTAGGAATTTTTCTATTTTTTAGTTATAGAAATAGTTATAAAAAAGTTAGAATATTTTCTTTTTTTAGTTATAGAAATAGTTAGTTATATAGCATTGTTAGAAATGTTATAGAAAAGTTAGAATTGTTAGGAATTTTTCTGTTTTTTAGTTATAGAAATAGTTATAAAAAAGTTAGAAATTTTTCTTTTTTTTAGTTATAGAAATATTAGAAATGTTATACAAATGTTAGTTATATATATAGAAATGTTATAATTTTTTTTCTGTTTTTTAGTTATAGAAATATTAGAAATGTTATAGAAATGTTAGTTATATAGCATTGTTAGAAATGTTATATGTGTTAGTTATATAGAAATGTTAGAAATTTTAGTTATCAAAATCCAATCATTAAAAAAATGTTACTTTTTGCGGGCATATAGCTAGTATTTGTTCTCGACGATGCCCGGCCCGCATCCTCGCCGTCGACCCGTCCGCGACGATGTCCGGCTGACCCATGTCCGGGACTGGGCTCCGCCGGGCTGGCACTAGGAGGTGCTGCCTGGAGGGGCGCGCCGCTTGATGAGGAACCCGGCCCCGGTCGTCGATCCTGATCTCGTTTGGTGGCGTTCGCGTGGGCCAGTTTTGGTGCGGAGGGAGCCGGCCCCGCCGGAGGTGGTACGTCGCCGTGTCAGGAAGGAGGATGAGCACGTCCATCGCTACATGGTTGCGTTAGAGGGCGGCAGGTTCTCCAATACCTGGCAGTTTCTTCAGGGATCTCACTTCAGCTATGATCCTGTGAGGGTTCCTTCTCTTTGGGTGTCCACCGCCGGCACCGCATGATCCGACAATGTATTCGAGATTATATCTATTATTCGAGATGATGTATTCGAGATTATATCTATTATTCGAGACGATGTATTCCAGATTATATCTATTATTCGAGACGACGTATTTGAGATTATATTCGATGATGCTTATTATGTACTATGATTGATTCAGTTTTTCCTTATTAATTGATTGCATCCATGCATTGTAATTTGAATATATTTCTTTTGGATTAGTTAAACAAAACTATGGTGGACAATACCGACACAGAGGGAGAAGAGGCCCTGTTCAATATCATACGCAATCCTCGCGGGCCAGATGATGATCAGAATGAAGAAGATTATGACGGCTCCGAATATGTAAACAACACCGGGGAGTGTGATATGATATTCGATCGCGATGACCGAATTGATGAAGTCATGAACTATGAACATGACGAAGAAAATGTTGATCTTGAAACAACAAAGACTGGCGAGGTATATATATTTATATAAGAAGGCATCTGGTGATCATCACATGTTTTAAATGCCTTGAATATATATTAACGAATCGATCTTTCTTCTTTTAGCCATCCGGATCGAGCAAATGTTCAGGCAACAGGACGAAACGAGGCCCGAACAAAAAGTTGAAGGAGGGCGTAAAGTACAATATTGAGGCAATCAGACCTAATGGTGAACCATTCGCGCCTAAGAAGATTGCGGACAAGTTCGTTCGTCAATGCGGAGTTCTTGTGAAGGACCAACTCCCGATCTCCCTTCAAGAATGGGGAGAGCCAGCAAAGCCACGTCCAGGAGTTACTTTTGTCGACGACAGACAAAAACATTTGCTTTGAGAAACGCTCATGGAACATTTCACCCTACCAGATCATTTCACAGATACAGATGTGGAGAAAGTCAAGGACGCTGCTCTTAGGAAGATGGTGGTTCCATTCAAGAACCACAAGATTCGTGAATGGGCCAAGTACGTCAACGGAGGAAGGAAGACTCCAGTATTCGAGGGAACACTAGAGAACCAAAGTGCTCATTGGGACGATTTCGTGAAATTCAAGGATTCGGAATTATCTAAGGAACGGTGGAGAATAAACAAGGCCAATGCCGCAAAAAAGGATAAGTTCCATAAGCTGGGGCCAGGTAGCTATGCGGTGGGAATGCCTAAGTGGGATAAGTCTGAGAAAGAGATGCTGGATGCAGGTGTCACTCCAGAAACATTGAGCTGGCCCCCCAGGTGCAGGACTTGGTTCTATGCGCATGGGGGGGAGTTGGACCCGAACACAGGCAAAGTTTCGAAGAAGAAATGTCTGGACGGAGCCGAAGATAAGCTACTTGTTGCAATAGAAGAGGCTCGATCCGGGTTGTTCGAGCCCAACAGAGAGAACGACGAGCTTACGCGTACCCTGGGAAATCCTGAACACCCGGGAAGAACACGAGGCATGGGCGCTATTCCGTGGTATGAGGGGTTTTCGGTCTGGAACGCCGACTACAAAACCCGTGCGAGAAAGAAGATTGCGGAGGAGAAGAAGAGGAAGATGGAGGAGGAGCAGAGGAAGCTAGACTATGAACGCCTTCAAGGCCTAGAATCAGTGCACACGGACTTGGCAATCAAATTCCAGCGGCAGCAGGAGCAGATCGACTCACTTAGCCAGCAAAGGGGGTCTCAGCAGCTAGCGGATGATCCACCAATGGATAGCACCATCCCATCCATGTCGAGAAGCAGCATGGGTTCCGCCCCGGGCGACGCATTGCTGGATAGCTACCCAGTGGATGACATCATGGAGAACACTAACTGTGAGCTACACTTCAAAATGAAGAACATATCCATGAAGGTGGCGGACGCCCTTGCTTTTACAAATCCCCCCGAGGCAACCTTCCATTGCAACTCGATTCCAGCGGGCTATGCTCGTGTCTTGGTTGATGAGGTGGTGGACCAATATTCGGGGCTAGAGCTTGACATTCCTGGAGGTGACGATGAGCACACACTAGGGGAGGCCAACCATCGTATCATCCTATGGAGAAAGGATTGCATCATCTTTCGAAGGCCACCGACACCGCGTCATCCGACTCCTCGTCGCAGTCCGCCACCGAGTCAGCAGACTCCCGCTCCTCCAAGTCCACCAACGCGTCAGGCCACTCCTCCTCCAAGTCCGGCACAGCTTCAGGCCACTCCTCCTCCAAGTCCGGCAAAGCGTCAGGCCACTCCTCCTCCAAGTCCGGCACAGCTTCAGGCCACTCGTCCTCCAAGTCCGGCACAACTTCAGGCCACTCCTCCTCCTCCAACTCAGCCACGTCAGCCGTCTTCGCCGCCTCAGCAATCACGGAAGAGAGCCGCCGCAGCTATGGTGCGTAGCGGTACAAGTCGAGGTAGTACTGCAGGTACAGGCGGAGGCAAGCGATTTCAATATGGTCCAAGCCTCGCGCCTCTTCCGCAGAGGCCTTACGACAAGTCCGAGGAGGAAAATGTAGCCATATCGAAGGCCGAGGTGGAAGCCCATTTTGCACTGAAACCGCCACCGCCGCCAAGGGAGAAAGTGCCTGTGGAAAAGATTGACCACTTCATTCGTATGGCTAGACCACCAGCTCCCAAGCCTGTTGACATAGACTATGAGCGCCACCTTAGGAAGTTAAATCGAGCACGTCTACAAAAAGAGGCGAGCTCGAGCTGGAGCAAATCAACTGGCAAAAGGAGCGGTAAAACCGTTCCCCAGCTGGGAGAACATGCGGCGCAATCAGTCCCCCCGCTTGTTGTGCCAACAACACAAGAGAGTAGGCGCGCCCAATATTATTGTGGGGAAACCGTTAATGTTCCCGGGGTGGGCGATGTGGTAATAACCGAGGAGCATATTGCGCAGGTTGAATCGACCGGGATCACTGTTGGACAACTCCTCGATATCGAGCCCATGTCTCCGACTAGAGAGGAGGAAATAAAACGGAAATGTGCCCGGGGCCAATCTTTGGTCGAGCCAGAGGAGATCAATAAGCTCCCAACGAGAATGTATGAATTGCATCAATGGTACATGGACATTACCAAGATTTCCAATCGAGAGTCCCTCATGGTGAATGTCAACGAGGAGCATTACTACCATAAGAAAGCTGTGACCATTGAGTATTCAGAACTTTTTCAGCTATACAATAAAGATGCACTCGACAAATCTATCGTCAGTTGCTATTGTCTGTAAGTAATTTCTTTCTGTAATTTAAGTCTCAAGCTAGCTGATCATTTTGATCAATCATTACCTGTAATTATCCTCACTATATTCTTTTCTATGGTATTATGCAGGATGAAGATTATGAAATGAAAAAAGGTGGACGCTATGGCATTGGGTTCGTTGACCCAAATACCATTAATGAATACACATGGAAAATAGATCCATATCACGCAAAATGTGTAGAGGAAAGCATGCTACAGTTCTTCAAGGAACTCAAATACAATGAAGATATACTACTTCCTTGCAACTTCCAGTGAGTCACACTGTCTTGTACTACAAATTCTGTTTTTCCCTACTAGCTATAGCTACATGTTTTTGCTTACATATGCCTGCTTAATTAAGACATGCAAACGTGTGTGCATGCAGATTTCACTGGATCTTGTTAATCATTAAAGTTGACGAAGGAACAGTTGAAGTACTAGACTCGCTACTTAAGAAAGCAAGTGACTACACCATCGTGAAGGGGATAGTCAACAGGTAATTTCAATCATTATTAACTATATCTCGGCCTATTTAATTAGTTTGTCATTTCCTGATAACAACTATTTAATAACCCATTTATTCATTTTCTTTGTTGGCGGGCAGGGCTTGGGCAAAGTTCATCAGGGTCACTCCAGGCCCATGGAAACAAAGTCTGAAATGGTATCGACCCAAGGTAAGTAATTAAGTAGTACTAGCTAGCTGCCATCTCTTTAATTATCATGCTTGATTAATTATTATCTGATCAAATTCCATTCTCGTAAAGGCCCTGAGCAGGCGCCGGGGAATGATCTATGTGCATACTACGTTTGCGAGAACATTCGCATGATGGCGTCCGAAAGGAGCAAATCTCAAAGACAGGAGTGGGTACGATATCGATTGTCAGAACACTATTCACAATTTTTACACCATTATCGATATCTAGTCACACAACTAGTACACATGCATATTGATCTCCTTCTTAACAGTTCAAAGAGGTGCGGGACAAGCTCCTAGCACATGACCGCATAGAAGCAATTCAAGAGGAAATAGCGGGATTTTTGCTCGACCAGGTCATAGATCCCAAAGGAGAATACTATTATCCGCTACCGCCCCCATGAACCACTTCCAATTGTTATCGTGCTCAGAAGGCACCAATTAGATAGGCTAATGCCACTGGCTCCGAAGGCACCAATTAGGAGAAATTGTGTGTGTGTGTGTGTGTATATACATGTGTGTATATATGTGTGAATTAATTAATGGTGGTTGTGAGACATTCGATGATATATATATATATATATTATGATCGGTTCTACTAGAAATTCTATTTATATATATGCATGACGTGTACAATATGTAGTATCGTAAAATACCAGCAAACGAAAAATAATTAAATGGAAAACACAAAATTAAATGAAAAAGAAATCATAAACCCAAACCCCCCCCCCCCACATTTTAATACCGGTTGGTGACACCAACCGGTACTGAAGGGCTCCCTGCCCCCGAAGCTGGCTCGTGCCACGTGGTTGCCCTTTAGCACCGGTTCATGCTGAACCGGTACTAATGGGGGGGGGGGGGCTTTAGTGCCTACATTTTAGCGCCGGTTACCAAACCGGCACTAAAGGGCCTTACGAACCGGTGCTATTGCCCGGTTCTGCACTAGTGTCCCGTGGCAAAATAACACTTTGGAAAGAGCCCTGCTGAATCAAACATTCAACGTCGGTCTCGGGGACAAACTCTTGAGATAGTGACCAATGGGTGCACTCAGCATGCCCTCACTATCTCAAGAGTTCACTCGACATAATCTGGTCGATTCAAGTGAAAAAGCTACAAAGAAAAAGAAGACACCAAGTGGGTGAACAAGATGCAAGGTGCAAATTCATGATAGATGCACATAAGGTTTGAAAGCGCTCATCCACAGACATCTTACGAATAGTAAAGCAACAGTTTTCAAGTACCTTATCCTAACAGAGCAAAGATCAAGCTAAAGATCAGTCGGAAATCAACTCACCTAGACGTTGGTTGAAGGGAAAAGCTGGCATCGTAAGCAGCCTTGCTAGCCTCATGCACCACCTTCATTCGCTCCATCATAAGGCCTGCTTGGCGTATGGCTTCCTTAGCAGCGCTTACTTGGTCCTTTGGGACATGATGGGTAACAAAGAGTGGAGTTGGTGGAACAGTCGAGGCGGCGAGAGGAGCTGAAGTCTGGAGTTGCATAGTCAGAGCAGGGGACTGAGAGGTCGACGCCGAAGGACGATCAGTCGACACAGGATCGACAAAATAAACGGAAGCCCAAATTGGATCCCCAGATTTCTAGGCAACTAGTTCTGGCGCTGAAGTCGAGTGAGACACCTTGCTGGTAGGCACCTTCTTGCTCGAAGTACTACCCTTCTTCCTGTGTTCTTCTGTGGCACGTCTTCATGGTCGTCGTTGATGTCTACTACACAACATTCTTCTTGTAGACGTTGTTGGGCCTCCAAGTGCAGAGGTTTGTAGGACAGTAGCAAATTTCCCTCAAGTGGATGACCTAAGGTTTATCAATCCGTAGGAGGCGTAGGATGAAGATGGTCTCTCTCAAGCAACCCTGCAACCAAATAACAAAGAGTCTCTTGTGTCCCCAACACACAAAATACAATGGTAAATTGTATAGGTGCACTAGTTCAGCGAAGAGATGGTGATACAAGTGCAATATGGATAGTAGATAATAGTTTTTGTAATCTGAAATTATAGAAACAGCAAGGTAACAAATGGTAAAAGTAAGCGTAAACGGTATTGCAATGCTAGGAAACAAGGCCTAGGGTTCAGACTTTCACTAGTGCAAGTCCTCTCAACAATAATAACATAATTGGATCACATAACTATCCCTCAACATGCAACAAAGAGTCACTCCAAAGTCACTAATAGCGGAGAACGAACGAAGAGATTATAGTAGGGTACGAAACCACCTCAAAGTTATTCTTTCCAATCAATCCGTTGGGCTATTCCTATAAGTGTCACAAACAGCCCTAGAGTTCGTACTAGAATAACACCTTAAGACACAAATCAATCAAAATCCTAATGTCACCTAGATACTCCAATGTCACCTCAAGTATCCATGGGCATGATTATACGATATGCATCACACAATCTCAGATTCATCTATTCAACCAACACATAGAACCTCAAAGAGTGCCCCAAAGTTTCTACTGGAGAATCACGATGAAAATGTGTGCCAACCCCTATGCATAGGTTCATGGGCGGAACCCGCAAGTTGATCACCAAAACATACATCAAGTGAATCACGTGATATCCCATTGTCACCACAGATATCCACGGCAAGACATACATCAAGTGTTCTCAAATCTTTAAAGACTCAATCCGATAATATAACTTCAAAGGGGAAACTCAATCCATTACAAGAGAGTAGAGGGGGGAAGAAACATCATAGGATCCAAATATAATAGCAAAGCTCGCGATACATCAAGATCGTATCATCTCAAGAACACGAGAGAGAGAGAGAGAGAGAGAGAGAGAGATCAAACACATAGCTACTGGTACATACCCTCAGCCCCCAGGGAGAACTACTCCCTCCTCGTCATGGAGAGCACCGGGATGATGAAGATGGCCACCGGAGTGGGATTCCCCCTCCGGCAGGGTGCCGGAACGGGTCTAGATTGGCTTTCGATGGCTACGGAGGCTTCTGTCGGCGAAACTCCCGATCTATTGTGTGTTCTGGAAGTTTTAGGGTACGTGAGTATATATGGGTGCAGGAAGTATGTCGGTGGAGCTTCGGGGGCCCCACAAGGCAGGGGAGCGCCCTAGGGGGGCGCGCCCCCACCCTCGTGAGCACCTCCCTTGGATCCTGACATGGGGTCCAAGTCCATCTGGTAGCTTTCCTTCCAAAAATAACTTCTCCAGTTGATTTCGTTCCGTTTCGACTCCGTTTGATATTCTTTTTCTTCGAAACACTAAAATAGGAAAAAACAGCAATTCTAGGCTGGGCCTCCGGTTAATAGGTTAGTCCCAAAAATAATATAAAAGTGGATAATAATGCCGAATATTGCCCAAAATAGTACATAACATAGCATGGAGCAATCAAAAATTATAGATACGTTGGAGACGTATCAAGCATCCCCAAGCTTAATTCCTGCTCGTCCTCGAGTAGGTAAATGATAAAAGAAAGAATTTTTGATGTGGAATGCTAGTTGGCATAATTTAAATGCAATTCTTCTTAATTGTGGTATGGATATTCAGATCTGAAAGATTCAAGACAAAAGTTCATATTGACATAAAAATGATACTACTTCAACCATACTAACTAAGCAATTATGTCTTCTCAAAATAACATGGCCAAAGAAATTTCATCCCTACAAAATCATATAGTTTAATCATGCTACATTTTCGTCACACAAGAATGATCTCATCATGCACAACCCCGATGACAAGCCAAGCAATTGTTTCATACTTTAGTAATCTCAAACTCATAAACCTTCACGCAATACATGAGCATGAGCCATGGACATAGCATTGTGGGTGGAATAGAATATGATGAGGGGGTTATGTGGAGAAGACAAAAAAGGAGAAAGTCTCACATCAACGAGGCTAATCAATGGGCTATGGAGATGGCCATCAATTGATGTCGATGCAAGGAGTAGGGATTAACATGCAATAGATGCACTAGAGCTATAAATGTATGAGAGCTCAACAAAAGAAACTAAGTGGGTGTGCATCCAACTTGCTTTCTCACAAAGACCTAGCGCACTTGAGGAGGCCCATTGTTGGAATATACAAGCCAAGTTCTATAATGAAAAATTCCCACTAGTATATGAAAGTGACAAAACAAGAGACTCTCAACTATGAAGATCATGGTGCTACTTTGAAGCACATGTGTGGTAAAAGGATAGTAGCATTGTCCCTTCTGTCTTTTTCTCTCATTTTCATTTTTTTGGGCCTTCTCTTTTTTTATGGCCTTTCTCTTTTTTTGGGCCTTCTCTTTTTATGGCCTTTATCTTTTTTATTTTTTTATTCCTCACTTGGGACAATGCTCTAGAAAATGATGATCATCATACTTCTATTTATTTACAACTCAATGATTACAACTCGATACTACAACAAAGATGACTCTATATGAATGCCTCCGGCGGTGTACCGGGATTGCGATGAATCAAGTGTGACATGTATGAAAAATTATGGACGGTGGCTTTGCCACAAATATGATGTCAACTACATGATCATGCAAAGCAATATGACAATGATGATGCGTGTCATAATAAACGGAATGGTGGAAAGTTGCATGGCAATATATCTCGGAATGGCTATGGAAATGCCATAATAGGTAGGTATGGTGGCTGTTTTGAGGAAGATATAAGGAGGTTTATGTGTGACAGAGCGTATCATATCACGGGGTTTGGATGCACCGGCGAAGTTTGCACGAACTCTCAATGTGAGAAAGGGCAATGCACGGTACCGAAGAGGCTAGCAAGGACGGAAGGGTGAGAGTGCGTATAATCCATGGACTCAACATTAGTCATAAAGAACTCACATACTTATTGCAAAAATCTACAAGTCATAAAAAACATCGGTACTATGTGCATGCTCCTAGGGGGATAGATTGGTAGGAAAAGACCATCGCTCATCCCCGACCGCCACTCATAAGGAGGACAATCAAATAACACCTCATGTTTCAAATTTGTTACATAACATTTACCATAAGTGCATGCTACGGGACTTGCAAACTTCAACACAAGCATTTCTCAATTTCACAACTACTCAACTAGCATGACTTTGATATTATTACCTCCATATCTCAAAACAATCATCAAGCATCAAACTTCTCTTAGTATTCAACATACTCATAAGAAAGCATTTACTAATCTTGTATACCTAGCATATTAGGATTTTAAGAAAATTACCATGACATTTAAGACTCTCAAAATAATCTAAGTGAAGCATGAGATTTCATCTATTTCTTCAAAATAAAAACTACCACCATGCTCTAAAAGATATAAGTGAAGCACTAGAGCATCGACAAACTACTCCGAAAGATATAAGTGAAGATCAATGAGTAGTTGAATAATTATGCAACTATGTGAAGACTCTCTAACATTTAATAATTTCAGATCTTGGTATTTTATTCAAACAGCAAGCAAAGCAAAATAAAATGGCATCTAAGAGTAGCAAACATCATGTGAAGAAGCAAAAACTTAGGATCAACCGATACTAACCGATAGTTGTTGAAGAAGAAAGGTGGGATGCCAACCGGGGCATCCCCAAGCTTAGACGCTTGAGACTTCCTGAGATATTATCTTGGGGTGCCTTGGGCATCCCCAAGCTTGAGCTTTTGTGTCTCCTTAATTCCTCTCATATCACGGTCTCCCTAAATCTCAAAAGCTTCATCCACACAAAACTCAACAAGGACTCGTGAGATAAGTTAGTAGAAACCATTGCCAAAACCTTATCATACTCTACTGTAGCAAATCACTAAAATTATTATTCAACATTTAATACTAAATGCATCCGTATATTTAATAGTCCTATCCTCAAATAGAATCATTAAAGAAGCAAACATATGCAAACAATGCAAACATAACAGCAATCTGCCTAAACAGGATAGTCTGTAAAGAATGCAGCAACATCCATACTTCCCTAGCTCCAAAAATTATGAAAGAAAATTCCCACTGTATTAAATTTATCAGATCTTAATATGCAAAAGGTTTCAACATTTTATCACATTCTGAATTTTCTAGGGAATTATTGCAACAGCGGTAAACTTTCTGTTTTCAAACAGCAATATGTGGACTTCTAAAATAGGCATAGTAAAGGCTATCAATGCCACTTTTATTGTAATAAAAGATGCAAAACATTGTTCTAAATAACAGAAATCAATTCCTAACAAAATAAATTGACGCTCCAAGTGAAACACATATCATGTGGTGAATAAAAATATAGCTCCAAGTAAAGTTACCGATGAACGAAGACGAAAGAGGGGATGCCTTCCGGGGCATCCCCAAGCTTTGGCTCTTGGCTATACTTGAATATTACCTTGGGGTTCCTTGGGAATCCCCAATATTAGGCTCTTGCCACTCCTTATTCCATAGTCCATCGAATACTTACCCAAAACTTGAAAACTTCACAACACAAAACTTAACAGAAAACTCGTAAGCTCCGTTAGTATAAGAAAGTAAATCACCACTTCAAGGTATTGTAATGAAGTCATTCTTTATTTATATTTGTGTTAAACCTACTCTATTACAACTTCTCTATGGTTTATAAACTCTTTTACTAGTCATAGATTCATCAAAATAAGTAAACAACACATGAAAAACAGAATCTGTCAAAAACAGAACAGTCTGTAGTAATCTGGATCAAACGTATACTTCTGGAACACATAAAATTCTCAAATAAATTTCTGGACCTGAGTAATTTATTTATTAATCATCTGCAAAAAGAATTAACTAAATAGCACTCTCCAAATAAAAATGGCAGCAATTCTCGTGAGCGCTAAAGTTTCTGTTTTTTACAGCAAGATCAACAAGACTTTCCCCAAGTCTTCCCAACGGTTCTACTTGGCACAAACACTAATTAAAAGCATAAAAACTCAATAATAACAGAGGCTAGATAAATTATTTATTACTAAACAGGAGCAAAAATCAAGGAACAAAAATAAAGTTGGGTTGCCTCCCAACAAGCGCTATCATTTAACGCCCCCAGCTAGGCATGATGATTTCAATGATGCTCACATAAAGGATAAGAATTGAAACATAAAGAGAGCATCATGAAGAATATGACTAGCACATTTAAGTCTAACCCACTTCCTATGCATAGGGATTTTGTGAGCAAACAACTTGTGGGAACAAGAATCTACTTGCATAGGAAGGTAAAACAAGCATAACTTCAAAACTTTAAGCACATAGAGAGGAAACTTGATATTATTGCAATTCCTACAAGAATATATTCCTCCCTAATAATAATTTTCAGTAGCATCATGAATGAATTCAACAATATAACCAGCACATAAAGCATTGCTTTCATGATCTACAAGCATACAAAATTTACTACTCTCCGCATAAGCAAAATTCTTCTCATGAATAATAGTGGGAGCAAACTCAACAAAGTAACTATCATGGGATTGAAAATTAAAATCAAGATGACAAGTTTCATTGTTATTATTATTCTTTAAAGCATACGTGTCATCACAATAATCATCATAGATAGGAGACATGCTTTCATCATAATAAATTTGCTCATCAAAACTTGGGGAACAAAAAATATCATCTTCATCAAACATAGCTTCCCCAAGCTTGTGGCTTTGCATATCATTAGCATCATGGATTTTCAAGGAATTCATACTAACAACATTGCAATCGTGCTCATCATTCAAATATTTAGTGCCAAACATTTTATAGATTTCTTCTTCTAGCACTTGAGCACAATTTTCCTTTCCATCATACTCACGAAAGATATTAAAAAGATGAAGCGTATGAGGTAGACTCAATTCCATTTTTTGTAATTTTCTTTTATAAACTAAACTAGTGATAAAACAAGAAACTAAAAGACTCGATTGCAAGATCTAAAGATATATCTTCAAGCGCTAACCTCCCCGGCAACAGCGACAGAAACGAGCTTGATGTCTACTACACAACCTTCTTCTTGTAGACGTTGTTGGGCCTCCAAGTGCAGAGGTTTGTAGGACAGTAGCAAATTTCCCTCAAGTGGATGACCTAAGGTTTATCAATCCGTAGGAGGCGTAGGATGAAGATGGTCTCTCTCAAGCAACCCTGCAACCAAATAACAAAGAGTCTCTTGTGTCCCCAACACACAAAATACAATGGTAAATTGTATAGGTGCACTAGTTCGGCGAAGAGATGGTGATACAAGTGCAATATGGATAGTAGATAATAGTTTTTGTAATCTGAAATTATAGAAATAGCAAGGTAACTAATGGTAAAAGTGAGCGTAAACGGTATTGCAATGCTAGGAAACAAGGCCTAGGGTTCATACTTTCACTAGTGCAAGTCCTCTCAACAATAATAACATAATTGGATCACATAACTATCGCTCAACATGCAACAAAGAGTCACTCCAAAGTCACTAATAGCGGAGAACGAACGAAGAGATTATGGTAGGGTACGAAACCACCTCAAAGTTATTCTTTCCAATCAATCCGTTGGGCTATTCCTATAAGTGTCACAAACAGCCCAAGAGTTCGTACTAGAATAACACCTTAAGACACAAATCAATCAAAACCCTAATGTCACCTAGATACTCCAATGTCACCTCAAGTATCCATGGGCATGATTATACGATATGCATCACACAATCTCAGATTCATCTATTCAACCAACACATAGAACCTCAAAGAGTGCCCCAAAGTTTCTACTGGAGAATCACGATGAAAACGTGTGCCAACCCCTATGCATAGGTTCATGGGCGGAACCCACAAGTTGATCACCAAAACATACATCAAGTGAATCACGTGATATCCCATTGTCACCACAGATATCCACGGCAAGACATACATCAAGTGTTCTCAAATCTTTAAAGACTCAATCCGATAATATAACTTCAATGGCGAAACTCAATCCATTACAAGAGAGTAGAGGGGGGAAGAAACATCATAGGATCCAAATATAATAGCAAAGCTCGCGATACATCAAGATCGTATCATCTCAAACAGCCCTAGAGTTCGTACTAGATATCAAAGCTCACCAAAACATACACGAGAGAGAGATATCAAACACATAGCTACTGGAACATACCCTCAGCCCCGAGGGAGAACTACTCCCTCCTCGTCATGGAGAGCACCGGGATGATGAAGATGGCCACCGGAGAGGGATTCCCCATCCGGCAGGGTGCCGGAACAGGTCTAGATTGGCTTTCGGTGGCTACGGAGGCTTCTGGCGGCGGAACTCCCGATCTATTGTGTGTTCTAGACGTTTTAGGGTACGTGAGTATATATGGGTGTAGGAAGTACGTCGGTGGAGCTTCGGGGGCCCCACGAGGCAGGGGGCGCGCCCTAGGGGGGCGCCCCCACCCTCGTGAGCACCTCCCTTGGCTACTGGCGTGGGGTCCAAGTCCATCCGACAGATTTCCTTCCAAAAATAACTTCTCCAATTGATTTCATTCGGTTTCGACTCCGTTTGATATTCCTTTTCTTCGAAACACTGAAATAGGCAAAAAAAAGCAATTCTGGGCTGGGCCTCCGGTTAATAGGTTAGTCCCAAAAATAATATAAAAGTGGATAATAAAGCCCAATATTTCCCAAAACAGTAGATAACATAGCATGGAGAAATCAAAATTATAGATACGTTGGAAATGTTCTGAGAGGGGCGGTGAGTCGACCTCCTTGCTGTCGCCCGAGTCGTCGCTGGCATCTTCATTGTCATCTAGGGATTGCCAATCGCCACTTTCGGCTGTGCTCTCCTCTCCTTCCTGGAGCTATTCCTCGTTCGACATCGAATACATCTTGGTATAAATCTGCGAGGTGCAAGTCAGTAAGAGTCAGTCAGATTTAAGAGCGATTGCAAATTAAAAGAAGAAAGCACTCGGTATTTTGAGCATAACCTCTTCCGGCTCATGGTTGGTGTCGAATGGCCGAACTCTCCTGGACCCCCTGGGGTTGTCCTTGTTCCTGGTGGACCCGAGCGGTGTCTCCAGGGCATGAGTACATCCACATCGGGTGGTCTCGGGCTTGGAGAGGCTAGATGCGTTGACTGAGGAACACCTCCAACAGATCCATGCCACTCACCCCCTCCCGGACCAAGTTGACGACCTGTTCGACTAAAAGACACCTCACCTCTCTCCTCGGGGGTCACAGTCAATGAAGAAGGTTGGCAGAGTCATTCCATAGTGAAAGGGGGAGACCGATCGACTGGCCAGGAGTCAGAACTTCTTTGCAGTAGAACCAGGTCGACTGCCATCCCTGAACTGACTCGGGAAGGGTAATGGAAGGAAAAGTACTCCTACCTCTGGTTTGAATCCATAAACCACAGCACATCTGAATTACATGCGTCTTTTTGTCAGTCGGATGGGCTTTCTTCACCGACTGGGATTGACAAGTAAAGATATGCTTGAACAAACCCTAGCGTGGTTGGCAACCTAAGAAATTTTCACACAACGAGATGAAAGCAGCAAGATACGTAATGGTGTTTGGGGGTGGATTTGGGAACCGAAGAAGTTCAAGAAACCCCTAAAGAATGGGTGCGGAGGAAGAGAGAAACCACGGTCGACATGGGTGGTGAGGAGGACATGCTCACCCTCGCGCGGCTGGGGCTCAGATTCCCCCTCCGGCAATCTCCAAGACTTGTCAGCAATCATACCATCCTCAACGAGCTTTTCCAGGTCATCCCGCTCGACGGTGGAGCGGATCCAGTCTCCCTGGATCCAGCCCGGCGGCAGACCGGATCGGATGACGTCCCCTGAGCCGCCTTCTTGCCTTCGCCATCGCCGTCGTCTTCTTCGCGTGCTCCAGGGCGGCGGGCTACGCACGGGCAGAGCAGCGGCCTCGAGAGTGGAGGAGGCACTACTAGGGAAAGGGTTGTAGCCAATATGGACATTAATGGCGCACCATGTATGTGGTGCGACCGCATCCATCGAGATGAGTTCTTCCATGGATCATTTTTTTTCCGCAGTCATCAGGTTGTTGCTATTCTGCAATTCATTCATCTCTATGATGTGGTTGGTGCTTGCAATGAGATGATCTTGCATTTCTTTTGGATGATGGATGCACTTCGTATAAATGAAAAATGCAGCAGTTCTTTCCAACAGTGAGCTGATGATCCTATGTTTCTATTAGGCATTTGGCAGAAATGCAAAACGTAGTGGGTTAGAGCTGGTGATGGTGGTTGTAGTTGTGTTGTTCTGAGTTTTGGCCAAGGAGCATGAAAAGGAATGTGTCTCGTGTGCCGAGCATCTAAGTTCTGAACTGCATCTGTACCCCAAGTGCTCCTTTTATGATTTTGAACTTGATTGTACAACCTGTCGTTCCTTTGTAAAATCTGTACTGTATTTTTTTCCAATTTGTGTGTACATCTAGAGGTTGCTTGGCCGATTGCTAGCTCTGTGCACTGATGTGCCTTTCTTGTCACAACGAACACTATGACCCTTGTATTATCTACAGAATTGCAAAACTGGAGCATATGCTACCCTTGTATTACCTATGGACTGTACTTTTTGTGATCTCCTACTCCTGAATCTTACTACTACAAGCAC
Source organism: Triticum urartu (assembly GCF_003073215.2). Taxonomy (NCBI): domain Eukaryota; kingdom Viridiplantae; phylum Streptophyta; class Magnoliopsida; order Poales; family Poaceae; genus Triticum; species Triticum urartu. The sequence goes on along the minus strand of NC_053025.1, from coordinate 532,552,220 downwards.
AAGCAGTACAAATAAGACTAGAATTTACTCTGAATTTTGATAGTAAGAAGAAGAATGAAAATGCAAGGAGTAAATAAGAATAAGAATACAAATTTTTCTTATGATATGATGATGAGACAACTGCCAAGAATGCAGGACTATTTTACTCTGCCTAAGAATATGCATGTCTTGTTTTCTGGTTATGGATATTGTATAGTACTGCATATCTTGTTTTTTTGTAATATAATGCTTACCAAAGGTTTCAATATTTTGCTATATTTTGTTATGGATATGGACTTTGGGAGTTTGCTTACCTGGCACCATTCAGTCAAGTAGCCATTCATGTGAACTTTTATTTTGTCCATATGAAAGCAAAGGACCATATGGTATGTGACCTTTTCATCCATGATTTACACTGTGAATCCAACACCAGTGGTTCTGCTTTGTTTCTGTGATCACATTGTGGTGCCTGGCACATTTTCCCCATCACTTCATTACCCCTTTCTCCTGAAATGTTGATTAATTTCCGTTTCGGTTGAGATTGGGGCACTCCTAGGTCAAGAAAATTAGCAAAGTTAATGCCCAATTTTCTTGACTTAGAAGGTGCCCGATTCTCAACCGAAACAAAAATTAATCAGCATGTATCTTGACATCAACCAATAGTAGTGATCTAGTGCTTTAGTGGTTAGATTAGTTTAGTATTTTTTTCACACACTCAGACACCCTTGCTTGCCATGTGTGTGAGAGAGATAGTGAGAGGAGACAAGAAGAAGGGGGTTAGGAAGATGCTGCCTGCTCATCAAAGCTAACCATCTCCCCCTTTTCACCCCTTTTCCTTTGTCTTTTGTGGGTTACGAGGAAGCTACTGGTTCCATACCAAAACACCTAGCAACAACACACTAACAGGTTCCATCCCAAAACACCTAGGAAATATCACAAACTTCTATTTGGATGGCGCTGCTAACCCTTGACCATAAAAACTTGAGATGGATGTAGCAGTCTTAAAGAAAGAAATGTTTTTAGGCCAACTCTACTGGGCCTAGCTGAAAATGCACAAGTCATCGGACGCAAGAGATGATGTAGTTTTGAATTATGAACGTAGGAAATGTCGTCATCGGACGATGAAAGTCTCCCGGGGGAGTGCGGCTGGTGCCACGACGATCGAGGCCTGTGCGACAGGCCTCACCTGGACGATGATCGGTGTTTCAGCATTAAGCTCGAGGAGAACTCCGAAGTTGAAATGGTACACAAAGACGACAAGTGTTTTTTCATAATTAAGCATGACTTCAACTATTTCAATGTGTAATTTTCATCTTTTACAATTCGAGTATAGCTTATCCCATGCCATGCAAGACGCTATGTCTTGGAGAGGATGGATTTTGAAGACCATGAAAATTATTATGAAACAAAGAAAATTCACCTAAGGACTCATCATGATGTGGATTTTGAAGTAAATATGTATAATTCTGGGAGCGTAACCCATTTTGGTTGCAAAAATTGGGAAGCATTTTGCAAGATGTATGGTTTTGATGAGGGTATGCTTGTCACCATGGATCTTGGTGATCCTAACATCGACCAAGACAATATGGACATTTGGGTCCTTGTTGATACACCTCCAGTTCTACCGCCATGTGAGTTTCTCAAACATAGTTAATTATTAACTAATTTATATTGTTCATTTCAAAATAGTTGACAGCTTATTTCCGTTGACAGCTTATTTTTATTCTTCAAAGAATGTGCGGGAGATGGTAGACAAAACCCACTACACCGATGGCTTCGTATTAACTTATAAGGAGAAAAATCATCTGGTCGGATTTTGTACTGACATTGAGAATTACAATATCTACAATCAAACTCCTCAACATTATGGTCATTACGTGCCACTAGTGCATGTGTTGAACTACAGTAACTACCATGGAGATACCCTGATAAGATTTTTTACTATTACGACATCCGTGCATCTTTTGCATACTTCTAAAACTAGTACATCATTGCTAACTATGAAGTTATTACTATGTTTTTCAAGAGATAATCCCAAAGAATTGTGTGCCTCATTTGATGTATCAAAAAGGTAGCCTTAATGTTTTGAACATACAGCCAGGTCATCCTACAAATCTTAACTGTCCATACCAGATTTCTAAAAGAAGTGGAGACATGCAAATCAAAGGATGGAAAAAATGTATGGACAGTCGTAAGGAGGTTCTTGGAAGCAAAAGGAAGCGAAGCGCAAGAATTGGAGACAAGATGATCTCCATTCTCCATAATGGAGAGTCAGGGTCTATATTGTTTTGTGCTATTTTACCTTAAAGAGGGTATTTAGGTCCTACCTAATACCGATGATCATGTGCTAAGAACAATTAAGTAGAGTTGGTTCGGTGACTATGAGGATGATGATCGTATGACTTGTTATTAATAACGAGTAGAAGTTGTATGATGATGATTAGTAGGACTTGTTATTATGATGATGCATGATGCGAGCATGAAGAGTTATTATATATCTGTGGATGACATGAACATGGATTGGATTGAAGTGAAGGCAACATGCATGTGGTGCATGTCGAAAGTAGTACAATCGAAACTTGATCAAATTAGGATTAGTATTACTTTCGACATGCACCACATGTTGCCTCAGTTCAATCTAAGTCATGTTTAGGCATAGCAGTAGCAGTAGCACGAAGATAAGAGATGACACATCTCTCAATTATCTCCGAATGCAATATTACTTTTGACAAACTCGCTACTCGCTGTATCGAGACTTGTAATGTTCTAACTTTGTTCGGTCTTTTGAATTCGGAGACTAATATGATAAATTGTATTCGGAGACTAATCTTCTATTGTATTTGATGAATCTGCTGTTTATATGTTGTGCTGTCTATATTCTGTGCAGTAATATATTTTGTAACCTGTGCAAATATCAAAAAAGAAAAAATCCCTAATATTCATACTACTGGCGCACCATACAACACATTAGTAGCGCACTGCTATAAAAAATACTAGTGGCGCATTATCTGTTAGTGCGCCATTAGTAACCCAGAGCACAAGGTAAATATGGCCCCTGGGTGGCATAATAATGGCGTACCGTGTGACTTACTAATGGCGCACTGCCTGGTGCGCCACTATAGTCTGGTATACTAATGGCGCACCAGGGGTGCGCCATTAGTATATGATACTAGTGGCGTGATGATAGTGGTGCACCTGTAGTGCGTCATTAATGGCCAAAACAGGTGTTCCACTAATAAGCCTTTTCCTAGTAGTGAGGAAACGGTGGAGAAGCAAAGGAAGAATAGAGAGAATGAGGTGCGTTGTGCAAAGGCATCGGCCTCGACACCTTTTATGGGCCTACTTCTGAGTGGTTGACACGTGGGCCCGAGCAATCCTATCAAATCCCGCAACAGTCGCTTGCCCGATAAGTGGCGAAAATGGCGGCGTGAAAATCGAGGCGCCCCTATATACCCACTCTGCTTACTGTGGCACGCTCCGTCCCGCGCGCTTCTAAATTTTTTGAATCCCGTGAAATCCGGAAACCATAGAGCAACCAATTGCGCTGAAGATTTCACACCATAACAACACTCGAAGATTGTCAGTATAGTTGACTCGACGACCTCTGAATCGATCAAGGCGACTGAAATGAGGTTGAAGCCTCAACATGATTTCCAGACTCCAGTGAAATGCCTCCGGAGCATAGAATCGAGTCGGAACCAACTTCCACCCTTCTTCACTCGGACCTCAATCCATTCGGGAGCAAATGACGATGACATGTACCTAGGGTAGAGTCATAGGCCTGTCCTAGACGCCCTACCCAAGGACACTGCCCTAAAGTCGAGTACATTCAAGAATCAACAGAAGATACCGACTGAAATAACATTGGAATGCAATCCACTCGACCTGATATAACACTCGGATATCCCAATTCCACTCGACCAAGATACAGTCATTCAACCACACGAAGAATAACTCGGTGAATAGAAGATCTAAAGCCACCCTAGGATGGCAACGGTCAGGCGTTCACTCCGTGGTCTTAAAGATCATTTATAGTCATTTATAGCTAGCGTTACTAGTAATGCCTTGTCTTAATGTACATTGAACCCTGTGTACTGAGGGTTGGAGAGGTTCGGCGCACTCTATATAAGCCAGTCCCCTCCTCAGGCACAAGGGTTTGCACTCCCTGTAACTTTCATGCATATCCAGTCGACCAAGCCTCCGGGCACCGAGACGTAGGGCTATTACTTACTCCGAGAAGGGCCTGAACTCGTAAACCTTGCGTGCACAACCTCGCCATAGGTAGGACCTTGCCTCCTCCTACGTACCCCATGTTCTTATTGTCAGACTTACTCCCACAACATCGACCGCCGACATAACTAAGAATCCTCTATTACTCAACCTCGGCTGTCAGCATGGACGGAGTTCTGTGAAGCGACCATTAGGGTTATCGCTTGTAAATAGATATGGGGTGTTTGTTTAGGCTTTGGCTTTGGCTTCCTACAATCCAAACCCTAACCAAACCATCAGATTTTGACGTGCTTTTACAAAGCATGGTTGCTTTATTTGCATTACAAATTGGTGATAGGGTCATGACAATGGGCGGACATGTGGCTACACAGTACCAAATAGTTGTTCTCGAAAAAATGTGTTGAAATTGTGCCGCCTATACCATATATGCCGATATGCCTTTGGACGAACTTCCTAGTTTGTGTTTTTTGTAGTTTATGTTCTTGACTATCTTTTTTCTGATTAACTGGAGAATTAGTTTTGTCTACTAAAAAAGAGTAACAGTCCCCCCCCCTCTTAACCTTTTCTATTGTCTATTAATGTGTATCTATATGTACCATAATATTTTTAAATATTATGAATTAGAGCGGAACACATAGACCTAGGACGTAGAAGATCATAACATAAGCGTTTCGGCAGCAGTCCGCACCGAAACAATGCTTTACCTCTAGATGTCCAGTCAACTATTGCGCCTCAATGCATTTTGCGGAATCCAATTGACAGTCTTGATTCGTATCCTAGCTCGTCTGAGAGCGATATTAGCTTTACTCTCCATTTTAGAAATAAACATTACAGATTGAAGGGTGAAATATATAGTAGGTCAATATTAGTGGTAGTGAGCAATTAATATTTAACTGATGTACGGTTGTGGGTGTAAAGATGAGGCTCAGGACCAGTCAGAATAATTTGACGCTTTTGGCCGACATCCCATGCTGCCGAGTGGCGCCCAAGCTTATCAGAAGTCTGCTGGTCTTTGGTCCTAATGTTACTTGTGTACAGTTTATTTCATAGGAAAATTTTTACCAGGCCTGGCAGAACTGAAAGGTACGGAAAACAGTTCGATGCAAAATATATTGCTCGCTAGGTTTCAATCACGATAAATGTTAATGAGTTTACAATGATTGTTTATTTGAAGATGTGAGTGGTAGACCTAATGGTACTTGTGTGCAGCCACCTTTTCTCTTTTGTTTGTACATATATACTCACAAGTAGCATTATGAAGAGATTACACTTTTGGCTCAAGCCCTCCCCACATCAATTGCCATGGAGGTCCTCATCATGGGATGTTGGAACATTTGGATTAAATCGAAAAAGGCTTTCGCCCCGCTTTATATTATAAAGCCAACCGCACAATAAACATCCAACACAGACCAACACACCACAAACACACACACACGGAGGTCCACAGGAACCACAATAGTACACCAAATGGTCATAGCTGAGGGCACAGCACACCAAGCCCTAAAACCAAAAGACGCACGCCACAATCCACATAGATGCCAGGCGGACTAATCAGGCTCAGGGGGAGGAGGCGGCAGCGGGGGAGCCAAGTGGAGCGCCATCGAGCGGAGATCGGAGAGGAGGGCGGTGATGACGTCCTGGTCCTGGGGGCGGCTAAGCGGCCGCCAAAGCTGCAGGTAGCCACACAGTTTAAAGATTGCGTCAGTCGCACGACGAAGAGGCACCTTCTGAATAACAAGCTTATTACGGATGTTCCAAAGCGTCTAGGCAAGAACCCCTACGCACAGCCATCTAATATGGCGGTAGCGGGCAGGGCAGGCGTTAAGCTCAGCAAGCAGGTCGGGGAAGTTGGTATTACACCACTGTCCACCAGCCGTTTCGCGGAAGCAGGCCCAAAGGAACTGGGCAGAGTGGCACGAGAAAAAGATGTGGTTAGCATCCTCAACGGTGCCACAGATGGGGCACATTCCATCACCCGGGCCATTCTGCTTGAGGACCTCAACACCAGAGGGGAGCCGGCCAAGGATCCATTGCCATAGGAAGATCCTGATCTTCAGCGGGAGACGGATATCCCAGATCAGGCTAAATGGTTCCGGGGCCGACGAGGGTGCAATGGCACCGTATAAGGACTTCGTGGAGAAACGCCCGGAAGGCTCGAGGTGCCAGGACGGGACGTCCCGGTCCTCCGCCACCTCCATCGGCAGCAGAGCAATGTCCTGGAGGAGGGAGTCCCAGGCGGCCACCTCAGTGGGACCAAACGGGCGCCGGAAGGCGAGACGCCCTAAGTCAATAAGGGCCGTCTCGACCGAGACTCGAGGGTCAACCGTAATGGCAAATAGCTCAGGGAAACGCACCGCCAGGGGGGCGTCCCCTAGCCAACGGTCGAACCAAAACAGGGTCGAGGCTCCGGAGCCAACAGATATAGAGGTGCCAATGAGTAGTACGGGCAGGAGCTGGATCACAGACTGCCAGAACTGGGAACCGCCCGTACGTTGGCAAAAGGCGAGAGGCTAGCCACGAAGGTATTTATTGCGGATGATGGTGAGCCAGAGGCCTCCCTCCCCGTTGGCAATACGCCACAGCCAGCGAGTCAGGAGGGCAATGTTCATGCGTCGGAAAGAGAGGATCCCAAGACCCCCCTGGTCTTTGGGCTTGCAAATGTCGGACTAGCCCAGCCCAGAAGAACCTCGATTGGTATTTGTCCACCTCCTGGTGGAGGGTCTCATGAAGGCAGTAGAAGCTCAAGAGGAACCAGAGGAGGCTCGCCAGCGAGGAATTGATAAGGATCACCCTGGCGGCCTTCGACAGCCAGCGGCCCCTCCAGGGTTCAACCCTGTGTTGCATCCTAGTCACCGTCGGTCGAAGATCCGCGACGATGAGTCTGGAGTCACTAATGGGCACCCCCATGTAAGTGGTGGGGAAGGTGCCCAGGCGGCAGTTAAGCCGGTCAGCAATGGACAAGGCTTCGTCCGGGTTGTAGCCAAGGACCATCACTTCGCTCTTGTCGAAGTTAATGGTGAGTCCAGACATTTGTTGGAAGCATAGAAGAAGGAACTTCAGGTTGGCGATGTCGGAAGTGGAGCCTTCAACCATGATAATGGTGTCGTCCGCATACTGGAGGAGGGAGACCCCTCCCGCACCAACAAGGTGAGGAACCACGCCCCGAATATGGCCGCATGCCTTGGCCTTATCCAGGATGACATCAAGGGCATCGACCACCATGTTAAAGAGAAACGGGGAGAATGGGTCTCCTTGGCGCACCCCGCATAAGGTGGGGAAGTAGGGCCCGATCTCACCGTTGATGTTGACCGCCGTCCGGCCGCAGGTGATGAGTTGCATAACCCGTGTCACCCAGCGGTCGCCGAAGCCTTTCCGAAGCAAAACTTCCCGAAGGAAGGGCCAGTGAACCATGTCGTAGGCCTTGTGGAAGTCGAGCTTAAGGAACACCGCGCGGAGGTGTTTTGCTCGAACTTCGTGGAGGACTTCGTGGAAGACTAACACCCCATCCAAAATATATCGGCCTTGTATGAAGGAAGACTGGTTGGGGTGGGTAATAGAATCTGCAAGCAGGGTCACCCTATTGGCGTACCCCTTGGCCAGGATCCTGAAGATCACGTTGATCACGGTGATGGGACGAAACTGGCGGATGTCCGAGGCCCCAGGGACTTTAGGGATGAGGGTAATGATCCCATAGTTCAGACGCCCCAGGTCCATGGTCCCAGAGAAGAACTCATCGAAGAGGGCCATGACCTCCGGCTTAATGGTCTGCCAGAATGTTTTAAAGAACAAAACCGGCAGTCCATTCGGGCTCGGGGCCGAGGAGACGTTCATTCCTTTGATCGCCGTAAGGACTTCCTCCTCCGAGAAAGGTGCCACTAGAGCGCCATTGGCCTCGGCGGAGACAAGCTGGTCTCCCGACCAGGTATCGGGGGCCAGTGTAGCCCCACCCCGAGGGGTGGGGGTAAAAAGGGCTTTATAAAAGCCATCTACGTGCGCGCGGATGTCCGATGGACGAACAAGCTGTGTCGTCCGCCCACAAGGAATGAATGGAGTTACGGCGCCGCCGGCCGTTGGCAATCGCCTGGAAGTAGGCCGTGTTGGCATCGCCCTGAAGTACCCAACGTTGGGTGCCGCGCAACCGCCAGTAGGCCTCCTCGTCAGAGTAGATGGCCGAGAGCTGGTCCTCGAGATCGTATCGCAACATCCACTCATCTGGGGAGATCCCGGACATGTCTGCCCGGGCGTCCAGGGCCTGGATATCGCTTAAGATGGCCTTCTTGCGCTCACGAATATCCCGGCCAAGATTCGCACCCCAGCCCTTCATAAACTGGCGGGCTAGCTTGGCACAAAACTGCCAGGAGTCGACCGCGGACATGGAGCGGTGGGGGGAGATGCGCGCGGCGGCCCACTTGGCCGCAACCGCCTCGCGGAACCCGGCTTGGTTGAACCAGAATGCCTCGAACCGAAACCGGGGGGGGAATGGGGGGCGTTCATCCGCCGCGGAGAGGAGGAGGGGGACATGGTCAGATCCGATCCTGGTAATAGCCTGAACTGAGGCCAGGGGGCATCGAAGCTCCCAGTCCGGGGAAACTAAGACGCGGTCCAGGACAGACTGCGTCGGGTTCGCCTGGCGGTTAGTCCAGGTGAACCAGGCCCCCGTGCGCTCTAGCTCACGGAGGTTAAGCTCCGCGATGCAATCGTTAAACAACTGCATCCGGGGGCGATTAACCCGGTCGTTATTCTTCTCATCCAGGGAGCGGATGAGGTTAAAGTCTCCTCCCACCACAACGGGAAGAGAGGACGCAGAGACCTTCTGCTGCAGCTCGGCGAGGAATGTCGGGGAGCGGCTATGATCCGCCGGTCCGTAGACGATGATGACCTCCCATTTGAAGTTAAGCGCACGCTCGAAGATCTCCATACTGACGAAGAACTCGCCCCGATCCATACCTCCCACCTCAAAGGTGGCATCCTTAACACCTAACAGGATGCCACCTGAGTGGCCATTGTTACCACTAGAAGGGAGCCAATGCCACGCGAAGAGGTGGGAGCTAAGCCCGTCAAGCTCGGGGAGGAAAAAGTCCACGCGCATGGTTTCCTGAATGGCTATGATGTCAATGTGCTCGTCCCGGATGTACTCAACAAGCTGGCGGCGACAGTCGTCATGGCCGAAGCCGCGAATGTTCCAGAAAAGGGCGCGCATCTAAACCGCCATGGAGGGGCTGCTTGACCCCAGGACGGTGGAAGCACTGTGGGCTCGAAGAGCGGCAGTGCGGGAGCGAGTGCGGCCCCGAATCTCCTCGGCCGGCAACTCCGAAGGCTGGGGTGCCGGGGTGCGAAGGAGGCGTGCCCGTGTCTCGGCAAGTTTCCCATCGAGAATCTCACGGGCCTGAATAGCCGCAATCAGCTCCAAACGGGGGCCAACCTCCCCCCTGAAAGCTATGTCCGAGTCACGGGCCACCTTGGCAAGGCGGCCAAGTGGAACGGCTTCGAGAGCAGAGAAAGAGCAACTGGAAGAACTAGAAGGGATGTCGGTCGCACCTGTCTCGAGGTTCCGGGCCGCAGCCCGGATCTCAGCCCGCTCGGAGATGGATGGCGCCGGGAGGCCAGCCAGGCGGTCCGCGTCAAGCCGGGCGCTGCGGCGGGAGGCCGTCACCGGGGTCGACGAGGCCCGAGCCCGGCGGACGTAGGACACCGAACGAGGCGGGTGAGGGGCGACGGGGGTGACCACCTCCCCGAAGGTCACCAGCAGCAGGCGAGTCGGGGAAGCAGACGCCGGGAGGATCAGACAGGCACCAGACACCGCCTGAGGGGAGGGCGGGTCCAGGGCCGGTGGATCCAGGACCGGCGCGTCGACCACTGGGGCCGGGGAGGTGGTCGGGGGGGGAGGCGGGTGGCGGCTGCGCATCCGCCCCAGATGGGTCCAACAGGGGGGACCCGAGGGGGGGAGGCACCCACGATGGCGAGGCCGGAGGCAGCAGAAGTGCCGAGGTCGGAGTAGGGGGTCCGTGGCCACAACCGAAAGAGCACACGGCGAGCGCGGCGAAGATGCCGGGAGGACGAGGAGGCTGACGCTGGAGATGTCGCTGAACTCGGCCGAGGAGGAGGGAGAGGGGGCAGGCAGCGTGGAGGTGGCGGCCTCGGAGGGGAGGGCCAACCCACGCGACCGGCCCGCACCCGAGTCTCCCCGCCCCGGGGGAGGAGAGGGGTCCCGAGAGGGGGAGCGGCTGCGGCCAGAGTGCTCGTCGTCGTCCTCCGGGTCCTCATGGCGGGAGGGGCGCGGCCGGCGGTAGTGGGAATCGTCGCGGGAGTCCGCGCCGCCCCCACCGAAGTGATCTGCAGCGAAGAGGCGAGGACGGCCGACGTGGTTGTGGGGCTCGAGGTAGATCTTGAGGTCGAATCCCTGGTCGTTGAAGAACACTCAAACTGTGGCACGGAGAGTGGAGGAGTCCGGACACTTGACCTTGACGCGGACCTCCTCCTCCTTGCGGAGAGAGAGATCGTCCACCACCACCACCTTGCCCAGGAGCTTAGACATGCTCCGAATCACCTTCTCAGAGCGGGCGATGTCGGGGAGGCCCGCTATGAGAATCCAAGCGGTGTCCAGCACGACAACCGCCTTGGGATCCAACAGGGGCTCAGAGATGTTGACGACGAGCTTGTTGAGGGAGAGGGTGATGTCGTCGCTACGGGTGCGGAGGCCCAGGCTGAGAGCGTCGGGGAAGACCACGGTGAAGGAGCTGTCCGAGGTCGGGGTCACCTGCCAGTCCCAGACACGACGGCAGAGGTGGTTAAGCTCCGCCTCGATCATCTCAGGCGAGGCAACCCCGGCCCCCACGATGGACACGACAGCAAGGAGCGAAGGGGACGGAGGGGGGACGTCTTCCACCTCGATGTGGAAGAATCCGAGGCCCTCGATGTCGTGGCCGTACATCATGAGCTCCCCAGTCATCGGACGGGCGGGGCAGAGAACCGCGGGATGGCCCGATTCCTTGCAAAGGTAGCACATCGGCGGGTTGGGGCAGTCAACCTGGAAGTGGCCAGCCTCACCACAGTTGAAGCACGGAGGAAGGTCACGGGGGGGGCTCAGAGATGAGTGCGCCCGAAGACGCGGATGCGAGAACCGCGTTAGCAGGGGTGCGGGCAGCACCCCGCTTCTTCTTCTTCTTCTTGGCGCCTTGGCGGCCACAGGCCCCGGGGCCCCCGCTGCCCGGAGGATGGCTCGGCTGGGACCGAGGGGCTGGTATCGGCGGGTGGCCGCAGTGTCAGAGGGCTCAGCCCGAGGAGGGGGCGACGCGGGGTGCTCATGGCGACGAGCGGGCGAAGGTGAGCGGGGCCGGTCCCGACGGCTGTCCCGGGGGGGAAGCCTGCGGTCGGTCCGCGCCGGGGAGCGGCCTGTGGTGCGTCCGGGTGAGAGACGGTCATGGCGGGGCGGCGAGCGACGGGTGTTGCGGGGCGGCGAGCGATGGGACTCGCGGGCATCGCGGGGAGGAGACCGGCGGGCCTCTCGGGAGGGGGACCGGCGAGGATCCCGCGGCGGGGACCGGTGCGAGTCGCGCGTAGGAGCCCGGCGCCCATCGGAGCCGTCGCGACTGGCCAGCTGACGGTGGAGGTCGGCCTCGCGCCGCTGGCCCTCCGGCGAGGCGCGGCCCGGCGGGCGAGGGTCATCCAGGGGGCGTTTGGGGCGTCCCGAACCGTCCCCCCCAGGAGCGCGTCATGGGGCGGATGGCGGCGTCGCAGGGGGCGTCGCAGGGGGGAGGGGGAAACCGGCGGCGACGGGAGAGGGGGGACGGAGGGCGCTAGGTCTGGTATCGGGAGGGAGGCGAGGCCACAAAGGGAAACCCTTCGGGAGCCAAATGTCTCCCCAGGCCGGGGGGAGCTGGGCCGTAACGCGAAGGTAGGGCCGGCCCGCAGATCGCAGGCCTCGTGCTCGGGCCGGCCACGCTAGGAGGGGGGAGGGAGCAGGCCCAGCTGACGGCCAGGGCCCGACAAGGCGAGGCCCAGCCCAGGTGCCAACCCCTCACCCCCAGCTAAGCTTCCAGCCGCCGCCCCCGGCGACGAGGATGCGGCGGACGGTCGGGCCGGCGGGCGAGGGGCCGCGAGGCGGCAGGGGGACGGAGTGCAGCAGACCCGGGAGGAGCCCAAGAAGGCGATGAAGAGTCGGAACGGAGCGCGTTGGGAAAGCAGCGGCACGCCGGCGGTCGAGGGCGACGGCGGGGCGACCGGCCGACGCGGGGCGGGCCAGGTGGGGACCTTCCAGGAGGCCAGGGCAGGTCCTCGGTCCGCCCGACCAGCCACGTCCCTACCGGAGGGGCGCCGGCGGCGGCGGCCATCCCCAATCCCAGCCCCAAAGGCCGCACCTTTCCCCGCGGTCACCGGCGAGGCGCGCGGCAACCGGCGGGGGGGCGGGGGGCGCACGCACATTCGGGCAGCCGAACTCCCACCCCCGGGAGTAAGGCCGCCGGCGGAGCGTGGCGGCGTGGGGCGAGCCGGAGCGGACGGGGGAACGCGGTCACGGCACTCGACCGGCCGGCCCACGGTGCGGTCGGCGTCCTCCGCCCAGTCCGCCCAAACCACCCGCCCGGGAGGTTCAGGGGACGGGAGGGGAGGGGCCGGCGGGGAGGGAGGAGCAGCGGGGGAGGCGGAGGCCACAGCGGAAGGGGCCGGCGGCGGCCAGCGGGGCGGCGGAGGGGCCCGAGTCGCCAGAGCCCGCGCCTTCCATCGCAATCGAACCTCTGTAAATTTTGCACCTTCCACATTTGGATTAAGAGGAATGGGAAAATCTTCGGAGCACGACAGCAGTCCATTCAAGCATGGAAAGGCCATCTGAAACATGATCTTCTGCTTCTCCGGCATAGAATCAAATTCAAGTTTGAAGCTCAACTCTCCTGCTGGATTGATCAGTATTTAAGTTAATTTTACAACATGTTGTGGGGTTTTCTAGAGCTGGAATTGGTTGACTTTGTCCTTTGTGGCTTGTAAAAAACTGGCAGGCCTGCAGTACATTTCATGATAAAATTTATAAATATGTACATTCGTTGTAAACTATTTTAAAATTTATATATATGTGCAGTTATAGAGTACATTTGAAGGCAATTGACTTAGCATCAGTAAGTGCGAATCATATTTTCCTATATTATGGACATTTCTGAGCAAATAAATAAATTAAATCCTTTTGTCCAACTAGAAACGGAGATAGGGTAGATGGCCGCTCTGCAGCTTGGAAATAATGGGACCGCCTCTTATCCCGGTCCATTCAGGTGGTTCAGTTCGCGCTGGTTTTTTTGTTGTGTGACTACGGACTGCTCCCTTTGAGCAGTACAGCAGCATCTATCTGGTACAAGCACCAAATCAAATAAATAAGGCGCATCACCAACTCAGGCTTGTCGGAAGGACCATATGAAATTTTCGCAGAACATGTGTCCTGCAAATGAAGCTTTCCGTGTGGCAGTATCTTCACTGGGATCTTTATCTTGCTAAGCCCAATATTGAGATTGTAAATAAATGTGTTTTTGATTATGCGCAGCTACATCCATGTGTCTTTTCATCGTCATTACCTCATGGTGCTTTACATTTCATCATAAAACAATGAAAACTGTTTCTTTTGGACTAATTATGAAACACTATAGGCTTAAAACCTAAACTACGGAACGATTTACATTAAAATTTAAATTTTCTGTTTTGAAATGCGATTCTGTAATTTGAACCCTCCAAATAAATGGGAAACAACTTTATATGTGAGAAATGATATGAAATGGCAATCCACAAAAATAAATTAGAATATGACTATTTATGTCCTTTGGAAAAGATAATTTATTTATTTTATGTCCTTTGGAAAAGATAATTTATTTATTGGTATATATATACTAGTACAAATGCCCGTGCTTTGCAACGGGCAAAAAAATATATAATGCAAAGCCTGCTCCGTGTGCCATTTCTTATAGCCAGTTATGATAAACATCGGTAATAAGGTTACACTCTTATTATTGTTCGGAGCATGAAGTGTGGACATGAAGAAACCAACCTAACTTCCTTTGTCTATTGGAATAGTAGTGGTGCATGAAATAGTTTTTCTATCGTTTTTATGTTTTGCTTTTCGACAAAGCGCAAATATTTCTTTATTTTATAAGAAGCTGAGCGTTTGTTATTTTTTTTATTAGAGTTGGAACATGTTTTGAAGCCGAACATTTTCTGAACACATGTTTTTTAGTGATTTTGCGAACAATTTTAAATGATTTTAAATCGGAACATTTTTGGGAATTTTCGGTATTTAAAGAGTGTGAACATATATAAAATATAAATATTTTTTGAAACCTAGAACAATTAGAAACACTCATTATCTTAAAGTATATACACGCTTGGTGCCAGTAATTAAAAAATGATTGTTGGTGTCCATGGAGTATAGAGTTAAGAAAGTCGTAGTGGTTTACTTCAATAACGCCTCCTTGAGCAGAGCACTATCACCGGATGAGAAAATAGTAGTGTAGTTGTTTTTAGTGGGACATACCGATAATTGAATGTTCTATACTATTTGAGAGTTTAATAACTAATTCTAATTTTTTTTAGAATTTTGAAAACATATGAATGCGAATGGATTTTTTAGAGATAATTGTTCGTTTGGTTTCGAAGATTTTATTTTTTTCATAGCAAATATGCACGGATGTCTTGTGTAAATAAATGTGTGATCATATCACCCTTGGACTAAAATAAGTGGACCCAGCATAAAATTTCGAATGGGCATAAAGACAGAATAGAAACCTATAAAGAGATCATTCTGTACGTGAGTATGGTACATCTGGAAAATGCGGACTTTTAGTCACTGAAATGTAAGTGGCAAAGAATATAATAATTTAAACCAATTACCAATCACAAATTCAGAATTATTGTAAGCCCAAGCCCGTCCAAGGCCTAGCCAGTCCCTCCTTAACCCTAGCAATCAGAAGCTGTTCCTAATCGATCCTCATCTCCTCCTCACCCACTCGATCCCCTCAGCGCCGCCACACACAGAGGACACACGCACGCACGCACGCACGCACGCACACACACACAAACACGCGCGCGTGCGCGCCCCGCTCCTCGCGCCGACCCCCTTGCCGCTGCATCTGCACCCAGGGGTGGAGCAGGGGGGCGAGCAGGGGCCTGGCCACCCCCCCCCCCCCCCCCCCCCCCCCCCCCCCAAACGATCGAGAATTTTAACAGGAGTGACGAGTAATTACCAACGAGATTAGATCAATATACGTACTCGGCCTCCTATACTCGAATCCTGGCTCCGCCACTGTCTGCACCCCGTCGTCGTTTCCCGGCGAACCCGCCTACCTCCTCCGCGCCTGATTTCCCTTCCACAGCTCGCTCGCACCTGACCACTTCAGCTGTGGCCGGATCCACCACCCCCTCTCCCCCGGCCAGCATGGTCTTCTCTCTCAGATCCACTTCTGTTCCAGTTCGGAGGCCCGTCCGCTCAGGTCGGCAAACACATGCTTTCTTTGTGATTCATGGTGTTTGGGGCCATCTCCCGATGTAACCTTTACATATGCCTCATCCTCCGCACCTTTGTTTCCGGTGGCTTGTTGAATCATCAATGAGTGCGTATATGAATCAGTGAAGCGTAAATAAGCGATGTGGGATTATTATTTAGCCCAACAAGCACCAGAGGAAATCCTATAATTCTTTTTGGCATAATGAACCACATGCGTGCAAGGCCCATATCATCAAAATATAGAAATGCATAAGGGCCCAAAGCGGCAAAGCAGACGACCAGGACATTTCTTAGGTTCGACCATTAGCGCCCATAGGAACGACAAGAATTTTAGCGATGCTTAGTTACGACTGTACAGAGCAGACCGCTAAAAAAAGTAGATGATGGTGAACCAACAGAAGCAATAGGTGTTTTATTAGTAGATAAAGATATGTATGAATTTCAACACATCAATTGTTTAATACCTTTGCATACAAAAGTGCCTTTCAAAACTGCGCTGTTATTCAGTTAAATAATTTTACATTTGGGTTTAATATGTGCCATAGTTATGGGTCAAGCTGACCACTAAAAAGTTGATGGCTTAAATGGCTTTCTTTGAAATGATAACAAAAGAGAATTTGGAGCACCATACTATGGTTGGTGGCTTGGATTGTTATATACCAAACTTTGGGTTTGGCTCTCTCTATGTCCCATTGAAACTTGTAGTGAAGACTACTTTCCTTCTATCTTGAAGCTACATGACTGTAATATCAAGTTGTTGAACGTGTGTGCTTATGGTGGTGGTGTGCATGCGTATGCGTCTATATTGTAGTCGATATTTCAATTGAAAAATTGTTTTTCATATCTAATTGATCCAAAATTTTGTCAGCGTGTAGTGAACATTTTGTGTGTATTGATGTATTGATCCCTTAATCTACAAAATTCCGGCGAGACAAGTATGCACGCCTTGGTAACCTATCGACTCCGTCCACTAGCTAGGAAGTTGGGTCCTGAGCTATTCGACCCAATGAAAAGGTACGGGCATCACACGTTTTCTCTTGTTTTTCTTCAGAAAAGGAAAAAGCAATAAACATTTTAGGCAATATATGTAGCTGTCAAACGATTGGAAATATCAAATCTGTATATGTGTGTGTGTGTGGGGGGGGGGGGGGGGGGGGGGGGGGGATGGATGGGATATATTGATGATCAACTTTGTGTCCGTACGCAGGCGCGGCATGCTGCAGGAGATCAGCGGCGCGGCAGGCAGGCGCCTGGCACGACGTGTCGGAGGCCGGCTTTGGCGATTGCCTACGGCGTCAGGCGCTCTGTTGGCCAGTACTCGCTTGTCTGGCTTCCAGCCGCGCACTCAGAAAAGGAGGCCGCCGCGGCCGGGCCGGTGGTAGCGGTGCACCGCTGCCCGTGTCACGCCCATCTACATAGCGTAAAACCTAGTCACGTATGTATGTAACGTGCCCACAGATCAATATAATCACCCTGGGGACCTGTTTTGTTTTAGAAAAGGAGGATTGCTCCCCGTCTCTGCATCAATTTGATGAATGAGCCATATTATTAAGCAAGCAGTCAACAAGGTCATTCGGTGCAAGTTCGCAAGAAGAATTGAAATGTGATGAATGAATTTAAAAATTGTCACAACCGGCAAAAAATAGGACAAGATACTAAACACTTAGCCTGTTATTAGATCGCCATCCAAACCGATTGCAGGTATTCCGGGCTATCGTCTCCCAACAGCTACACCCAAGAGACATATGCTCATTGGCTTGCGCATGGTTGAGTGACACTAGTAGAAAATAGGGCTTTGGTGCAAGCTCAATCTACATATTAGTTCTGGTTGCATTACGAACCGGTACTAATGTGAGCATTAGTCCTGATTTGAGCGGCTAGAGTGCTGGGCAGGCATTAGTCCCGGTTTGAGCCACAAACCGGGATTAAAGGGTGCGATGCCCTTAGTCCCGGTTCGTGGCTCCAACCGGGACTAAAGGTTGTTGGAGCCATGAACCGAGACTAAAGGGGTTTTGAAATTTGTTTTTTGTTTTTCCATTTGTTTTTTGTGTTTAGTTTCTGTTTTAAATTGCTTATATCTTTTAAGATATTTGATCTTTTTGAGTGATTCTTTTTGCATTAGATTCAAAATTTTGTCTAGATTCTATTTGTGCCATT
Organism: Triticum urartu; assembly: GCF_003073215.2. Classification (NCBI taxonomy): domain Eukaryota; kingdom Viridiplantae; phylum Streptophyta; class Magnoliopsida; order Poales; family Poaceae; genus Triticum; species Triticum urartu. Next base: position 532,534,381 of record NC_053025.1, on the reverse strand, counting down.
CTTTTTCCAATTTGAATGATTTAAATATGAATTTGTTCAAATTTGCTTCAAACCCTAGATTGTGAATAATTTGAGTTTAAAAATAGTATTTTTATTTAATTCTTTTTGCCCCTAGTAACATGTTAGATTGTTGTCACAGTAAGATTTATTTGGTTATTTTTAGAATAATTTATATTACGATTTTAATTGAAACAATATTGTTTTGCTTATATAGTTGGTTTAGTCCTTTAATTGTTGTTTTCAATTATTTTTAGTTAGTTCTTTCTGTAGATTTTAACATGTTGTAGTATGCTTCTGTTAGACAATAGTAGATAAATTTTTATAATTACTTAATATTAATTTTGCTAAAGTTTTCTATTAATAGTTGTTTAGCCTTTAATAATAGTTGATAGAATTAGTTTTGCTATATTAAAAGTAATTCTTTTTGCCACTTTAATAGAACGTGACTCTGGCTTGGTTAACCTTAGTTGTGACTCTGGCTTGGACGGTGCTAGAAGATGTAGTCGACGTTAGGATTGGATGGACACCATGTTGTAATATCCTTCTGCCGGACACCATCAAACTCTACCACACCCCCTCCCCCGTATCGCCATTTTAGTTTTGAAAAAAACAAAAGAAAATGATAAAAACTTCAAAAAAAATAAAATCCTTTGAGTTGTAGTTATGTTACTACATCTACTAGTTAGCAAAATTAAAAAATCATAAATTTCGACATGTTTTGCAAAAAAGTGTTATGAAAAAGTAAAACGGCTATAACTTTTGCATACGATGTCGAAAAAAAGTATAATTTATCAATATGTTCAGCACAAAAATCCGGTCCGTTTTGCAAATTTTTGGAATCCTCAAATTCTGAAAGAAAAAAGTTATCCTCAAGTTTAAGTTTTTTTGAATTTTTGGTCAAACAGTGGTCAAACTGTGGTCAAACTATGGACAAACTACTTATTCAAGAAATATTAGTGTTACTAATTAATTATTATTTTTTAGAATAATAGTTTCAAACTCAAACGGTGCTTCATGCTCAAGTTCAACTCCTAGGGGTTAATAAGATTGACAGCTTACTATTGTCAGGAAAACAGCAAGTGCAGGTTTGGAAACTAGGAAGAATAGAAATCGGAAGTTAAGCGTGCTTAGGCTGGGGTAGTGAGAGGATGGGTGACCAGCCAGGTAGTTAGACGATTTGGAATGAGTAGCACAAACTTGAGCAGTGATGAACGGTGATTAGAGATTAAATTATGAAATAATTAAAAAATTAAAAATCAAAAAAAAAATTCATTTATTTCTTGAAAAACCAAATTTCAAAAAAATTTCTTTAGTCCCGGTTGGTGTTACCAACCGGGACTAAAGGTGGAGCTCCAGAAACCGGCCACGTGGAGCTCCTTTAGTCCCGGTTCATAAGAAAACTGGGACTAAAGGTTTTGGGCTTTAGTCCCGACCCTTTAGTCCCGGCTCCAGAACCGGAATTGGAGGCCCTCTAGAACTGGGACTAAAGGCCCGTTTTCTACTAGTGTGACGACCACATACAGATCCAACCTGAATTTTTTTGCAATGATTTACCTGTTAAAGATCACATCATTTCAACAGTTCCATATAACCCAAAGTAATGCACAAACTTCGACTCAAATATGTGCCGCAAGTTTAGGCAGTACGCCATTTAGCCACATCCCAAATAACTTGTTTAAACTGTTCGGAGGAAAGACCACATGCACTGTATGCCATAAATGCTTGGCGAGTGGGCATTTAAGAAAAATGTGTTTTGTAGTTTTGTCTTGATCACAGAAGCAACATTGTTTACTATCCTATCTGCACTTTGCCAAGTTATCCTTAGTCAGAATCACTTCCATGTGCAAGAACCACATGAAGATTTTAGATTTAAGAGGTACTTTAATCTTCCAAATATGAACTGATTCGGGATTGTACCAGAGTCAGTTAAATCTAGATGCATAGACTTCACCGAGAAAGCCCCAGACATCGAGAGTTTCCAATGAAGCGTAGCATGAGAAAGGTGGACCTCCATCAACCTTCGCACTAGATGTAGCTATCTGTCCCATTGGTCCACCACTAGGGACATTCTGAACTGGATGTTTAGAGGTACAGACCCTAATATTATACTAATGTAAGCGTCCCTACGTTGTACAATATTGTATGGAGAAGAATATTGAGTGCCTAGTGATGTCTTCCCTAACCATGTATCTTCCTAGAATCTAGTCGTGTTGCCATTCCCCATAATAAATTTTATCCTACTGAAAAAGGCTTCCTTCGTCCTCATTAGCCCCTTCCAGAAAGGCGAATCAGTTGGCTGTGTGGTGAACTATGCCAAGGTCATCCATTGCAAGTACTTATTATGCAATAGCTGAACCCAGATACCATTGTTCTCAATAGATAGCCTGCATAACCATTTACTGAGCAGATACCACTTTTTAACTTCTAGTTTCTCAATCGCAAGACCTCCTTGGTTCTTCGGTCTAAAGATTATATCCCACTTGGTCAACCTATATTTGGTTTTGATCTCATCGCATCGCGAGAAAAAGCGGGATTGATAGAAGTCTAACCTTTTCCGTACCCCCACGGGCACTTCAAAGAAGGACAGTAGGAACATCGGCATGCTTGTTAGTACCAAATTTATCAGAATAAGCCTACCTCAATAAAACATAAGCTTTCCCTTCCAGCAACTTAGTTTTTTCTCAAATCAATCTTCAATACACTTCCAATCCCTATTGGTTGACTTCCGATGGTGAATTGGTATACCTAGATAACTAAATGGTACGGATCCCAATTCACATACAAAAGTTGTCTATAGAGATCTTGTTCTTCTTTGGCACAACCCAAGCAAAAAAATTGGCTTTTATTAAAGTTGATATTCAAGCCCGACAGTTGTTCAAAGAGACATAACACAAGTTTCATATTTCTAGCCTTTGCTAAATCACGTTCCATGAAAATGATCATATCGACAGTGTATTGTAGTATGGACACTCCACCATCAACAAAATACGGTATAAGTCCACCCACCTACCCGTCCACTTTGCCCCAACTGATAAGAACCGACAACATATCTGCTACTATGTTGAATAGAATAGAAGACATCGGGTTCCCTTGTCTTAGGCTCTTTTACTTCTGAAAAATGACATGTGTCATCATTTACCTTGATTTCGATGCCACCTTTTTGGACAAAGGATTCAATCTGATTCCTCCAGGAATCTCGAAACCCTTCATGCGTAAGGCAGATTACACACAAGTATAGGGGATCGTTTGTAGCCTTTTTCGATAAATAAGAGTGTCGAACCCAACGAAGAGTTAAAGGTAGAACAAATATTCCCTCAAGTTCTATCGACCACCGATACAACTCTACGCACACTTAACGTTTGCTTTACCTAGAATAAGAATAAAACTAGAAGTACTTTGTGAGAATAAAACTATGAATAAATTGCAAGACAATAAAACTAGATAGCTTTTGTCACTCAATAAAGTCATTTGTCCCTAGGTGATCAATAACTAGGCCAGTGATCATTATTGCAATTTTATATGCGGAAGAGGCATGAGCTAACATACTTTCTCTACTTGGATCATATGCAGTTATGGTTGGAAGTCTGGCAAGCATTCGCAACTACCGAAGATCATTAAGGTAAAACCCAACCATAGCATTAAGTACCAAGTTGTCTTTACTCCCATACGCAATAGCCCACTTACATGGGTCTGTGTATTATGTCGCTCACGCCACATTACCACCAACTATAAGCGAATTATGAACGTATTGCAACACCCTACATCAGGGATCCCTCACCTTTGTGTGACACGGAGGGCACCATAGGACAGCACCAAAATAAAACATACAACTCGCACCAACCACGATCATCTATCAACCCATAGGACAGAATGAATCTACTCAAACATCATAAGATAGCCATAGATCATTGGAAAATAATATATAGCGTTGAGCACCTTGTTTAAGTAGAGATTACAGCGGGTAGAAGAGAGGTTACACCGCTGCATAGAGGGAGGGGGGGAGTTGGTGTTGATGGCGACGAGGTTGTTGATGTAGATTGCCATCACGATGATTGCCCCGGCGCCACCAGGAGAGAGGGGGAGAGTGCCTCACTCCTTCTTCTTCCTTGTCCTCCCCCTAGATGGGATGAGGGTTCCCCCCTCTGTTCCATGGCCTCCATGGCGGCGGAGCGGCGGGTACTTACTCACTCATGCAAGCCCTGATGGAGCCACTGCTGAAGCTCAACTAGTAGTACTTACTCAAACACACACACACACACACGTACACTTGCACAAAGTAGTACTATTATTTTTGAAGCTAAAATATTATTTCTCTAGAAGAGTTGCTTACTTTACACAGGGGATTACAAGTTCTTTTATAGGACAACCTAGGCTTCACATTACGTGCACTATAAACTAGAAATAGTGTGTGAATATGAACTAAAAGTCCAAGTCGCACTGCCATGCATTAGTTGCATGCTTTCCTATCCTGCCATGCATTAAGTGCATGGTATCTTATCCCGCCACATGCGGCAGGAATAATCCCCTTTGTTTGACTTCTCTAGTTGCTTGGAGAAGAGTTTTGTTGGAGGACCGGGTTGAAACCCAACATTCTCCCCTAAACCCTGTCGACGGGGTTGGATGTTGACGATCCCAATCTTGTCGCGTAGCTCTTGGAACCAGACGCGACCAAGTGCCTTTGTTAGAATGCCTGCTTTTTTCTCAACAATCTTAATGAACTCCATCACCATGCCCTTCTCAATGTAGTGTCATATGAAGTGGTAGTGGAGATCGATTTGCTTGGTGCGGTCATGAAGCACTGGATTCCTGCAAAAGGAAACTATCGATTTGTTGTCGACGAAGATGAGTGCAGTGGATGTGTCTTCGTTTAGCATCTCGCCGAGTCACTACTAGGAAAATGCCTGTTAGTGGCGCACCTATTTTGGCCATGAATGGCGTACTATAGGTGCGCCACTATCATCACGCCATTAGTAACCAGGTAATAGTGACGCACCACATAGTGTGCCATTACTATCTGACCATTACTAACAATTTTTTTTCAAATTTTTTTGCAGAATTTTTTTTCAATTTTTTTCCTTAATCTGAGGTCAATATGCTTAATCTCAAGTCAAATCGCACTCCATGGTCAAACTTCCCAGAAAGTCACCCATCCCCACACTACTCCAGCCCGAGCACGCTTAACTACGCAGTTCTATCCAACCCCAGCACCAGCTCACTTAGCATGCACTTGTTGATATATCTATCATATCAATCCTATTAAACCTTGTTGATGTCTATGACTTTGTTCATGTTAATGATTGTGATGAAATTTTGAAAAAATATTTCAAACTTCCCGGTCATATGACGTATCATATTTTGAACATTTTTTCCAAAAAAAATCCGAAACCAATTTTTTTCCTGTTACTAGTGGCGCACCTAGCAAATGGTCTGCCATTACTAAGTTTGATTTTTTTCATTTTCCCCCCTCTAGATCTTAAAAGCCCCGTATCTTTCGTTCTGTTAGGTTTTTGGGGATTCTGAAAATCTTCAACAGGGTTCCGGATGTAACTTTTCGAGTAGATGATTTTTTCATATAAAAACTTTTTAATCCGAGTTCGTATGCAAAAGTTATGCTGATTTTACTAAATTTCAGAGAGATTTTGCAAATAAAGTCGAAATTCATATTTGTAAATTTTCCCAACAACTAGACCACATATCACATGGGAAACTTATTTTCTTTTATTTTTTTGACATTTCCATCATTTTCTTTTATTTGTTCTAAAACTGAAAAGGCGGTCTAGGGAGGTGCAAAGAAAGTTAGTAATGGTGCACCTTCACAAAGTGCGCTATTACTATGTGTACGACTTGGTCAAACATTGGTCAAAGTTAGTAATGGCGCACTTTGAGTAGGTGCGTCATTACTAAGTTTGACATAGTAATGATGCACCTAGGCAAAGTGCGCCATTACTAAGTTTGACCAAGGTTTCACCCAGTCATACACATAGTAATGACGCACTTTGTACATTTGCGCCATTACTATGTCAACTAGTAATGGCGCACTATCCCCTGGTGCGTCACTGCTAACAATTTTTTTTTCAAAACTAGTAATGATGCACCACACACCAGGTGCGCCATTAGTAATATGTCAATAATGGTATACCTGTATCTGGTGCGCCACTGCTATATAGCAGTGGCGCACCACATACATGGTGCTCCATTAATGTCCATATTAGCCATAGCCCTTTTTGTAGTAGTGAGTAGGCGAGCCAACCATATTCCCTGACATGCTGCTCTAGCCGCTGCGATGTACTCCGCCTCACACGAAGAATTCGAGACAACTTTCTCCCCCACCGATTGCCAACTGACGGGACTGCTCCTGAGGAAGAACAATATGCCTGACATGCTCTTCCTGGAGTCCAAGTCACCAGCGTGGTTGGAGTCGCTGTAGCTAACCAGGTCCTCGCTGTCGTCACAATGGTACACACCTATAACACCCCGTATGTAACTTTCCATATTTGTAACTTCGACTTGCCATTTTCAGCTATGTGTTATGATATTCCCTTCGTGGTTGGGTTTTATCTTTCGTTTTGTATTTTGTTCATGTCATGCATTTGATATCATGCCATCATGTGCATCACATTTGCATTCGTGTTCGTCTTATGCTTCCAAGCATTTTCCCCGTTGTCCGTTTCACAATTCAACACTCCCACATGCACCCGGCGCACCCCTCTTGTCTCTTTTCATGAGCGGGAGAAAATTTCTCGAAATGGGCCGAGATTTGTCAACTGGCCTTCGTACACCACCGGTAGACCGTCTGTCAAATTTCGTTCCATTTGCAGGTCGTTTGGTGCCCCAACGGTTAACCGGGTAACCGCGAAAGCCTCTTTGGTGCTGCAGCCCAACATCCCTCCAAAACAGCCCAATAACCCATCTAAACCACCTCCATGTTCTCCGTCGTTCGATCACAATCGTGTGGGCGAAAACCACACCTCATTTGGACACTCCTAACTCACTCTACCTATAAATATGTGATCCCCTTCCAAATTCCCGGTCTAAACCCTAGTTCTCCCTCTCCTCGCGCCGCCGGACACGTCCGGGCGAAGCCGGACGCGTTCGCCACCGCCGCCCAACCAATACCGCACCTCCACGTGTCCTCCCCCGCGCCCACATCTCCGCCGCCTCTGCCGTCCGGGGCCCAGATCCGGCCCGCCCCAGGCCGAACCGGGCCTTGCCGGGCCCGCAACCGCCGCCTACGGCCTCCGCATCCTCCCGCCGCGCGCTCGCGCCCGTCCTCCGCCTGACGCCGCAGCGCCCTCGCCGGCGTCGCACGCCTCTGCCGCCTCCCGCCGGCGCCGGCGTCGCTGATCGCCGCCGTGGGGCCGCACCTCCCGAGGCCGCGTCCTCCGACCCAACTCCGGCCGCCGTCGCCGCAACTCTGGCGAGCTTGCACCGGTAGCTTCGATCCGCGTGCCCCAACCCTAGATCTGGAATTTCGGAGGGTAAAAATTGTTTGTCCCGAAAATCCCTATTATTTTTATGCCATATTCATCATGTCGTATCTCAATGACCGTGGCTCCAAATCATGCACATGATATGTCAAAATGTTTTTCTCATTGAGATATTCATGTTAGTAGCATTTGCATGCATGTTGCTATCCATTATCATGTCATTTTCATTGTTGCGAGAGTGCTATAAAATGTTAACTGTTGGTTCTTAACAGAACATGGTGATTTGTCATTTTTGTTGCATTTGGTGTGTGCATCCTATAAGAATGAGGTATACATGTGTTTTGAACTACAACATGCCATCTTTACAGAGGTGCAAGACTTTTATTTTTTGATCTATGTGGTGACTAGCACAAGCATGCAAAGTAGGATCCATGATGTTACTGTTTTCAGGGACATGATTTTGCTGTCCTTTTCCTGCTGTTATTTTGATGCATCCATGCTTATTTTGAGATAGTTCAGTAAGGATGTTTTGAACATATTGTTATGCTCTATCCATTCATGCCTCTAAGTCATGCCTCGACACATGGGAGATATAGCCACATCATGGGTGTAACAAGTTGGTAATCAGAGCCATCCCCGACTTAGGAGCCCCCTGCTTGATCGAATTGCTGACGTTGTTGAGTCTAGAAAAAATGTTTTGATTCTTAGGATTATATATATCGGAGAGTAGGACTTTTCTGTCAGGACCCCGATTCCAAGTCACATCGATCTAGCCGGTAACACCTCATATCACATTGCGGCCTGACGCACGGTATCCCCACGGGTGTCGCCTTACCATGGCCCTGGACCGTCTGCGCCTTTTGGCTCACGTATATGATAGTGTCCCTAGCATCCATATGACAGAGAACCCAGGCCGACATGGCTAGTCGAGAACCCAAAGTGGCACAGACCTATGGAGACAGGCATACATGAATCACATCGAGCATGTCGGTCAGCAGTGAGTGAATTCGGGCTGTAGCACTGGGCTAACAGGACTCCGGGGAACCCGGGATGTAGCAGGCTAGGAAGGACTCTGGATGTCACCGCATGACATTTCCCCGAAGGGACAGACATAGGAACGAAGTGAAGCACATGCCGGCCAGTCAAGTGTCCTGAGGAGTAGTGCTGGGCTAGCAGGACTCCGATGAACCGGGCTGTAGCGGACTACTATGGCTCGAGGAGCACTAGACTACATTTCCCCATAAGAAAGGCTGCCAAGGATAAACAACTAGATTGTCGGATCCCACACATACCCAGCATTTCAATCATACACACAATATGCTCGATATGTGCAAATATAACATGGCATCACAACAAAACTCTACAACTCAAGTACTTTATTTAAAGGCTTCAGAGAGCCATACATAACATGTTCATACAGGTAGGGGTCACGTGACTCGACACTCAAGTCATGCAAGCATACAAGCACATGCGGAAGCAAATAGTCTGAGTACAGACACTAGAAAGAAAGAAGGCTTCTCGAAGCCTGTCTATCTACATAGGCCGTCCATGGCCAGGGTCACCACCTGGGTGGCAAGTCACTCATCATCGTCGAGATCTACATAAAACCCATTGGAGGGGGCGGTGTTGTCGTCTGAAAACAGTAATTAAGCAAACATGAGTACAAAGGTACTCAGCAAGTCTTACATCAGAACCTACTATAAATGCTCAATATCAAGAAGGTGGTGGAGTTATTGTAGCAAGCCAACTTTGACTCTTGGCAAAGCTATCCTACGAGACTCCACTAGTAAAATAGTTTTCGCACACGAGTCCACTAATCACCAACACAATACTCCACCGGGGATCCTCCCTCGTCATCCTACGAGAGGGCCATCCTCGGTACTCACACTTATCTTGAGTCTTTTAGTAGTAACCATTAACTTGTCTATGAACTGTATAGGTAACCAAGTAGTCCTTTACCGCGGACGCGGCTATTCGAATAGATGATGTTAACCCTACAGGGGTGTACTTCTTCATACACGCTCTCACCACTTACCGCCGTTTACACGACATGTACTCGGCAACCTTCAAGCAGAAGCCCAACGAGGGTGTCGGCCACAGCCTACCTAAACACTCAAGTCTCTAGTCCAGGTTTATCGCCTATCCAGGTTCCATCCGTAGGGAGTCCGGCCGAGGTTTCCACATACGGCCCCGAACGATGTGAACAGGGTCCCGAGACGCCAAACGGGCGCCCAACATACCCGGCCACGGTGTATCTACCGCAACATAGCCCACCCCTAGGGTCAGCGCTACGCACGGCCGCCAACACATAACCTACAAACACCAGAAACTAATTGCAACTCCTGGACAGAGTACTAGGGTGATTAAGAAGCTGAGAGGGTCAATTAAGGATCCCAATGCATGGTAGTAGCTGATTCTTAAAATCACACATACAGATCTTAGTTCTTAGGGACGGCCTCAATGAAACAACCCACCACGTACTCCTACATGGCCTCTCATCGATACCTTTACCAAATCATGTTCAACACATCCCTCACATTACCGACATAATCATTTCACTCTAGCCCATCACCCAGATGAACCAGACCTGACACAACTCTAACCATAGCAGGCATAGTAAGGTAGGAAACACATACATGGCTCAATCAACTCCTACACAAGCTAGTGGGTTTCATCTAGTTAGTGTGGCAATGACAGGTCATACAAAGGATAAGGTTCAACTACCGTAGCACACAATAGTTTGAAACGTTGTTGTCTTAATGCAGTAAATGAGAGCAGATGCGACAACATGGAATTGTATCGATATGATCAATGTGGCTGCTTGCCTGATGTAGTGGTAGTAGGGCACTGCCCTTCAGAAGGATATTCGGGGTTATCCTCGGAGGCAGAACCTACCACGAAAAACACACCGAACATAATCAACACATGACAATATGCAACAATATGATGCATGCTATGACATGGCAAAATGAATGTGTCTTGGCCTAATGCAAGCTAAAACAGAAAGGAATGAACCCATTTGAATCAAAGATTCAAATGTTAGTTCATTTAACATAGCCATATTAGTGCATTATCTTAATTTGCTTAAAGAGCAAGGTTAACTTGTTTTGTAATGCATGAAGCCATTACCAATGGATAGATTGAATTTTTCTGATCAAAATTCATATATAAATCTTTTCATTTGGAGTTACAGATTAATTTCGATGATTTTTTAAAGTTTGCAAAAATTTCTGGAATTCTCTATATAAAAATAAATCCAGAAATTAGTTATTGCGTCAGCAGAGCGTCAGGGTGATGTCAGTGGTCAACGGGGACGTCCAGGTCAACCTGACCAGTGGGTCCCGCGTGTCAGCAGCTATTTAAACTAACTAAAATTAGTTAAAACTAATCTGGGTTAATTAGCAGAGAGGGGCCCACTTGTCATAGACTCAGGGGAGTCAACCTGGGCCCACCCAGTCAAGGTCAACGGGTCGAACCCGCCGGCGTGAAGCCGCCGGCGAGGACAGACGCGGCAGAGGGCATCGGGATTCCTCCTCCGGCTACCAAATGGCCGTCGGAGGGCATCTACGTGCTGCTGGTGAACTCGCGCGCCGAGTGGAGCAAGCGGTGTGTGCGGGGGTGGCCGGAGATGACGCCAGCGTCGAGCCAGGCGGCGGTCGGAGTTCGGGCATGCACGGAAACGGCGTTAGGAGGCACGCAAGGGGCGCAGAGGCGTGCTACGGCCTCCTGGGGGTGTAGTGAGTGTGTTGGACACGGTGGTGTGGCCGGTGGTTGGCCGGAGACACGTCGGCGACGAGCTCGGCGGTGGCGCGTGCGGTGAAGCTTCGTGCAGTTGCTACGGTGCACGAGAAAGCAAACGGAGAGAATGGGGAGGTAGCTAAGCTCACGGCGGTCGCGTAGGAATGGACGGTACGGTCGGGGACGAGCTGATGTGGTGGCGACGACGAAGCGGATCTCCGGCGATGGCGGAGTCGGGCGAGGTTGTTGTAGAGGCTGCGGGGCAAGCGAGCGCTCGGGGCTCGGCTTGCTCGAAGGAATGGAGGGCGGTGGAGCTTCTCGACACGGTGTCTCGGCGCGGGGATGACGGAGGGCGCGACTAGGCGGCGGTGCGGCAGCAGGTGCGTCGGCCATGGTGCGGGAGAGCGAGGGAGAGAGGCAGGGGGCGAGTGAGGTGTCCACGGGGTCGGGGCGGCGACGTGGAGCCTATCCAGTGTCTAGGCGCGCGAAGCGGCAAGCTGCTGGCACCGTGGCGAGCTCGCGCTCGCCGGCGTCAGCTCTCTGCCTGCCTGGCGGGGACGAAGCAGCTGGCTGGCATGGGCCAGCACAGCACTGGGCCGCCAGGTGGGCCGGCTGATGGGCTGCAGCCAGGTAAGTTCTCTCCCTCTCTTTTAATTTGTGTTTTCTATTTTTGTTTGTAGGTTTGTGGCTTTATTAAAAATAGCTAGGCACTTCTAAAAACCCTGAAAATAATCAGAGGCTCTGTTTAGAATATTTCCAACAACCCACACTTATCTTCAGAATTATTTGGGCATTTAAAATATTTACTAGCATTCAAATGCCCAAATGCAAATTACATATGATTTAATTCAATGTCCTTCTGTTGACCTAGAAAATTGTGCACCAATTTTGCCAGAGGTTCTAACCCAAGACAAAGAGAGTGAACTTTTTATAAGGGCATTTCAGGTTCATTGAAAATATTTTTAGTAAACCTTAGTTGATTCCAGAGGGGGTGCTGGGGGTTCTGTCTTCCCCAATTCAAGTTTCTGATGAAAGGTAGACATGATGCAACACTCTAATGCATGACTAGCTAGGATGTGACATTTTCTTACTCCTAAGTCTCTTCGTCGCTCTGGTGAGGCCTCCTGCCATAGAAGTTTCGACTTTCCTCTCCTCAAATTTCACGAATTTTTTAGGATCACGCGGGTATTTTGGAATCGTTCTGATATTCTTGTGACGAGAACATTGTTCTTGGTGCCTCCTAACATTTAGGGGTTGTGGCAGTGGCCCGGGGAGTTGAGCTCCGAGGTGTTGTCGTCACAATTTTATCGTTGTAGTTTTGGAATACCTGAGTTCGCCGACATCGAAAATCTTTTTTATGCAGTTGTTGGTGAGATAACCTTGACGCCACCTAGTACTAGGGCGGGAGTTCGGGAGTACTTCCATAACTCGTATAACGGATGCTTTTCGAAGGTTGAGGTACATGATTTACGAAGGTTTCTTGGTTATGTGTTGAAGGATGGATACAGCTGGATGTAGGGATTGTTAGTTTAGGTGAGATATTATGCTTCCCCTGTATCCCCAACACTTGATTGCATAACTAGAAAGTTTCGGGAGTTTTATAGGTGGGAATTCAAGCAGCTCTAGTATTTCTTCCCGCAGATATTTGGTTTTTGATTGGGTAATCCTTACCACTTATTTGTTCATATTCATACCTTGTTGCTTTATTCATCTACCTTTATCTAAGTCGCTTCTCACCTTAATGGATGTGTGATGATTTACTTTGGAATTCATTCGTCCATCCTTGTTCGAATGTTTATTGTGAAGATTGTATGTTGCAATTGCTATCCATTGATTCAGCTTGTCTATCTGTCTATCAAGATTCTAACGGATGTCACCCTCTTCAGGATGGCTCCTCCAACACGTCTGAATCGGGACCGCAATGATGGGAGTCAGGCGAACCCTCCGCCACCACCTCCACCTTCGGAGGCATGGCAAACTGTCATCGCAGCCACCAACGCCAACACTCAGATGCTTTTGCAACTCTCGCAAGAGCGCAACGGAGGTAAAGGCAACCAAGGAAATCAAGGCCAAGGGAATTTCAACAATCAGCCTCAGTTTGCTACCCTCAACTAGTTCCTTGCAAACCAGCTGAAGTCTTTCAGCAACTGTGTCGAGGCCATAGACGCCGACGATTGGCTCATGGACATCTGCAAGCATTTTGAATGTAGCAATGTCATTCCTGAGGACTTTGTCAAGTTTGCTTTGTTTCAACTCATGGACCAAGCTGCTGATTGGTATCAACAATACAAAGATTTCAAAGGAGGTCGTGTGATTACCTGGGATGATTTCCGCCGAGACTTCAAAGCTGATCATATTCCAACAAGTGTTGCTAAGAGTAAGTGTCGGTGTCAAAACCGGCAGATCTCGGGTAGGGGGTCCCGAACTGTGCGTCTAGGCCGGATGGTAACAGGAGGCAGGGGACACGATGTTTTACCCAAGTTCGGGCCCTCTTGATGGAGGTAAAACCCTACGTCCTGCTTGATTAATATTGATGATATGGGTAGTACAAGAGTAGATCTACCACGAGATCAGAGAGGCTAAACCCTAGAAGCTAGCCTATGGTATGATTGTATGTTGTGATTGTTGTCCTACAAACTAAAACCCTTCGATTTATATAGACAGCGGAGAGGGTTAGGGTTACACAAGGTCGGTTACGAAGAAGGAGATATCCATATACGTATTGCCTAGCTTGCCTTCCACGCCAAGTAGAGTCCCGTCCGGACACGAGACGAAGTCTTCAATCTTGTATCTTCATAGTCTAACAGTCCGGCCAATGGAGATAGTCCGTCTGTCCGGAGACCCCCTAATCCAGGACTCCCTCAGTAGCCCCTGAACCATGCTTCAATGACGATGAGTCCGGCGCGCAGTATTGTCTTCGGCATTGCAAGGCGGGTTCCTTCTCCGAATACATCAGAAGAATTTGAATACGAGGATAGTGTCCGACCCTACAAAATAAGTTCCACATTCCACCGTAGAGAGAATAATATTTTCGTAGATCTAATTTTGCTGGCTTGTTTTGGCAGCATGACATTATGTCATGGCCCGGTGATTACTCGAACCGTTTTTCTTCAACCAGCTCCACACATAACGCGAGGCGGTTTCTTGACACGTCTTACCAAAGCGGAGATCGTGTTCCCCCAATTACGGGATTCTCATTAATGTGGTCGTGGGTAACCCAACCGTGTCTAGGACTCCTAGATTATAGGAAAGTCCTAAACGGCTACGGAGAGGACGCTTGATATTCACCCTCTTTATAAAGGGACAAGGTCTTCGCTTTTTCCCTCTCGTGCTCAATCGAACCCTTCCCCCGCCTCGAGTTCTAACACCCAAAGCCCAGCTTAGGTGCTCCGGATCTTCAATCATGTCCAGATCCAGCCTTCAAGGCCGATGGATGCCCTCCTCCATTACAGAAGAGGACATTAAGAAGTTGAGGGAGGCCAGATACCTGACCACCGAGGTTTCGCATCGGCTGCCTGCTCGAGGGCAGATCGTCCCTACTCCCGAACCCAACGAGAACGTCGTGTTCGTCTCCCACTTCCTCCGAGGTCTAGGCCTTACTCTGGATCCCTTCGTCAGGGGTTTGATGTTCTATTACGGGCTAGATTTCCATGATCTAGCTCCGGACTCCTTCCTCCACATCTCGACATTTATTGTCGTGTGTGAGGCCTTCCTCCGCGTTACCCCTCACTTCGGCCTGTGGCTCAAGACCTTTGAAGTAAAGCCGAAGATGATCGGGGGGCAACATGCAGCGTGCGAAGGTGCCTCAATAGGCAAGATGGCAGGAGCTCCAGGGCCGAAAGGTTCCTTTCCAGAAGTGTCCGAATTATGGCAACGGGAGTGGTTTTACGTCACAGCTCCCAGAAGTGCCAAGTGGGCGGCTGCCCCCACTTTCCGCTCGGGCCCCCACCACAACTGATGTCATGGATCAGCAGAGGTCTTAGCTGGGGTCCAGCCAAGGACGTGCCTATGCTGCAAAGCCGCATCCGAGATCTCTTCGAGGGAGATTTTAATTTGGTTGCGGTAATACAAGTTATGTTGGTTCGACAAGTTCAGCCTTGTAAACGCCGGCCCCTTCGCCTCTGGGAGTTCAACCCAGAGGGACCACGTGCCATTCAAAGTTTCCTCGGCCCGACGCACGAGGAGATGTACAAGTCATTCTTCGAACCTCAAGTAGAGTGTCCGGATATTACCGAGGTCGTGGGCCTGAGCAGTAACCGCGCCACCGAACAAGTAAGAAATCCTCTAGCCAAACACACTGCCTTTTATTTGTCACGAAGTTATTTCTGAGAGTTTGCTTTTTGACCAGGACTGGCTAACAAAGGCGAAGATGATTCGGTGTTCGGCCCCCCTCCCTGAGGGTTTGGAAAATCAGGTATTGGAAAAGATGCTCGAGGTCGCACCTTGCCCGGAGCCCTTGAAGGAAGATACCGAGGGGGATAATACGGGCGGACGCGGGCCCCCATCACTGCCCGTTCTGACCGAGGGAATGAGCATCTCCACGAAGGAGGACAACCGGGGGAGGAAAAGGACTGCTTCCGAGGATCCGGAAGCCGAAGCCTCCAAACGGGAGAAGAAGTCTCCCACAGAGGGTCCTGCCTTGGGGGGTGCTTTTGCCGCACAAAGTCCGTGGGGGGATCAGCCCTCCAACGATTCTTAAGTGATCCAAAATACATTAATAGTAAAGGTATGCTATTTTTTCTGAGAAAATAACCACCACATATATCTTGCAGTTCGGGCCTTAGCCCCTCTCAGCTTAGCTCGTCTTCGGGGGATCTTCTTCCAGAGATGATGGAGAGCGAAACGCCTCCCCCGGACTCCTCCGCTCAAGAAGCGGGCGACCCCAAAGTGTCATCACGGAGGGCCTCTCCGGATCCGGTGAGGCCAAAAGATAATCCCATAGGCCCCCGAAGTCCCCAGCGTCCGGCTCCCGAAGAGAGAAGACAAAACAGTCTGGCACTGTCTGGTGTGCGGTCGGACGTTCTGAGGGAGTTGGTGGGGCGAGCGGCCATCTCAGAGGAACACCGTATGATGATGAGTACGGTGATGGAGAGAATCTCGTCCACCGAAAACGGATTACATGAATCTTTTATGAGTCTACTGACAGGCTTTGAGGTACGTGAGATAATATGTGATAGTACTGCACATGTTAGGTGTGCCCTGTGTAGATAGTAGCCCCCGAGACTCTGGTTGTCGTCAAGAATGGCGGCGAATAGAGGATCATATTCCAGGGCAATAACCAGGCTGCCCCTATGTGCAGGTGGTGGAAGCTCCGGTGGCTAGCCAGACTAGTGAGTTTGCCAAATTAAAATGGCAACTGGATGCGGCGGATGCCGACATCGAGCTTGTTAACAAGAGGCTTGACGAGGCACAGGGTAAGTGTTATTATCTGGTGAACGCCACATAGTAAGAGCAGCATGATGCCAGTATCTTTAATATGTTGTGACTGCAGATGGAGCTACCACCGTGGAAACCCTGCGGGCAGAACTTGCCCGAGCCAAGGAACAAGCGAGGATTAGTAATGCGGCTGCTTTGAAGGCGACCAAAGAGTTGAGAGCCGAGAAGGCCGCACATTGCGAGAGCCAAGAGAAGATGGCCGTAGAACTAAAAGACACTGCCGACCGTTGCCGGGTCCTTGAAAAAGAAAACCGAGCGAAGGCAACGGACCTTGAGAAGGCCACGGCGACGGACCAAGACACCCGTTCTGCTATGAGAGCGAAGAAGGAGGAGCTGCGGGAAGCAGGGGATATTGCGGCTGGGAAACCCTTCATGTTACGGAGGAAGTTCGGAGATCCACGATATGCCCCTCTGGATCGGCTGTGGAGTTCGGCAGATGCGTATATGGATTTGGCATCGAGCGCTGCCGATGCAGCCAAGTACTTCCAAGGTCAGACAGATCGTGAAGTGGACAAGCTGTTCTGGTCGCAATTCCACATTCCAGAGCGTCTGCTTTCATTGACTGACCAGCTAGCCGAATGGGCCGAACTGAATAGGTTGTCTAGACTCGCCATGAGGTCTGTTGTGGATCAGCTATGGCCGGAAAAGCCAATGCCAAACAGCTATTTTAGCTTAGTGCAGCAGTTCCTTGGTGCGGTGTCGTGCATTAATACGATGAAGAGGCCGGCGTGCATAGAAGGCTCGCGGATGGCCCTTTCCCGTGTTAAAGCATATTGGGCGGAGATGGATGCTACCACTGTTGCGGCGCAGGGTTCGGCCATAGGTCGAGTGGCTGCCGAGCATTATTTCGAGGAGGTTCTCGAGGGTGCTCGTTTGATAGAGGCCCAGTGCTCGAAAAATATTATGTTTGAGTGATATGTATTCTCATTGTAAACACAATGCTTTTATGAAGTTTTTATAAGGCTATGTTTATACTTTTGCCTGAAAGTAGTATGATGCCTCTTGTGCGTCTGTTTATGTATACATGTGTATAACCTGAAAGATTACAGCCGTCGGCTTCAACCCCCACGCATATAATGCGGAGGTGCTCGCAAAAAACACGTGTTCACACTTAACCCAACATCTTGGTCCTATTAAGGAGGTGATAGCGTAGCGAACGAGGCAACCGGAATATAATGCTTTAACACTTTCACTTAGCCATAGGAGTTTGACAGTGGGGCTACTAGATAGCCCCTGGTGGCTCCGCACTCTCCCGATCGCGGGGTGCGTTCACGCCTGGCCAGAAAACAGCCCTTCGTTAAGGCGGAGGAATTCTAACATTCCGATAGGTCATCGAGTGGTTGACTAGTCTCACGCTATATCATGACAGTCAGTTTTCGGCTTTCTCTACTGAGGTGCTCGTCCGGATGAACCAGGGCACAATCGCAGTAGTTCTCCTGGTGCTACCTTAGCCGATAAAGCGGAACGTAAGGCACCAAAACACAGGAGCCGGGAAAACCCAACATTTGACCAAAGATAATGATTCGGAGTTGATGCATATAAGGCCAAACTCGCGCCGCCGAACACTCCCTAAGGTATTCGGTCTTTATGGTATAAACCAGGCCTAAATAGTGCCCTTTGTAAGAATCCCCTTGTGTCCAGGTACGTGCATTATTCTGGCATGGCCACATGCCAAGACGTCAGCATCCTTCTCAACTGTGATGAGAATTCGGTGGATATGTATCAATAAGAGACAGTAAAAAAGGTTTACGCAGGGTCTTAATCTAAAAAGAATCCTTGGAGCGGGTCCCTGCTGCACGTCTGCGCATGTGTCTCCATTGTGCCGTATCCTGGATGGGTGTAGCATGATGATCATCGGTAAAAGAGAGGAACTTAGGTGAAAAAGTTGTCGTGCAAAAGGATAGTTTTTAAAGAAACTATGTATAATTCAAGATGAGTAAAAATTGCCACATGTCTGCGCGCGTTGAGCCCCTTGTATTTGTAATAGGGGTGCGACCATTGATCCGGTATGAATTACATATGGCTGCGCCAGACTCGTCTGACCGTGTCCGAGGTCTTGATGACCTGACAAATGCTTTAGTTGGTCAGGTCGTTTTTAGTGTGTGGCTGCCAAGGCAGCCGCACTCTCTTCGGCGCGCAAAGATCGCTTAATACTTCCATTCACTATAATGATGCCACGTGGGCCGGGCATCTTGAGTGCGAGGGAAGCGTAGTGCGGTATTGCATTAAACGAACGAAAGCTTCGCGTCTGAGTAGTGCTTGATAGCCACTGTGGAACGGAGCGAGGTGGAAGGTTAAATGTTCTCTACGGAAGTTATCGGGGAAGCCGAATATAACCTTTAGTAGCAGGGAGCCCATGCAATGAGCCCCTGGGCCTGGCGTTACTCCTTTAAGGGTAGTATTGCTTTGGTAAATTTTTGTTGGCTCTATCCCCATTTCGCGGATTGTATCCTGGTATATCAGGTTTAGACTGCTGCCACCATCCATTAGGACTCATGTGAAGTGGTATCCGTCAATTATTGGGTCTAATACCAGGGCAGCCCATCCTGCACGCCGGATACTTGCTGAGTAATCACGATGGTCGAAAGTGATCGGTTGAGACGACCAGCGGCAGGACTCTGCAGTGATAGGCCCTTGGGCATATTTTTCTGGGAGTGCCGTTTTGTTTCTTCCTTTGATCACGTGTAACACGTTTACTGTTTTGACTTCTGGTGGAGATTTCTTTTGTTCCCAGTGTCTTGCTTGAGAGGCTCATCCTCGTCTTCGATTGGTGTATCCTCCCCCTTGTGTACGGCGTTGAGCTTGCCGGACTGCTTGAAGACCCAACATTCTCTGTGGGTATGATTAGCGGGTTTACCGGGGGTGCTATGGATCTGACATATTTGGTCCAGAATTTTGTTTAGGCTGGACAGTTCGTTTCTGGCGCCTTTAGAGGGCGGCTTTTGCAGACCTGGCCGAGAGCTTTTGAATCCGGCGTTTACTACTGTGCTCTTCATGCTGTCTTCTTTATTCCGGCGTTTGTTATTGTTGTTGCGCCGTGATTTCCCATTTCCATCTCTAACTTCAGATTTACTGGGGTCGCTGGTGCTGCATCTGTCTAGCCAGCTGTCCTCGCCCGCGCAAAAGCGGGTCATGAGGCTTGTTAAAGCTGCCATTATTCTCGGCTTTTCTTGGCCGAGGTGTCTGGCAAGCCATTCGTCATGGATGCTATGCTTAAAAGCTGCCAAGGCTTCGGCGTCCGGACAGTCGACAATTTGGTTCTTTTTAGTAAGAAACATGTTCCAAAGTTTTCGGGCTGACTCTCCGGGCTGTTGAGTTATATGACTCAAATCGTCTGCGTCCGGAGGTCGGACATAAGTCCCTTGAAAATTTGCCCGAAAAGCGTCTTCGAGATCTTCCCAGCTTCCAATGGAGTTTTATGGGAGGCTTTTAAGCCAGTGGCGAGCTGGCCCTTTGAGCTTGAGGGGTAAGTACTTGATGGCGTGGAGATCATCTCCTCGAGCCATATGGATATGGAGGATATAGTCCTTAATCCAAACCCCAGGGTCTGTTGTTCTGTCGTATGCCTCTATGTTTACGGGTTTGAATCCCTCTGGAAATTCATGGTTCAGCACATCATCGGTGAAACATAGGGGGTGTGCGGCACCCATGTATCTGGGTGTACCGCGTTGCTCGGATGTTTGTTGTGTTACATCGTATGCTGGGGCGCGCTTGCGTGGTCCATAGATGGATCTGGTTGCGCCGTCCTTTTGGTGCGAGCCCTCACGTGTATCGCGTATTGGCTTGTGAGTGGCGTTGTTTGCAGCTCTATGTTGGCCGTGAGGTCGTCTATCCGGCCAGGTGGCTATTTTGATTTTTGGTTGTGGGGAGTCTGAGGCCTCCTCATCGAATTCGGGTAGCAACTTCCGCTTTGGGTAGCTCTTGGTGGGGCGATTGTCGCCGTACTTCGCTGCTGTTTTGAGTACTTTACTCCATCTGATCTGGAGTGTGTCCTACGCAGACTTGAGCCTTTGCTTCTGCTTTTTCAGACTCCTCGCGGTGGCAGCAAGCCTTTGACGGGCATTATACTGCTCCGGGTGCCTGTCCGGCGTTATGTCGTCCGGACTATTATCTTTGACAAAATTAGTTTGTTCGGTTTGATTCTCCGTATTGCCGTAGTCTGGCAGTGGTTCGCCCTGCTCCAACGCTGGGTCTGTATGGTCGTTATTTCTGCCGAGGCGGTATTTGGGGCGGCGCTTGCGCCGCCGCTTTGAATGCTTCTCGAGGGAACAAGCCTTCGGTGCGTCCCTCTGTTCCTCGTCGTCGTCTTCTTTTGGTGTGTCCACCATGTATACGTCATATGATGAGGTGGACGTCCAGCGCCCTGTGGGCGGTGGTTCCTCTTCACCTCCCGCATCGTCGTCCATACCGTCGATGTCTTCGGAGTCGAAGTCGAGCTTGTTTGTTGAGTCATCGACAGTGGCTATTAAGTGGGTGGTGGGTGGGCGTCGAATTTCTTCATCATCCGCATCCCAATCCTGTTGGCCATAATCCGGCCAGGGCTCTCCTGACAAAGAGAGAGACCTTAGTGAATTCAGAATATCGCCGAAGGGCGAGTGCTGAAAGATATCCGCGGCGGTGAATTCCATGATCAGCGCCCAATCGAATTCGATTGGCAGGGGCGCGGGCGGTTCGGAGTCTGAAAAAGAGTCCGGCACCTTGGAGTCACGGGCTGCGCAGAGGATTATGCTGGTGTTCGGCTTGATCGCCGTTGAGACTGCAGCCCTTGAGGCGGTGTCTAACCACCCGTCCTCGATTGGCGCAGTTGGCTCTGAACTAAGGGTCGGAGCTGATGCGGGCACGGGCTCTGGGGTACTATTCGGCGGCAGAGCTAGGTCATACCCATCGAGACAGTGCGGTGCGCCCGGCTGTGGCTCGAATCCGTCGAAGATCAAGTCTCCGCGGACGTCGGCCGTGTAGTTCAAACTTCCAAATCTGACCTGATGGCCAGGGGCATAGCTTTCAATCTGCTCCAGATGGCCAATCGAATTAGCCCGCAGTGCAAAGCTGCCGAATACGAAGATCTGTCCGGGGAGAAAAGTCTCACCCTGGACCACGTCGCTGTCGATGATTGTAGGAGCCATCAAGCCTAACGGCGACGACACAGAGGAACTCCAATGAAAGCACCAATGTCGGTGTCAAAACCGGCGGATCTCGGGTAGGGGGTCCCGAACTGTGCGTCTAGGCCGGATGGTAACAGGAGGCAGGGGACACGATGTTTTACCCAAGTTCGGGCCCTCTTGATGGAGGTAAAACCCTACGTCCTGCTTGATTAATATTGATGATATGGGTAGTACAAGAGTAGATCTACCATGAGATCAGAGAGGCTAAACCCTAGAAGCTAGCCTATGGTATGATTGTATGTTGTGATTGTTGTCCTACGGACTAAAACCCTTCGGTTTATATAGACACCGGAGAGGGTTAGGGTTACACAAGGTCGGTTACAAAGGAGGAGATATCCATATACGTATTTCCTAGCTTGCCTTCCACGCCAAGTAGAGTCCCGTCCGGACACGAGACGAAGTCTTCAATCTTGTATCTTCATAGTCTAACAGTCCGGCCAATGGAGATAGTCCGGCTGTCCGAAGAACCCCTAATCCAGGACTCCTTCAGTAAGCGTGAGGAGTTCTGCAATCTCAAGCAAGGCAACATGTCCGTGTATCAATACAATATCCAGTTTTAGAAACTTGCTCGCTTTGCTAAACAAGATGTTCCTGACGAAAAGAGTATGATCTGTCAATTCAGAGGTGGCCTCAGAGAAGATCTGCAGTTAGCTCCCGTGCTTCTTGAGCCGACTGAATTGGATCAATTCTATAACATGGCACTCAAGCAAGAAGCTGCTCAGCTCAAGTGTGAGGCTTCTAAGAAGGGAATCAGGGATACAGTCCAGTCTTCTTCTTCCTCGCAAGTGGCAGCTAAGCAACAGAAGTTATGGCTCCCTCCTCCTCCGTTTCGTCAACCCTACTAGCAGAAGATAAAGGTGGCCATGGATCTTCCCCCCCCCCCAACCCAGGCTATCAGAACAGATCTCAGTCTCAAGCTCCAAGGTCACATACTCCTTATCATCGTCCGCTATCAGAGGTGACTTGCAACAAGTGTCAGCAGAAAGGGTAGCATGCAAACAAGTGCTTCAACTAAAGGCGCCTTCTGCCTCCTCCTCCTCCTGTGAGATCTTCCAGCAATGCAGTGGTCAAGCATATTTCCAAGTCTGCAAGGGTGAACATGATGAACGCAGCTCAGGCAAAGGATTCTTCTGAAGTGATCATGGGTAATCTTCCAGTTAATGATATTCCTGCAGAAGTCTTATTTGATACTGGTGCATCTATTTCATTCATATCAAAGCCTTTTGCATCCATGCACGATTTGCATATTGTCGATCTGCCTAAGCCGATAGCGGTTTCCTCTCCGGGTTTGTTCATGAACACCAAAATGATGGCTCCGGATGTTTCCGTCAAGATGGGAAACTATAAATTTCTGTCTTCTCCAATGGTCCTTGGTGACTCGGATATTGATCTAATTCTCGGGATGGACTGGCTTTGTAAGCACAAGGCTCAATTTGATTGTGCTGCCAGGGAAATACAATTGACACACTCTTCTGAGGATGTGATCATCTATGCCGCTCGTGACGAAACCATTCGACTATTTTCTCTCAATGAGAAGGGTGAGTTGAATGCCATCTCTCAGATTCCAGTCGTTTGTGAATACCAAGACGTCTTTCCAGAAAAGCTTCCGGGAATGCCTCCTCATCGGCCAGTTGAACTCGTTATCGATCTTGAGCCTGGCACGGAACCCGTTTGCAAGCGTCCTTACAATCTTGGACCAGAGGAGTTGAAGGAATTGAAGAAGCAGCTCGATGAACAAGAGCGTCTGGGTCTGATCAGACCGAGTTCATCTCTATGGGGTTGTGGTGTTCTTTTTGTCCAGAAGATGGATGGAACAGACCGACTCTGCATCGACTACCATCCATTGAAAAAGAAGACAATTAAGAACAAGTATCCACTTCCTAACTTCAATGAGCCATTTGAGCAACTTAAAGGAGCCAAAGTATTCTCCAAGCTTGACCTCCGTATGGGTTATCATAAGATTCGCATTCGTGAAGAAGATATCCCCAAGATAGCATTTAGAACAAGCTATGGTTCTTATGAATATACTATCATGTATTTCGGCCTTCTCAATGCTCCTCCAACATTCTCTCGCATGCTAAACTTCATCTTGAACCCTTACACAAATGATTCCGTTCTGGTGTATGTCGAAGATATCTTGGTCTTCTCCAAGAATAAGGAGGATCATGCCAAGCATTTGAGATTGGTGCTCGATAAGCTCAGAGAGCATAAATTCTATGCTAAGTTTTCCAAGTGTGAGTTTTGGCTTGATGAAGTTCTTTACATTGGTCATATCATCTCCGGTAAGGGCATCGCTATTAATCCCGATAAGGTGTCTGCAATTGTGAACTAGGAACCTCCTCATAATGTCAAGCAGCTCCGCAGTTTTCTTGGACTTGCAAGCTATTGTCGAAGATTCGTTGAGAATTTCTCTAAGATTGCAAAGCCTCTTTCCAACCTCCTCCAGAAGCATGTCAAGTATGTATGGACACCTGAGTGTGACGTTGCTTTCAACACCCTCAAAGATAACCTAGTCTCAGCTCTTGTCTTGACTCCTCCTGATGAATCCAAGCCATTCAAAGTTTTAAGTGATGCTTCCTTGCAAGGTCTAGGCGTTGTATTAATGCAAGAGAAGAAAGTTGTGGTTTATACCTCTCGTCAGTTGAAGCACAACGAAAGGAACTACCCCACTCACGATCTTGAGTTGGCGGCAGTTGTCGATGCATTAATAACGTGGAGACATCTCTTATTGGGAAGGCAAGTGGACATTTTCACAGATCACAAGAGCCTGAAGTACATCTTCACTCAACCCAACCTCAACCTCAAGAAGACTCGATGGGTCAAAATGATTCAAGAGTAGAATCTGAGTATTGAATATACTCCAGGCAAGGCCAATGTCATTGCAGATGCTTTGAGCAGGAAGGCTTACTGCAACAGCTTAATTTTCACGCCCTTCCAACCGGACCTTTGTGAAGCTTTCTGCAAGCTCAATCTCCAAGTTTTTCCTCAAGGCTTTCTTGCCAACCTTCAAGTCTTTCCTACTTTGGAAGATCAAATTCGTGAGGCACAACTCCTGGATACCATGGTGAAGAAGGTGAACCGCGGTATTGCCAAGGGCCTATCCAAATACAACTATGACAAAGACACTCTATTCTTCGAGGACCGGATCGTGGTTCCTAAAGGTGATCTAAGGAAGGTCATAATGAATGAAGCGCACAATTCTCTTCTGTCCATTCATCTTGGAAGTACGAAGATGTACCATGACCTCAAGCAGTCGTTTTGGTGGACTCAAATGAAGCTGGAGATTGCTCAATTCATGAATGAATGTGATATCTGCCGAAGGGTGAAAGCATAACAACAACGACCAGCTGGTCTCCTCCAACCTCTCGCTATTCCAGAATTGAAGTTTGACCATATCGAGATGGACTTCTTACTGGATTTCCTAAGTCCAAGCGTGGGAATGATGCTATTTTCGTTGTCATTGACAAGCTTACAAAAGTGGCTCTTTTCCTTCCAATGAAAGAATCTATCGCAACATCTCAGCTGGCAGGCTATACTCCTCCTGAATTGTCTCCTTGCACGGTATTCCACAATTGATCACTTCAGACCGCGGAAGTATTTTCACCTCCAAGTTCTGGGACTCCTTCCAGAAGGCCATGGGCACCAACATTCGCTTCAGCACAGCTTTCCATCCTCAAACAAGCGGCCAAGTCGAGCGTGTAAATCAAATTCTCGAAGATATGCTCGGGGCTTGTGTGATATCTTTCGGTATGAAGTGGGAGGATTGTCTTCCTTATGCAGAGTTCTCCTACAACAACAGCTTCCAAACGAGTTCGGGCAAGGCCCCATTTGAAATTCTCTATGGCAGAAAGTGCCGTACTCCTCTCAATTGGTCAAAGACTGGTGAACGCCAACTTCTTGGCAACAACTTGATCACAGAAGCTAAAGAAATGTGTAAAGTCATTCGTGAAAATCTCAAAGCCGCGCAATCATGCCAGAAGAGTTACTATGATAGCAAGCACCATGACTTGTCTTTCGAGATCAGAGACCATGTCTACCTCCGCGTCTCTCCAATGAAAGGTACTCGACGCTTCGGTGTCAAAGGGAAGCTTGCCCCGAGATACGTGTGTCCTTTCAAGATCATTGGCAAAAGAGGCGATCTCGCCTATCAACTTGAGCTTCCATCGAACTTCGCAAATGTGCATGATGTGTTTCACGTGTCACAGCTTCGCAAGTGCTTGAGGACTCCTGAGCACACTATCAACTTCGAAGAGATTGATCTCCAAGAAGATCTGTCTTATCATGAGCATCCCATTGCTATTCTTGAAGAAACCGAGTGTAAGACTCGCAACAAGTCAATCAAATTCCTGAAAGTGAAGTGGTCACACCATTCCGACCGAGAAGCCACCTGAGAGCACGAGGATCACCTCTGTTCCGAATATCTGGAGTTCTTTCAGCACTAGATCTCGGGACAAGATCCTCTTGTAGTGGTGGAGTGTTGTAACACCCCGGATGTAACTTTCCATATTTGTAACTCTGACTCTTGCCATTTTCAGCTATGTGTTATGATATTCCCTTCATGGTTGGGTTTTGTCTTTCGTCTTGTATTTTGTTCATGTCATGCATTTCATATCATGCCATCATGTCCATCACATTTGCATTCATGTTCGTCTCATGCATCTGAGCATTTTCCTCGTTGTCCGTTTTGCAATGCGACACTCCCACATGCACCCGACGCACCCCTCATGCCTCTTTTCGTGAGTGGGAGAAAAAAGTTCTCGAAATGGGCCGAGATTTTTCAACTGGCCTTGGTACACCACCGGTAGAGTGCCTGTCAAATTTCGTTCCATTTGGAGGTCGTTTGATGCCCCAACGGTTAACCGGGTAACCGCAAAAGCCTCTTTGGTGTTGCAGCCCAACATCCCTCCAAAACAGCCCAATAACCCATCTAAACCACCTCCATGTTCTCCGTCGTTGGATCACGATCATGTGGGTGAAAACCGCACCTCATTTGGACACTCCTAACTAATTCTACCTATAAATATGTGATCCCCTTCCAAATTCCCGGTCTAAACCCTAGCTCTCCCTCTCCTCGCGCCGCCGGACACGTCCGCCACCGCCGCCCGACCAATTCTGCGCCGCCACGTGTCCTCCCCCGCGCCCGCATCGCCGCCGCCGCCGGAAGCCCAGATCCAGCACGTCCCGGGCCGAACTGGGCCCACAACCGCCGCCTCCAGCCTCTGCCTCCTCCTGCCCGCGCCCACGCCCGTCCTCCACCCGGCGCCGCCATGCCCTCGCCGGTGTCGCACACCTCCGCCACCTCCCGCCAGCGCCGGCCTTGCTAACCACCGCCGGCATCGCCGCGGGGCAGCGCCTCCCAAGGCTGCGTGCCTCCTCCGCCGTCCTCCGCCCGCCGGCGACTGCCGCCGCCTTCATGCCGCCCTCCTCCGACCCGACTCCGGCCGCCGTCGCCGCAACTCCAGCAAGCTCGCAGCAACCATCTTCGATCTGCGTGCCCCAACCCTATATCTGGAATTTCGTAGGGTAAAAATCGTCTAAGTCCCGAAAATCTCTATTATTTGTATGCCATCTTCATCATGTCGTATCTCGATGACCGTGGCTCCAAATCATGCATACGATATGTAAAAGTGTTCGTCTCATTGATCTCTTCATGTTAGTGGCATTGGCATGCATGTTAATGTCCATTATAATGCCATTTTCATTGGTGCGAGAATGCTATAAAATGTTAACTGCTGGTTCTTAATAAAACATGGTGATTTGTCATTTTTGTTGCATTTGGTGTGTGCATCCTATGAGCATGAGGTCTACATGTGTCTTGAACTACAACATGACATACTTACAGAGGTGCAAGTCTTGTATTTTTTTCATCTATGTGGTGACTAGCACAAGCATGCAAATAGGCTCCATGATGTTACTGTTTTCATGGACTCTGGATTTTGTTGTGCTTTTCCTGCTGTTATTTTGATGCCATGTAAACTTGTTTCTACCATGAGATCCATGCTTATTTTGAGATGCTTCAGTCAGGATGTTTTGAACATATGATTATGTTGTATCAACTCATGCCTCCGGTTGCAATTATGGAGTGCTCTAGTGTGTCATTTTCTTGCTCTACTTTTGCTAAATAATGTTCCTGGCAGATTGTTAGCATGTTAATCAATATTGCCATGTGTGTCTCTAGTGATCCGTGCATCCTATTAACTTGATATTGCCATGTTTAGCATCTTGAACATATCTATTTACTGCTGGTTACCTTGCTATGCCATGCAATGCATTGTGGTGAGTGGCATGAGCTTGCAAACTTGCTATCACGAATCTGTTTCTGCCATGTCCTGATTTTCACTAAGTCTGAATCTGTTAATATAACTTGCTTTGTTTACATGGGCACCATCGTATTTCCTGTACCTTTTTGGCTCATGTTCAATAAGGGAGTTTTGTTTTATGCATCTAGTATAAGCATGCCATGTCTTTGTTTGCCATGATATGTTCCTGTAGCATGTGGTTTGCTTGCTGTAAACATTGCGTCATGATGTTGTTTTTGCCATGTTAGTATTTTCGCCAAGTCTGTGAAGCTGTTATCTTTTGCACTTTTGCCATGCTTGTTTCAACCTGTTCTTGTGTGATCTAGCCATAGCTCAGTGTTTATGTTTTGTCAAGCGTCTCCTATACATCACTTCTATATGCTTAGTCTCTTGTTGCATTCTAAGTACCATCATGCTGTTAATCGCAGATTAGCATCAATCTTATTTTGCTTGCCATTTGCAAACCGTGCATTCGTTTCCGGTGATCCTTATATCTATTTTGACCAAAATCACCTCATTTTCCAGTGGCATACTTGGTTTGCCAAGTTGATGCCTTGATATTTCTTTCCCTTCCGAAGCACGCATATGCATTGCATATCATGCCATGTATTGGATCATGTTGCTTGTGCATTGCACCGTGATTGATTGTTGTTCCATTGCTTGTGTTCTTGTTTTGGGTAGAACCGACAGAAGAGTACGTGAACGAGGAACCTGTTGAGTACACTAATGAGGATCAAGCTTTCGACAACTCTAAGAACATTGCAAGCAAGATGACGATACCCTCGATATCACTTCTATCTTTTTTTTGCTAGTTGTTCGCTCTATCTCTATGTCGCGCTACCTGCCACTTGTTATATCATGCCTCCCATATTTCCATGTCAAGCCTCTAACCCACCTTCCTAGAAAACCGTTGTTTTTCTATGTTACCACTTTTGCTGAGCCCCTCTTGTAGCGTTGCTAGTTGCAGGTGAAGTTGAAGTTTGTTCCATGTTGGAACATGTATATGTTGGGATATCACAATATCTCTTATTTTAAATTAATGCATCTATATACTTGGTAAAATAGTGTGGAAGGTTCGGCCTTATGCCTGGTATTTTGTTCCACTCTTGCCGCCCTAGTTTCCGTCATACCGGTGTTATGTTCCTTGATTTTGCGTTCCTTACACGGTTGGGGTTATGGGACCCCCTTAACAGTTCTCCTTGAATAAAACTCCTCCGGCAAGGCCCAACCTTGGTTTTAACATTTGCCACCTAAGCCTTTTTCCCTTGGGTTCTGCAGACTCGAGGGTCATCTTTATTTTAAACCCCCGGGCCAGTGCTCCTCTGAGTGTTGGTCAAAACTGGACGATGTCCGGTGCCCCCTGGGCAACTAGGGTCTATGCCAACCCGACGTCTTGCCCATCCGGTGTGCCCTGAGAACGAGATACATGTGACTCCTATCGGGATTTTTTCGCACATCGGGTGGCTTTGCTGGTCTTGTTTTACCATTTTCGAAATGTCTTGTAACTGGGATTCCGAGACTGATCGATTCTTTCCGGGAGAAGGAATATCCTTCGTTGACCGTGAGAGCTTGTGATGGGCTAAGTTGGGACACCCCTGCAGGGTAAAAACTTTCGAGAGTCGTGCCCGCAGTTATGTGGCAGATGGGAATTTGTTAATATCCGGCTGTAGAGAACATGACACTTGACTTAATTAAAATGAATCAACCGCATGTGTAGCCGTGATGGTCTCTTTTCGGCGGAGTCCAGAGAGTGAACACAGTCTTCCGTTATGCTTGAATGTAAGTAGTTCCAGGATCACTTCTTGATCACTTATAGCTTTTCGACCGTTGCGTAGCTTCTCATCTTACTCTTATTTGCGTATGTTAGCCACCATAATTGCTTAGTGCTTGCTGCAGCTCCATCTCATTACCTTATCCTACCCATAAGCTTAAATAGTCTTGATCTCGCAGGTGTGAGATTGTTGAGTCCTCTTGACTCACGAATACTTCCAAACAGTTGCAGGTGCCGATGATACCTATGCAGGTGATGCTAACAAACTCAAGTGGGAGTTCGACGAGGATCTGGGTCGTTACTATGTTTCGTTTCCTGATGATCAGTAGTGGAGCCCAGTTGGGACGATCGGGGATCTAGCATTTGGGGTTGTCTTCCTTTATTTTGGTTCCGTAGTCGGACCTTTCATTGTACTATGGATGATGTATGTTTAACTTGTTATTTGTGTGAAGTGGCGATTGTAAGCCAACTCTTTATCCCTTTCTTATTCAGTACAAGGGACTGTGTGAAGATTACCCCTCCTTCGGCAAAATCACCATGCGGTTATGCCTCTAAGTCGTGCCTCGACACGTGGGAGATATAGCCGCATCGTGGGTGTAACAACACATCCATGCATGAACGTGCCTGAAATGTACCAAAGCAGGTGTTTGACGGCACCAAGATGATTTCTTACCAGGGCTTCCATGTACCTGCTCAAGAACCCGACTGCGAACAAGATACCCGGTCGGGTATGCACAAGATACATGAGGCTCGCTATAATGTTGCGGTAGATCGTTATGTCCACCGACTTCTCGGGGCTCTCCTAGCAGAGCTTTAGCCGTGCCTACATCGGGGCTTGCACGCCATGGCATTCAGACATGCCAGCTCGCTTTAGCACCTTGGCGGCATACGCCGCCTGTGTGATTGTCGCGCAACCACACTCCTGGTTTACCTCCAACCCGAGGTAGTATCGGAGTAGCCTGAGGTTGCTCATGCTGAAGAGACGTTGCATCTCTCCCTTGAAGAGTTGAACCTCGTAAGGCTCTGCCCCGGCGATGACTAGGTCGTTGACGTAGATGCCGATGATGAGTAGCGTGTTCATGGTGCCACACAAGTACTTTGCAAGTATAAAACTATGAATAAATTGCAAGGTAATAAAAGTAGATAGCTTTTGTCAACAAGAAAATCATTTGTCCCTAGGCAATCGATAACTAGACCGGTAATAAATCATGCAATTCTATATGAGGGAGATGCATGAGCTAACATACTTTCTCTACTTGGACCCTATGCACTTATGATAGGAACTCTAGCAAGCATCTGCAAGCCGCAACTACCAAAGATCATTAAGGTAAAACCCAACCATAGCATTAAGTATCAAGTTGTCTTTACTCCCATACGCAATTGTCCACTTACTCGGGTGTGTAAGTATCAAGTTGTCTTTACTCCCATATGCATGAGCTAACCATAGCATTAAGTATCAAGTTGTCTTCCGTTATGCTTGAATTATGAACATAGTGCAACACCCTACAGCGGGGATACATCACGTTTGCGCGACACGGAGGGCACCGTAGGACAACACCATAATAAAATATACACTCATACCAACGGTTAACCCATAGGACAAAACACATCTACTCAAACATCATAAGATATCCATAGATCATTGGGAAATAATATACAGAGTTGAGCACCGTGTTTAAGTAGAGATTACAGTGGGGAGAAGGGGTGTTACACCACTGCTAAGAGGGGGAGAGAGTTGGTGTTGATGGTAGCAAGATTGCTGATGTACATCGCCGTCATGATCCTTGCCCCGACGACACTCTGGCGCCACCGGGAGAGAGGGAGAGAGCCCCCCTAATTCTTCTTCTTCCTTGGCCTCCCCCCAGATGGGAGGAGAGTTCCTCCTCTGGTCCATGGCCTCCATGGCGGCAGAGGGGAAGGAGCCGCTCCGAGATTGGATCTATTCCTCTATTCTCTTCTGTTTCGTGTTCCTGTTTTCTAGCCAAAAATTCTTTCTTATATTCCCGGAGATCTATAACTCTGATTGCGCTAAGATTTTAACACGATTTTTCCGGATATAAGCTTCCTTGGGCCTGAAGTAGAGCTTGAACTGAAGTTTGAGGAGGGCACAACCCACCACCATGCGCCTGGGCTGCCTGGCACGCCCAAGTAGCTTGTGGTGGCTGTGGGCCCCCGTTTGCATTGATTCCACCTCCCAAAAATCATAAATATTCCAAAATAATTCTCTGCAAATTTTTGTTGTGTTTGGACTTCGTTTGATATGGATATTCCGCGAAGCAAAAAACATGAAAAAAGCTGGAACTCGCACTGGGCACTGGATCAACAAGTTAGTCCAATAAATCATATAAAATTTTGCCAAAAGTATGTGAAAGTTGTATAATATTGGAATGAAACAATCAAAAATTATAGATACGATGGAGACCTATCAGCATCCCCAAGCTTAATTCCTGCCCATCGTTGAGTAGGTAAATGATAAAAAAGATTTTTTTTGATGTGGAATGCTACCTAGCATAATCTTGATCATATATCTAATCATGTCATGAATATTAAGACAAGAGTGATTCAAAGCAACAGTCTGTAATTTGACATGAAGGCATCAATACTCAGGCATCCCAACAGAACAATCGTGTCTTTCAAAATATGAACACTAAAGAAAGTTATCCCTACAAAATCATATAGTCTTGTCATGCTATGTCTTCTTGTCAGGAGCCCGATTCCAAGTCACATCGATCTAGCCGGTAACACCTCATATCACTTTGCAGCCCCACGCACGGTATTCCCACGGGTGTCGCATTACCATGGCCCGGGACCGTTTGCGCCTTTTGGCTCACGTATATGATAGTGTCGCTAGCATCCATATGACAGAGAATCCGGGCCTACATGAATAGTCATGAACCCAAAGTGGCACTAATTTACGGGGACAGGAATACATGAATCAACATCGAGCATGTAGGTTAGCAGCGTGCGAATCCGGGCTGTAGCACTGGGCTAACAGGACTCCGGTGAACCGGGCTGTAGCAGGCTAGGCAGGACTCCGGATGTCACCGCGTGACATTTCCCCAAAGGGACAGACACAGGAACGAAGTGAATCACATGCCAGCCAGTCAAGTGTTCCGGAGCAGTAGTGCTGGGCTAGCAGGAATCCGATGAACCGGGCTGTAGTGGACTACTATGGCTCATGGAAGCACAAGACTACATTTCCCCATAAGAGAGGCTACCAAGGATAAACAACTAGGTTGTCGGATCCCACACATACCAAGCATTTCAATCATACACACAATATGCTCGATATGTGTAAATACAACATGGCATCACAACAAAACTCTACGACTCAAAGTATTTATTCATTAGGCTCCGAGGAGCCAAGTATTACAAACATGGGTCTCATGACCCAACATACAGAGCATATAAGCAACAGGCACATGCGGAAGCTTAACTTGTCTGAGTACAGACAACTACAGATGAAGAAGGCTCAGAAGCCTGGCTATCTACAAGACCCTCCGAAGGGTACAAGATCGTAGCTGAGGTAACAAGCTAAAAGTCGAAGTCCACGTGGAACTACTAGCGAGACTGAAGTCTCTCTGCAAAATCATAAATTAAGCAAACATGAGTACAAATGTACCCAGCAAGACTTACATCAGAACTAGCTACATATGCATTAGTATCAACAAAGGGGGTGGTGGAGTTTCACAGCAGCAAGCCAGCTTTGACTCAGTGGCTATCCTGAACTACGACTTCAAGTAACTCTTTGAGGTGGCGCACACGAGTCCGCATATTCACCATATAAATACACCACTATGGATCCGCTTCCGTCTCCCTACGAGAACGCCATCCATAGCACTCACGCTTATCTTGCGCATTTTAGAGTATCCACTTTCACTTGTCTATGAACTATGCAAGGGGTCCATGTTTCCATATCCGAGGAATCCGGCTATTCGAATAGACAATGATAACCCCGCAGGGGTGTACTTCTTCACACACGCTCTCACCACTTACCACCATGTATACGTCGTGTATCTTGGCAACCTTCAAGAGGAAGCCTGGTAAGGGAGTCGGCCACGACGTGACTAACCACACAAGTCTCTAGTCCAGGTTTATCGCCTATTCAGGTTCCATCCGCAAGGAGATCCGGCCGGGGTGTCGCTCACGGCCCCAAACGATGTGAGTAGGGTTCCCAAGCCCACCATCCGGGTGCCACTTGGTACACCGGGCCACTGTGCCTAGTCTGTCCCAAGCCCAGCTGTACCAGGTGCCACTTGGTAGACTACTAACACTACCTACAAACACCAGAAACTAGTTGCAACTCCTGGACAGAGATCAGGTAGATTAATAAGTCGAGAGGGGCACTTAAGCATTCCAATGCGTGGTAGTAACTGTTCATGGATCACAAACACAGAACTCAGTTCCTAAGGACGGCTGCAATGAGACAACCCACCATGTACTCCTACATGGCCTCTCACCGCTACCTTTACCAAATCGTGTTCACACACTTAGCTCCCAATAGCAGGACATGTTCACCACATTCCAATTCATCCCCGATGAATCAGACCTGACTCAACTCTAAGCAGTAGCAGGCATGACAAACAAGCATGAATGAGTAGGCACATCATGGCTCAAACAATTCCTACTCATGCTAGTGGGTTTCATCTATTCACTATGGCAATGACAGGTCATGCAGAGGAAAGGGGTTCAACTACCGCAGCATGTAATAGTTGAATCGTTGTTGTCCTAATGCAGTAAAAGAGAGCAGGAGCGAGAGAGTGGGATTGTATCGGAATGAACAAGGGGGTTTTGCTTGCCTGGCACTTCTGAAGATAGTATAGTTCTTCATCGGTGTCATCGATCACATCGTCGGAACCACGTCTATCGAGAGGGGACAAACACCGGCAACCGAGAAAGAACACAATCAATGCAATGCCACAATATGATGCATGATCATGACATGGCAATATGTTGTGATTTGAGCTAATGCATCTAGCTATGATTTAAATGAAGTTGGTTTGAAAACATGATTCAAATTCCAACTCCATATATGATTATTTAAATGCCCTTTATTTGTTTTGTCCAAAACAGGGGACAAACATTGTTCAAACATGCATGAAAATGGTACAGATGGATTCCTTGAATTTTTTTGATGATTTTTCATATATAACTTATTTCATTTGGATTTATAGATTAATTTCTATGGTTTTTCAAAGTTTTGGATATTTTCTGAAATAAATAAATCATCTAAGACTTATTTAATTTCCAGAAAAGAGTTACTGCGTCAGCACGACCTCACAGTGACGTCAGCAGGTCAACGGCTCGGTCTAGGTCAAACCTGACATGTGGGGTCCACACGTCAGTGACACAGTTAACTACGAGGGTTAATTAAAATTAAACTAAACCTAATCTAGTTTAGTTAAGGCCTGGGCCCACATGTCAGAGGCTAACCTATCTAACTAAGTTAATTAACGCTAATTAATCTATCGCTTAATTAAGCAGGGGCCTGGCCCACACGTCAATGGGTCAGGGGGAAGTCAAACCCCGGTCAAACGGGGTCAAACCCACCGGACCTGGTCCACGGCTTATCGCCGGCGATGACAGAGATGGCGGGGCGGCTCGGAAATGCTCCTCCGGCGACCAAAACGGCGGCGGAGAGGCTCTACGTGATGCCGGAGCTCATCCGCGTCTTGTGGTGCACGCAGCAGCGGCTCAAGCGGCCTAAATCGACGGCAGTGGCGACTTGCGCGGTGGCCGGAGTTTGGCTCGAGCGGGTCCGGGGTTGCAGTGCTCGTGCGAGGAAACGGAGTGGCTAGTCAGCCTCCTAGAGGTGCTAGGAGCGTGTCGGTGCCACTAGAGCGAGCAGGAGAAGCTCGGGAGCGCGGGCTCGCCGGCAATGACAGACAGCGGCCTCGGGTGACCTCGGGGCTACGACTAGAGGGTGGGAGCAAGCACGGGGGCAGAGGGGTAACGATTAGTAGCTCACCGCGGTTTGAATGAGACAGGCGTCGAGCTCGGGGAGGCAGGGATGACGGTGAATCGACGGCAATGGTGATCGGCTCCCGAGAGGGAAGACCGCGGCGATGACGATGCCACGGCGTGTCCCAGCTCACTTGGCTCGGTGGAGATGACGAGGGAGACGACACGGGGCTCTCGGGCACAACAGAGGGGCGAGGGGGTAGCTGTGGCCATGGTGGTTCTCGTCGACGGTCTCGGGTGCGTACGGTCGGTCGCGGGAGAGAGAGTCAAAGAGGGGATGGGGACGAGCAAGCGGTCGAGGGATGCGCGGGAGAGTGTGTGGCGTCCGTAGCTAGTGCTAGGCGGTCGGCGGTAAGCAGGAGGTGGCCAGGCATGTGCCAGCGCGCCGCGGCCACACGCTCCTGTCCTCCTGGTGTGAGGAGGGAGATGACTGGCAGTGCCAGGTGGGCTGGGCCGGTAAGCAACAGGTGAGCGCCAGGTAAGCCTCTCTCCCCTTTTTCCTATTTTCTTTTCTTTTCTATTTCTTTAATTTTGTTTATGATTTAGTAAAATACTAAACCAATTTGTTTTCTTCTGAAAATTAATATAGGAACTAATTGGATTATTCCAGAGCCCAAAGTAAAAATCAGAATTATTGGACATATGTAATATATATATAACATATAAATATCCAATGCAAATATTTACTGGATTAACTCAAATGGCCAAAAATAAATACTTTTGAGCTCCCAAAAATATTGGTTGGAATTTTAACTCTCGCCAATAATATTTGAGAAAAACAGGAACATTTTCTTCGGCCAAATTGAAGCAATTTTTATCTTGATCATTTCCAAAAATGATTTCTGAGGCTTTCACAAGTCCCCATTTCAAATTCATTGAATTTTTTAACCATGATGCACACATGACTAGCTAGCCCAGAGCAAACCAGAACTAGGTATGTGACACTTCTTGACACAAAGTATTTATCATGCACAACCCCGGTGTCAGCCAAGCAATTGGTTCATACTTTTTAACGCGCTTCAGCTTTTTCAACCCCCACACAATACATGAGCGCGAGCCATGGATATAGCACTATGGGTGGAATAGTGTATGATGATAGGGGTAAATACAGAGAAGACAAAAAAGTAAGAAAGTCTCACATCCACGCGGCTGACCAATGGACTATGGAGATGCCCATCAATTGATGTCAATGCGAGGAGTAGGGATTGCCATGCAACGGATGCACTAAGAGCTATAGCTGTATGAAAGCTCAACATAAAAACTAAGTGGGTGTGCATCTAACTCTATAATGAAAAATTCCCACTAGTATGTGAAAGTGACAACATAGGAGACTCTCTATGTGAAAAACATGGTGCTGATTTGAAGCACAAGTGTTGTATTTGTATGCCCCTTCTCTCTTTTCTCTCATTTTTTTATTTTTTCCTTTCTTTATTTTTTTCTTCGGCTCTTTTTGGCCTCACTTTTTTTTATATATTTGTCCAGAGCCTCATCCCGACTTGTGGGGAATCATAGTCTTCATCATACTTTCCTCACTGGGACATGCTCTAATAATGAATAATGCTGATCATCACACTTCTATTTACGTACAACTCAAAAGAAATAAAAATTACAAGTCGATACCCAGAACAAAATATGACTCTATATGAATGCCTTTGGTAGTGTACTAGGATGTGCAATGATCTAGCGTAACAACGATATCAAAAAAATGGACAAGCCATGGAAATATCATGCTAGATATCTTACGATCATGCAAAGCAATATGACAATGAATGCTCAGGTAATCAAAACGGAATTGGTGGAAATTGCATGCTAATATATCTCGGAATGGCTATGGAAAGGCCATAATAGGTAGGTATGGTGGCTTTTTTGAGGAAGATATAATAAGGCTTATGTGTGATAGAGGGTATCATATGACGGGGGTTGGATGCACCGGCAAAGTTTGCACCATGGCTCGAGGTGAGAGAGGGAAATGCACGGTACTATAGAGGCTAGCAAATTATGAAAATGTAATAGTGCATATAATCCATGGACCCACGTTAGTTATAAAGAACTCATATACTTATTGCAAAAGTTTATTAGCCCTCGAAGCAAAGTACTACTATGCATGCCCCTAGGAGTTAACCATCGTGTGCCCCTGACCTCCACGCAAAGGAAGACAATCAGCAATAAATCATGCTCCAATTTCATATCACAACGAGATACTATATGTGCATGCTTCAGGAATCACAACCTTTAACACCGATATCTTACTAAACACGATCATCCACTAGTACCTCCCTCGTATTCCATCTCTATGTCGCAAAACTATTGCAAGGAATCAAACATATCATATTCAGTGATCCACAAGTTTTATGTAGGATTTTATGACTAACCATGCAATTTACCAATCCGTGTTGACTCCCTAAATATGTATAAGTGAAGCATGAGAGTTTTAATTCTTTTTACAAAATACCATGCTCTTACAAATATAAGTGAAGCAAAACAACATTCTACGAATAACGGTTTTCCATGTGAAGAGAAATAGGCAATCCAACTTCAAATGATATAAGCGAAGCACATGAAGCATTCTTTAAAGCCATACTCAAAAGATATAAGTGAAGTGCGATGAGCATTCTATAAATCAACCATGGACTATCTCATACTAGCATGGTGCATAAAATAAAAATGAAAACTAAACACAAAAGACGCTCCAAGATTTACACATATCACATGAATAAAACGAAAACAAAAACATCCGATACTTGTTGAAGAAAGATGGGATGCCTTCCGGGGCATCCCCAATATTAGACGCTTGAGTCTCCTTGGATATTTACTTGGGGTGCCTTGGGCATCCCCAAGCTTTAACTCTTGCCTTTCCTCCTTGTCCTCATATCGTCACCTCCTCGATCTTTGGACACTTCGTCCACACAAAACATGACAGAAACTCGGTGAGATACAATAGTATAATAAAGCAAATAACTACTTGAAGTACTATTGCAAACCAATTCATATTTTGTTTTTGCATTGTAGCTACTGTATTAGAACTTTTCCATGGCTTATACCACCGATAAAATTTATAGTTTATCAAAACAAGCAAAACAATGCATCAAAAATAGAACATGTCTTAAACAGGACAGTCTGTAGGAATCTGAATATCTACCATACTTTTGTAACTCCAAAAATTCTGAAAATTTAAGAAAAAATAAATAATTTGTATAGTAATACTATGTAAAAAATCAAAAACTTTTAATGCTCCAGTAAAAAATGAATATTCACGGCCTACAGCCAAAGTTTCTATTTTTACACCGCACATACCAACAAGCAATCTAATCAGCCTAAAGACAAATCTTGACACATTACTTTAATAATACAATGGATTTGTACAAGGGGATAATTATTCTGCGAGAAACTTGCATGAAAAATTTACATTGTTTCCATGAGCATTAACACAAGTGTTCAAGGTCGACCCTCACTTCTCCAATGCATCACCTTTCAATCGCTTCTCTTTTTGAAAAAGTTTTTAGGTTCCGCTCGATATTTTTTTGTTTTTAAACTTTATAAAAGCACTCAACATAAATAATGACTCTCTAAAACTTCTGGGTTGTCTCCCTGGCAGTGCTTTCTTTAAAGCCATTAAGCTAGGCATAAAGTAATCACTACTAGGAAAATGCTTATGCATAGAAGTTTAGTAGTAGCGTTTGTTTGGGTCCCCATGCTACTGGTAATTTGCAGTACCTGTCACAGGAAACGACACCTACGGGATCATGAGGAATCCCTTTTGCTATGGTTGGCGGGCGCGGGGCTGTGGAAAGAGCGGGATTGAGAGATCAATGCAGGGGGATTATCCAGGTTTGGGCCGCAACTGATGTGTAATACCGTACTCCTGGTGGTCTATGTTTATATGGTGTTCTTGGACTAGATAGAAAGCATGCAGGGTCCAAAAAATCCGAATGCTCTCTCAGTACGCCGCGGGTCTCCATTTATAGTCGAAGGGGCCACCACAGTGGCATACAGGAGGTGGAAAGCTACACGGTGGTCGAGTCTATCTCCTGGCATCGTAGGAGAAAAAAATTTAATGCGCTGCCGACATGCCCTTCTTGCTTTATCGGGGAAGGAAAGGAAGCTCGTCCTAGCTGTCGCCGCCTTGGCTGGCTTCGACGCCCGTCCGAACTGACGAGGCGTGTAGCGCCAAGCTGGCTGGCTGCTGAGTTGGTGCGGTGGCAGAGTCTTCACGAAGATCTGCATGCCAACACGCAGGTGCTTGCTGAGTTGGCCTAGAGGCCGCACGTCGCCACGCAGATGCTCGCCTAGCTAGTGGGCTGGCAGCTGCATGGTAATGGTGGTGGAGTCTTGTCAAATGTGGGCCTGGCTACGGCCCCGCGGATGTCTTAGGCAAGGGTGTTG
The DNA here is from genome assembly GCF_003073215.2 of Triticum urartu. Taxonomy (NCBI): domain Eukaryota; kingdom Viridiplantae; phylum Streptophyta; class Magnoliopsida; order Poales; family Poaceae; genus Triticum; species Triticum urartu. Next base: position 532,494,204 of record NC_053025.1, on the reverse strand, counting down.
CCGTGGCATTGTGGGCGTCCCCAGCAAGGGTCTTGCCAGCAGGTCTCCTGGGTAGCCTTGGCAAGGATCGTGCCGAGGATCGTCGTCTTCTGGTTATCATCTAGTCTTGCATGTTCTTGGTCTTCACAAAGATCTGGAGGCCGCCATGGAGGTGCCTCCCGAGCCTTGGTTCCAAAGTGCTTGATGGTGTTGGAACTCTTGGGCTCAAGGGTGGCGGCTCTGCTGGTGTTGGGAAAGTTGCCCTGGCAAGGTTCTTGGCGGGGCTGTGGAGGCTGCCCCGGCAAGGGCCTTGCCGGGGGAGTTCACATCGCCATTCCGCCTTCGTGTTTTTGGCTTGGCATTACTCCGGTTGTCTTGTGGCTTTGCTTCCTTCCTCTGCCCCGCTAGGTCTGGCCGCAGGCGCGGCTCCGACTGCCCGCGCATAAGTAAAGGGGTACAAAATGGGACCCCTCCTTTTGTGCACCGACAGGAGCCCTCGGGCCTGGGCCACACATAAGCGCGACGCGTTGTTGGGCTAGGCCCAAAATGGTGCGCGGACATGCGGGGCTGAGTTGTACCGCAGTAACTCCCTTGCCAGTTGAACTTCCCCACGACCCGTGTTGAATGTGCGACGTGGGGGTCGTGCGTGACGTGGGGGTCATGCATGGGGCGGTTGCTTCCCTCATGCGTCACATCATGGTAAATGGTAAAGAGGCGGCCCGCGCCTTCCCCATAAAAAAGGAAAAACCGCAGGCGCGCTGCTCATTTACCCTTTGCGCCTCTTCCAATCTCGGAACCTCCGTTCCTCTCTTCTTCCTTAGGCGAAAAATTCGAAGTTCTTGGCTCTGCTTGTTTCCGCTGCGCCCCCATTGCTCTTGATCCTTCGCCCCCTCTCAGCTGCCATGGCACCCAAAACCAGCAGGGCAAGGGAGTGGCCAAGGATGCCGGGGAGAAGGAGGCACCAGAGAGCGAGTCGGCGGTGTGGCGGACACAACTCGCCTACTTCCGATCGACAGTTGATGCGGTCCACCTCACGAACTTCTTCTTGCCCCTGTGGGGGAGGAAGACGACGGGGCACCCTGCCGCGCGCATCGTCCCCGCCAATTTTGCCAAGGACGGCCCAAATTGGTACCCCTTCTTCGTCGATTTCTTCTCTTGCGGGCTCTGCCCCCCTTTCTCTCACTTCTTCAATGACTTCATGCACACCTATGGCTTCCATCTTTTGGATCTCACGCCGAATGCCGTGGCGTGCATGGCTCTCTTTGCCCACCTCTGCGAGAGCTTTGTCGGGGTGCTCCCTAGCACGACGCTCTTCCGCCACTACTTCTCCCCACACCTCCAACCAGGGGGCGCCCTCTCTGGGAGCATCGCCTGGATCCTGAGGACCTAGGAGAAAGGCACGTACCCGGAGGGTGCCCAGAAGGAGAGATGGGAGGAGTGGCGGGGCTGGTGGTGCTGGATCGAGGAGGAGGACCTGCAGGAGTTCTGGCGGGTTCGTCAGAGCCCGCCGACCCGCCGCACGGACTGGAGAGACCTTGACGCCAACGACAAGAAGCTCTCGGTGGACACCACCAGGATGCATCATCTCACCACGGCCGGGCTCACCGTCGAGATGATAGGGGCGGACTTCATCCGTCACCGAATCGCCCCGCTGCACAACAAGGGGAGGCCGGCCTAGGAATTCAGGAATGCGGACGACGTCATGAGGCTCCGCCTGGCCTGAAGCATAACTTCAGGGTGATGGGGCATGCACATTTCTGTCAAAGGCTCTTTCAGCTCGACGTGGGCAGCGACGACAGGGCTGAGAGGACCGGTAGGGCCGCGAAGGCCGGCAAGGCCGTCAAGGGGCCCCTGTTTGGCTTGCTGACGGGAGTGGTCCCGCTGAGAAACAACTCTCGCCAGTCCGCCATCATTGCCATGATGCCGGACTTCAATGCACATAGCCTTGACCCGGCCTGGGTCGAGCCGCCAGTGGAGAGGGTGCAGGAGTTCTTCGACACCTTGTCGGAGACTTATATCCGCGACGAGCCGCTACTCATCCAGGACACCACCATGGCGGCGCTGGACTACATCGCCGCCAGGGCGGCAGAGGCGGCGCTCGCCAGGGAGGCCGGCAGCGCTGGTGGCATGGAGGATGAGGCCGACGCGGCCGCGGATGAGAGGGAGCTCGCCCAATGGGCAGAGTCTTCCAGGGAGGCTAGCGGCGTCGGCGATGAGGCTCCCCTCGTTGAAGACGCGGGCGGCGAGTAGTACAAATAGGAGGTTGAGGTGAACGACCCCTCCCCCCGGTTGCGGGGAGGCGGCGCGTCCTGTGGCGGGCTACCACTGGCAAGCCGGTCCGTCCCGACAGGACCATGCATCAGCAGCCGGCCCAGGGGCCGCTCGTGCGCGAGACGAGGGCGATGAAGGCCGCGACAGCGAAGAAGGTGGTGAAGGCCGCAGTGGCGAAGAGGACAACAACTGCTTCTTCCTTGTCCAAGAGGCGCCGGACCCCGTCCCCTTCTCCTCCTCCTTCGGGCAGCACCTTGGAGGCCGAGTCCGTCCTTGGGTCCTTTATCCCGGCAAGGAAGAGGAAGCTAGCTGAGGAGGAGGTGGAGAACGAGTAAGTATTCTGCCCCCCATCATTTCCCCACCTTACACCTATGTTATCTTCCTTTGTATTGGTGTCATCTTCACAGGGACACGGAGACGCTAGCGCAGAGGGTGGCGAAGAGGGCTAAGGCCTCAGCGGGCGACAAGCCCCCGGTGGGTACTCTGCATACGCCGCTGTTGGTGGAGAGAAGCCCGGACAACAGCCCATGACACAGCCACCGCTTCAGCCCCCAATGTGAGTCTGCCACTCACTTTTCTCTGATGAGCCTTGGGGTGTGAATCTTTGATGCCGACCTTGCCGGGTTTGCAGGACAGCAGGAGGAGCCACCGAGGGCCACCCACAACACACCACCCCCTTGACTACGCCGCCAGAGGGGCGTCCCCGGCAAGGGCATCGACCACCGAGCCCACACATATGGAGGAGGAGGGAGCGAGCTTGGGTGCCAGTGGCTTCGCCCTGGCAACGAACGTTGGCGGGGAAGCCACCACTTCTTCCCAGCCTGGTGCGGGTAAGTTGTTCGCTTCTCGTCCCTGTTCTTTCTTCTTCTTTTTGAATCTTGATCTTGGCTCCGTCTCATTCCCCTTCTTGGCATCTAGGCCCTTCCTCGGTGGTCCGGGAGGATATCAACACCGTCATCGAGGAAGTCGCCGAGGACGCCGAGGACGAGGACAACAAAATTGCAGCCGAGGAGGCTGCCAAGACCGCCGCTGTAGAGGCCGGCAAGGGGCCTGTTGGGCAGGCCAGCAAGGGGCTTGCCGGGGAGGGGTTGGTCGACGATCAATGTTTCTCCTCGGCTGCCTCTGGCTCGGCCAAATATTTGAAGGTGAGCGACGACCTGTTCGTCCACCTCCCAGGAACGGCGAGCACCAGGGTGCCAAACAATGGGGAGGTGTTCGATGACGAGGTGTTCACCGCCGCCAGGCTTGAGATGGTCGACCAACCGAGCGCCGGTGGCGGCGGTTCCCAAGAGGAGCAGCTCCTTCGAGCCATGAGTGTCAACTTCTAGAAGCTCAGGAGCTTCACCGTGCCTACCTGGATAAGGCGAAATCCAGGATGGCAGCGGTGGGCAGAGCGGAGGTGGACCTCAAGGAGCACGTCACTGAGACCCAGGCCTGGTCCCGTCAGGCCCATGATGAACTAAAAGTTGCCCAGGATCTGTTGGCTGAGAGCAAACAGGAGCTCATCCTGAAGCAGGCTGACGTCGAGAAAGCCCAGGAGGCGGCGAAGGAACATGCCGCCAAGGACAAGGCCGTCAGGCACCAGCACCAGGCTGAGCTGAACTCCCAGGAGGAGGACCTTGCCGCTCGTGAGGAGGTGCTTGCTGCCACACTCCGTGACAAGGATGAGGTCGTCGAGAAGGTCGTCGCGCAGCGGACCCAGGAGTTGGAGCAAAGGCACAAGGAGGCACTCAATGCTCAAGCCCTGGTCCATGCTGGCAAGGTGGCGGAGCTGGAGGTCGAGCAGGATGGGCTGAAGGAATAGGTCATGAAGCTGACAGAGGAGAAGGACGCGGCCAACGATGCTTTGGCGGAGGCGAAGGCCACAGTCCTTGGCAAGGCCGAGCTGCTCTCCAAGGCCAACGACGCCATCAATGACCTAAAGCTGAAGCTGAAGGGCCTTGAGGGGCCGCTTTCAGAGGTCAGGGCCCGGGAAGAGACCCTGACCAAGGGCCTGGAGGAGGAGAGGCAGCTGCGGAGGAATGATGCCACCGAACACAAGGAGTACGTGAACAGCATAAACGGTTGGGTCAACCGCCTCGCCGACATCGCCGGCAAGATCACCACGAAGCTGGCTGCCATGGGGATGCCGAATGTGAGGTACCTCCCGGAGCCGAACGTGAGTCCCAACGCCAGACTGACCCTGTTCTTCGAGGGAGTTCTTGGAGCCCTGGAGCAGCTCCGCTCCAACCGGGCAACTTATCTGGCGAACGAGTCCCGGAGGCTCTGCCGGCGTGCCCTGACCAAGGTACTCACTGGGGTGGCATTCTGGAACCCCACCGTCAACTTTGCCAGCGCGTTGAAGAGCTTGCCGGAGGAGGCGGGCCTCGCGGTGCTCAAGGAGCGTATCAAGCCCATCATCAACTACGTCGATGGAGTTGAGAGGGTGGAGGGCCAGCGCTGGGACTAGGAACCCCGTTTCTTGTTGCCACTGCGAGTTCAAGACCAAGACAATTTTATCTTAAGTTAGAACCGCAATGATTATTTGATGTGATATAACTCTACAACACTTCAATATCAACCATGCTATCTTCCTGTTAGATCTTTCTTTGTATGTTTGCACGCTACGCTTGGTGAGATAAGTCTGTCGGCGTGTAAACCCATGGCATGGTGCTTTGAGGACGGATCCTTAGCACCCTGCCGGAAGGGCGCTCACTGCTGGGCAAACCAGCTTGCCGCTCCCAGCGCGGTCGCTTGAGCTGTCGAAACAGGAAAAGAGTGTGGCAAGTAGCGGGTAGGCCACCTTGCCGTTCTCAGCGCGGCCGCAAAAACTGTCGAGCGGACTCGAGACAGAGACAAGGGTTTCGGGGATATACCCTGTGGTATGACCCGACCGGATATATGACCCGGCCGGACTTGGCGTTTCATTGGCAACCCGCCAGAAGATTGGCGACTCATGTGTCTGGCGGTTCACTAGTGTGACGACTCACGAGCCTGAATACTCATTGGTGACCCGGCGGGTGTTTTAGATGGATGACAAGGCCCAAGGTCCAGAAGGTCGGCTCATGTTATGGTGGTCCGGCTTAAGAGGAAGACATAAGGAATATTCTCCTACAAAGGAAGCAAGACTAGGACTCCACTTGTAATAGAATAATCATAATCCTACTAGGACTAGTCATGTAACCCGCCCCTTCAACTTATATAAGGATGGGCATGGCTCCCCAAATTAAGAAGGACAAGTAAGAAAAAACAATCTCTAGGGCTAGACACAAAGAGCCGGCTTACCGGCGACTCCCTCATGATCATAATGAGACCTAGCCACAAACAGCATGTAGGGCTATTACCGGATGATGTTTCCCAGGGCCCGAAGCTGTCTAAATCCTTGTCTTGTGTTGCATCTCTCGATTCCGCTCAATCCCTCTCAAGCTACTACAAAGATGCATTGGCCTTGCGACTAAGTCCTCACACTATAGTTGGAGCCCACCGTGGGATCTGCGCATGGTGGTGTTGAGTTTTTAAAGGGATTTCTTTCAAGGATCGAGAAGTCTCTGATTAGCCGGATAGAGAAGAACCGGCGCGGAAGAATCGGGAAGGTTAACCTGACACTGGACAAGTCTCGGGCAGGACTGACAAATTCATCGTTTTTATGGTCAAAATTGTGTATTCAATCTTTGGAATAGCTGATAGAAGATCGCGATCAAGAGATTATGGATCCGTGCGCGCCGCCGCACATGACCCGTAAGGCAGATTGGTTCTGGTGCGCTGCTGTAAAACTAAGCGTGATTGAGCTGTCTAAAGATCCACATGAGTTTTGGTTTTCCATTGGATCGCTGATCCGGATAGCTGTCGTACATTGCTGCAACATCAACCGAGGCAAGGCTATTCGAATCCCAAGACGATCGAGCGTTGTAGTAACAAATTACAGGATATTTGACTGGTTGGTGTACTGCTCGTTACAGGAATCCAAAACGGTCCGGATTGGACTAGGGTAAAGAAGGAGAAATCAATCTATAGCAAAGATTCCTCATGGGAAAGGGCTCTGGGCCCAAGGAAAAGAAAAAGACGTTGCCATGAGCTAGTAGGGAGCCGGCTCCTCTGACATGTAGAAGGAAAGGCATAGAAGCACAGTAGTTCTCTGTGTAGAAAAATGAAGGCAAGTCAGAGAGATTATTGAGGCACTGTACATACTACATTGTAGATGATTACTGTCGGTAATTACTGTAGTTAAACATTGTACCAACATGCAAATAGTGTGGCTGTGGCGAAGCAAAGTCAGGGAGCTGTAGCTCTACCTGACTTCCCTTGCAATGTCAGAGGATCTCGTTCCAGCTAGTAGTGCTACCGCCTGATATATGGATTAGGCACGCAGACTCTCAATGCATGGTTATTTGGACATCGTACAGTACAAATTTACTGTCTGGTCACAAGCACATGCGTCAACCATCCAGTCAAATGATCGCATCTGAACATAACAAAAGCAAGGACGCCTCCCTTCAGCCGCCGCTGCGGTTTTTCTCCTCATCGGCATCACTTCTGATTTCACCAGCCTGTCGCTCGCATGCTGACTGCTGTCGGTCCATCAGTCGCCATCGCCGCGTCTGAACCGCCCCCTACTCCATTGACCCGACGTGACTGCGAGCCATGAGCCGCCCGCGGCCTCCCCAAATATCTGTGGTCTCTGCATCTGTTCAGCCCGCAGCGGCGGATTTGGCCCGCGCCGTCTGGCCACTGCTGCTTCTCGCGGCATCGAGCCGGCTTGTTCCACTGTTGAGCCGCCGCCGGGTCGATCTCCTGCCTCGGAGCCTCTCCGTATTAATTTGATGGTCAAAAGGATATAGAGATAGGGTCGGCGTAGAGAGCTATCGTCCGAATAAATCAGATGCTATTTATCCTATTTATTTTTAAAAGTGCATATTAATTCACCCGAGCAAAACTACTTTGCCTTATTGTGTTTTATAAATGCAGGAGAATTATTTATTACAATGTGGCATTATACCATGGAGATGGAGGTGCGCCAACATCATTCGACACCGGTGATTGTTGTTACTCAACAGACTCCCGCAGTGGCTTACAATGTCATGGCCCTCTCTCGCGACCGCACCGGCTTACAACGCCACAGTAGACTCGCCCGTCCGCTCTCGTGGCCGGTTCACGCGTACGCGCCGGTTTACAACGAGGAGGACAATTTGCTCGTCCACGCGGCTTACAACGCCATGGCCGAGTTACACATCCACTCCGTCTTGAGCCACCTCGATCGGCACATTCTAAGGATTATCTATCTCCGGGACAAATCAGGTGAATCATGTCTAGTCAATTTTTATTTAAACAACAAGTATTCGGGCTTGTGATATTTTTTGATGCAGGACAATTGTTCACTACAAAAGATGACTGTCATGTCACGGTGTTTAGTGAATGACTCATACCAGGAGTATACAATGAGTGCTGCGAAGATCGTCAACTCGCCACTTTGCCTACACAGGGTGGGTCAATGGACATGAGAATATGGTCACTTGGGGGCTTCCTGCTCATCGAGCATAGCTGTCGGTACCCTTTTGATCGGCGCAATGCCAAAACTTATATGGTCACTTAGGGGCTTCATGTTCAAACATAGGTCATATTCAAACCAAAGAGAAGATAGCTATCGGTACCCTCTTGATCCGCGCAATGCCAAACCCACCAGGGGCTTCTTGATCGTATTCCAATCATAGCTTAACCCATTTTGGGTCCGACTTTGATTGTATTCGAATCAGAGTCGTTAAAAAACTCTCAAGGTCATTTGGGGGCTTCTTGTTCAAACATAGGTCGTATTCAAATCAAAGAGAACATAGCTGTCGGTACCCTCTTGATCGGCGCAACGCCAAAGCCACTGGGGGCTACATGATCGTATTCGAATCCTAGCTTAACCCTTTGGTCCGGTTTATTGATCGTGTTCGAATCAGAAGCCCCGCTTTTTCTATCTGTTTGACTTAAGTTTTTCGAAAACAGTCTTTTGGGTTTGTCTTGAGACGTTTTGCTCATATCTGAAGCATATATGTATGTGGTTTCTATTAACCCGGCCTGGCTTTAGACGACAAGTCGCCAGCATATGACAATGTTAATACTTGGAAGTTTTGGCTTCTAAGTTTTGGGTTATCACCCTTACTGCACAGGTATCATAAGCCGGCAGTATGATTCAATATCACATGTATGATATTGTTTAGACATGATTATGTTTAAACCGGCCCTGGCTATGGACGTTAAGCCGCCGGTATATTTTGGATTGCGCCATTGGAATCATATGCGTATCAAACATTGGATTATTGCCCTTATTGGATACGGCGATATAAGCCGGCGGTATGAGCCAATTCCACTCGTATGTTTTCCTGATTATATAAATATGTGAGGTTTGATAACCCACCCTGGCTCTTGACGTTAAATCGCCAGTATGTTTAGGCTTGAATGGCCTTAATTCTAGTTTTTTCCATACTTGCATAAAGACTATATTATGTTTGGGTTGTTACCCGCCCAGCCTTTTGACGTTAAGTTGTCAGGGCGTATGTAGTTTAAATTCTGTGCAGGATTCAGAGAACTATGACTTATATAAATGATTAAGTTCAAGCTCATCATCAAAATTGATGTTTCAAAAGGGGTGTCCATTCTAGATTTTTCTCAAAGGCTATAAGCCGTCGGGTTACAAATATTCTGGCTTACAATGAATGCCAATTAAGTCGCCATCGGCCAAGAGCCGCCGAGTATTTAAACTCCGAATTTACTTGTCAACTGATAAGGTATTTACATCTTTCATAGCCAAAATTGGCTAGATTTTCATGATGATATTGAAGGATTGAGGTTTTCAAAACCGGATTATATTATTCAAATCTTTAATAGCCAACATGACTGGCTTTTTATTACGGTTATCAATAACCAATGTTATGATTGAGGTTTTCAAAGTCGCTTCAGTGCAATGGCTATTATTTTATCAATGGATATAATTTATTCTACAATGGAAGGAATAGTCCCGAGTCGTTGCAGGCTTACGACCCGACACTTGGGGGCTACATTATTCAAGTTGAGATTACATCAAAATATGCAAGTCGCATGTCACTGCCAGCATGAACCATGGCACTTGGGGGCTAATGCAAAGTCATTTTTTTACACAACTTATTGAAGACCCGACTCATCACATTCTAAATGAGCCGGTCCTTGGGGGCTACCAATTGCTCTTGTCGAAAATTCAAGGTACACAAGACTTAATCCATTATATTGAAAGATCCAATACTCAGTTGATAGAGTACAAAGCACTTAACCTTGTGGACGTGTGTTCAAGCCCCATGGTGGAGATTACATCATATGATGTTATTATCAACGAATCATATACAAAGGCCCAGCTCAATAAATATCTTACTGAGCCGGCCCTTGGGGGCTACACGTTGCTGCTCAAGTTTACATGATCATATTTACAAAGTCCCTGCTCATTATTGCATAATGACCCGGCCCTTGGGAGCTACACTGGTTGAAATTTTTATGAGCATAAGGCAATTAGAAGTCCCAGATTGCTGCAAGCATGAAAACCCGGCACTTGGGGGCTACAGGTGATATGCATATAAGGGAGGAATAACTTCAAATTCTCAGTTTTGAGCAAATCAGGTATTATATTATTATCGGAGAAATCTGCAAAGTTTATGAACTGGCGTCATCATAAAATTAACCCGGCATCAGCAACAATTACATGACCCGGCATCATTTGTTTATAACCTGACAATTTTGGCAATCATAAATCGTCAAGATCTACATCTTTAAGCCGGCTGAATATCAGTTGAATATTTCAAGACCAATATTTTTTCAAATCAGAGCATTGAAGGCCGACTCAAATGGATTATCTCTTATAATATTTCTTTACAAGAGCCAATGTTAGCAAATGGATTATGAAGCTGGCTTATTGACCCAGATTTTCCAGGAGAAAATATCAAGGACTTAAGGATGATCAGGTGCTGGCTTACAAGAATATTTAACCCGAAGCACAACCTGTCAAATTCGTTCTTGTGTTTATATTGCAGATTAGTTTAACATGGATAAATCCAAATTAAAGTAGGGCTATTGTCAGGGATATACCCCGCGGTATGACCCGGCTGGACTTGGCGTTTCGTTGGCAACCCGCCAGAAGATTGGCGACTCATGTGTCTGGCAGTTCACTAGTGTGACGACTCACGAGCCTAAAGACTCATTGGTGACCCAGCGGGTGTTTTAGATGGATGACAAGGCCCAAGGCCCAGAAGGCCGGCTCATGTTATGGTGGTCCGGCTTAAGAGGAAGACATAAGGAATATTCTCTACAAAGGAAGTAAGACTAGGACTCCACTTCTAATAGAATAATCCTAATCCTACTAGGAGTAGTCATGTAACCCGCCCCTTCAAGTTATATAAGGAGGGGCAGGGCTCCCCAAAGAAGGACAAGTAAGAAGAAACAATCTCTAGGGCTAGACACAAAGAGCCGACTTACCGGCGACTCCCTCATGATCATAATGAGACCTTGCCACAAACAACATGTAGGGCTATTACGGGATGATGTTTCCCGAGGCCCGAAGCTGTCTAAATCCTCGTCTTGTGTTGCGTTTCTCGATTTTCCCAACCCCTCTCAAGCTACTACAAAGATGCGTTGGCCTCACGACTAAGTCCTCACACTAGGACATTTGCCGTGACAATTCCACGATAAAGGGCGTTGCCAATAGCGGAAGGGTCCCATTGCATGCAGGTTTCCCATACAAGGAAATATATCTTTCGAGGAGGACAAAATTATATAAATGAAATTAGCTTCTTGGGGCCACGCGGATGGCTGTCGAAGCTGCGGACGACACTAGAGGGCGGCTAAGCGACGTCGCCTTCTCCCTTCAGGCCATCCCCATGAAAGAGTCAACGCGCTGGCTCCAAAACTAGATTTCCACCGCTTGTGCCCCTACCTGGCGCGCGAAAGATGTTGGGGAAACGACACCTACGCGATCACGAGGAATCCCTTTTGCTACGGTTGCCGGGCGCGGTGATACGTCTCCAAGGTATCTATAATTTTTGAATGCTCGATGCGATTATATATTCTGTTTTGGATGTTTAATGGGCTTATTTGTACACTTTTATATTATTTTTGGGACTAACCTATTAACTGGAGGCCCAACCCAAATTGCTGTTTTTTTGCCTATTTCAGTGTTTCGCAGAAAAAGAATATCAAATGGAGTCCAAACGGAATGAAACCTTCGGGAGTGTGATTTTTGGAACAAACGTGATCCAGAGGACTTGGAGTGGACGTAAAGCAACCAACGAGGAGGCCACGAGGCAGGGGGCGCGCCTACCCCCTAGGCGTGCCCTCCACCCTCGTGGGCCCCTCGTGGCTCCACTGACCTACTTCTTCCTCCTATATATACCTACCTACCCTGAAAACATCGAGGAGCACCAACGAAAACCTAATTCCACCGCTGCAACCTTCTGTACCCGTGAGATCTCATCTTGGGTCCTTTTCCGGTGCTCCGCCGGAGGGGGCATTGATCACGGAGGGCTTCTACATCAACACCATAGCCTCTCTGATGATTTGTGAGTAGTTTACCTCAGACCTTCGGGTCCATAGTTATTAGCTAGATGGCTTTTTCTCTCTCTTTGTATCTCAATACAAAGTTCTCCTCGATTCTCTTGGAGATCTATTCGATGTAATCTTCCTTTGCAGTGTGTTTGTCGAGATCTGATGAATTGTGGGTTTATGATCAAGATTATCTATGAACAATATTTGAATCTTCTCTGAATTCTTTTATGTATGATTGATTATCTTTGCAAGTCTCTTGGAATTATCACTTTGGTTTGGCCTACTAGATGTATCTTTCTTGCAATGGGAGAAGTGCTTAGCTTTGGGTTCAATCTTAGTGACAGTAGGGGAAACGACACGTATTGTATTGTTGCCACCGAGGATAAAAAGATGGGGTTTATATCATATTGCATGAGTTTATCCCTCTACATCATGTCATCTTGATTAAAGCGTTACTTCGTTCTTATGAACTTAATATTCTTGATGCATGCTGGATAGCGGTCGATGTGTGGAGTAATAGTAGTAGATGCAGGCAGGAGTCCGTCTACTTGTCACAGACATAATGCCTATATACATGATCATACCTAGATATTCTCATAACTATACTCAATTCTATCAATTGCTCGACAGTAATTCGTTTACCCACCATAATACTTATGCTATCTTGAGAGGAGCCACTAGTGAAACCTATGGCCCCTGGGTTTATTTTCCATCATACGAGTTTCCAATCTATTTTATTTTGCAATCTTTACTTTCAATCTATATCATAAAAATACCAGAAATATTTATCTTGTTATTATCATCTCTATCAGATCTCACTCTTGCAAGTGGCCGTGAAGGGATTGACAACTGCTTTATCGCGTTGGTTGTGAGGTTCTTATTTGTTTGTGTAGGTACGAGGTGACTCACACGTGGTCTCATACTGGATTGATACCTTAGTCTCAAAAACTGAGGGAAATACTTACGCTGCTTTGCTGGATCACCCTTTCCTCTTCAAGGGAAAACCAACACATGCTCAAGAGGTAGCAAGAAGGATTTCTGGCGCCGTTGCCGGGGAGATCTATGCCAAGTCAAGACATACCAAGTACCCATCACAAACTCTTATCCCTCGCATTACATTATTTGCCATTTGCCTCTCGTTTTTCTCTCCCACACTTCACCTTTGCCGTTGTATTCGCCCTTTTTCCATTCGCCTTCTTCCCGTATGTATCTTTCTTTGTGTTTCCATGTGCCTTCTATTTTCTTGCATCTTTGCTTGCTAAAAATCTATTGATATGGATCCACTTAAAGTGTTCTACTTGGATCATCTTCAATCCTTATGCGCTCATGCTGAAACCCCAACTAGCCTAGTTGATGGGAAATCTTTAGATGAGCATGCTCATTTTGTGCGTTGATACGTCTCCAACGTATCTATATTTTTTGATTGCTCCATGTTATTATATTATCTATTTTGGATGTTAATGGGCTTATTTTTACACTTTATATTATTTTTGGGCCTAACCTATTAATCGGAGGCCCAACCCAAATTGCTCTTTTTTTTGCCTATTTTAGTGTTTCGACGAAAATGAATATCAAACAGATTCCAAACGGAATGAAACCTTCGGGAGCGCGATTTTTGGAACAAACGTGATCCAGGAGACTTGGAATGGACGTCAAGAAACAATCGAGGATGCCACGAGGTAGGGGGGCGCGCCCTCCACCCTCATGGGCCCCTCGTTGCTCCACCGACCTACTCCTTCCTCCTATATATATATAGGAAAATGGTTGTGTACTCCTGGGAGTACGTACTCCCGCTCCTCATATACCACATAGATGAATCTTTTATACCTTTTTATTATTTTTAATATATACTTCATTAGTAATTATTAGATACCCCAAAATGAGTTTCATGAAAAAATTCATGTGAGTCTATGTATTTTTAAATATTTACGTATATACTGATGTGTTTGTACGTGAAAAGGTATATTACAAAAAATGCGTCGCAAATGATATTTTTTGAACTAAACTCATATTGGGGTATCTTAGAATATTTAATGAAGTATATTGAGAATAATAAAGAGGTATAATTAATGCGTATATGAGGTATGTTGAGGATGGGAGTACATACTCCCAAGAGTACAGAAGAGGAGTCCTATATATATATATATATACATACATACATATATATATATACACACCCCGCAAACATCTAGAAGCACCACGAAACCCTATTTCCACCGCCGCAACCTTCTGTACCCAAGAGATCCCATCTTGGGGCCTTTTCCGGAGCTCCGTCGGAGGAGGCATTGATCACGGAGGGCCTCTACATAAACTCCATGGCCCCTTCGATGATGTGTGAGTAGTTTACTTCAGACCTTCGGGTCCATAGCTAGTAGCTAGATGGCTTCTTCTCTCTCTCTGGATTTCAATACAAAGTTCTCCTCGCTTCTCTTGGAGATATATTCGATGTAATCTTCTTTTGCGGTGTGTTTGTCGAGATCCGATAAATTATGGGTTTATGATCAAGTCTATCTATGAACAATATTTGAATCTTTTCTGAATTCTTTTATGTATGATTAGTTTATCTTTGCAAGTCCCTTCGAATTATCAGTTTGGTTTGGCCTGCTAGATAGATCTTTCTTGCAAAGGGAGAAGTGCTTAGCTTTGGGTTCAATCTTGCGGTGCTCGATCCCAGTGACAGAAAGGGAAACGACACGTATTGTATTGTTGCTATCGAGGATAAAAAGATGGTGTTTACATCATATTGCATGAGTTTATCCCGCTACATCATTTCATCTTGCTTAAGGCGCTACTCTGTCCTTATGAACTTAATACTCTAGATGCATGATGGATAGCTGTCGATGTGTGGAGTAATAGTAGTAGATGAAGGAAGGAATCGGTCTACTTGTCACGGACGTGATGCCTATATACATGATCATACCTAGATATTCTCATAATTATTCGCTTTTCTATCAATTGCTCGACAGTAATTTGTTCACCCACCGTAATACTTATGCTATCTTGAGAGAAGCCACTAGTGAAACCTATGGCCCCCAGGTCTATTCTCCATCATACAAGTTTCCCATCTATTTTATTTTGCAATCTTTACTTTCAATCTATATCATAAAAATACCAAAAATATTTATCTTATCATTATTATCTCTACCAGATCTCACTCTTGCAAGTGGACGCACTAGTACAAAAATCCCCCACTCGTCAGTGTACCCAAGATTTTTCAGATCCACTGTTGTCATTCCATACTGTGGGTCTACCTATACCCCGCCTCCTGACAGATTGACCCATTTGCACTTAAACAAAGGGACCTTAAAATCATGTCCGTAGTCAAGTTCCCATATGTCCACTATGTAACCATAATATGTGTCCTTTCCCCTCTCGGTTGCTGCATCAAAGCGGACACCGCTGTTTTGGTTGGTGCTCTTTTGATCTTGGGCGACTGTGTAAAATGTATTCCCATTTATCTCGTATCCTTTGTAAGTCAATACAGTCAATGATGGTCCCCTGGACAACAAGTAAAGCTCATCACAAACAGTGTTGTCACCTCTGAGACGTGTTTCCAACCAACTGCTGAAAGTCCTGATGTGTTCACATGTAATCCAGTCGTCGCACTGCTCCGGGTGTTTGGAGCGCAGACTGTTCTTGTGTTCATCGACATACGAGGTCACCAGGGTAGAGTTCTGTAGAACTGTGTAGTGTGCTTGAGATCAAGAATATCCGTCCCTGCATATTATTGAGTCCCCTCCCAGCGTGCCTTTTCCAGTCAGAGTCCCCTCATACCGCGATTTAGGGAGACCTATCTTCTTAAGGCCAGGAATGAATTCAACACAAAACCCAATGACATCCTCTGTTTGATGGACCATGGAAATGCTTCCTTCTGGCCTAGCGCGGTTACGACATATTTCTTTAGGACTCCCATGAACCTCTCAAAGGGGAACATATTGTGTAGAAATACGGGCCCCAGAATGACAATCTCGTCGACTAGATGAACTAGGACGTGCGTCATGATATTGAAGAAGGATGGTGGGAACACCAGCTCGAAACTGACAAGACATTGCGCCACATCACTCCTTAGCCTTGGTATGATTTCTGGATCAATCACCTTTTGAGAGATTGCATTAATGAATGCACATAGCTTCATAATGACTAATCAGACGTTTTTCGGTAGAAGCCCCCTCAATGCAACCGGAAGTAGTTGCGTCATAATCACGTGGCAGTCATGAGACTTTAGGTTCTGGAACTTTATCTCTGGCATATTTATTATTCCCTTTATATTCGACGAGAAGCCAGTCGTGACCTTCATACTGAGCAGACATTCAAAGAAGATTTCTTTCTCTTCTTTCGTAAGAGCGTAGCTGGCAGGACCTTCATACTGCTTCGGAGGCATGCCGTCTTTTTCGTGAAAATGTTGCAGGTCCTCCCGTGCCTCAGGTGTATCTTTTGTCTTCCCATACACGCCCAAGAAGCCTAGTAGGTTCATGCAAAGGTTCTTTGTCATGTGCACCACGTCGATTGAAGAGCGGACATCTAGATCTTTCCAGTAGGTTAGGTCCCAAAATATAGATTTCTTCTTCCACATGGGTGCGTGTCCCTCAGCATCATTCAGAACAGCTAGTCCGTCGGGACCCTTTCCAAAGATTACATGTAAAATATTGACCATAGCAAGTACGTGATCACCGGTACGCATGGCGGGCTTCTTCCGGTGATCTGCCTCGCCTTTGAAATGCTTGCCTTTCTTTCGACATTGATGGATGGTCGGAAGAAATCGACGATGGCCCAGGTACACATTCTTCCTGCATTTGTCCATGTATATACTTTCAGTTTCATGTAAACAGTGCGTGCATGCATGGTATCCCTTGTTTGTCTGTCCTGAAAGGTTACTGAGAGCGGGCCAATCGTTGATGGTTACAAACAGCAACGCGTGCAGGTTAAATTCCTCCTGTTTGTGCTCATCCCACGTACGTACACCGTTTCCATTCCACAGCTGTAAAAGTTCTTCAACTAATGGCCTTAGGAACACATCAATGTCATTGCCGGGTTGCTTAGTGCCTTGGATGAGAATTGGCATCATAATGAACTTCCGCTTCATGCACATCTAAGGAGGAAGTTTATACATACATAGAGTCACGGACCAGGTGCTGTGATTGCTGCTCTGCTCCCCGAAAGGATTAATGCCATCCGCGCTTAAACCAAACCATACGTTCCTTGGGTCACTTGCAAACTCAGGCCAGTACTTTCTCTCGATTTTTCTCCACTATGACCCGTCAGCGGGTGCTCTCAACTTCCCGTCTTTCTTACGGTCCTCACTGTGCCATCGCATCAACTTGGCCGTGAAGGGATTGACAACCCCTTTATCGTGTTGGTTGCGAGGTTCTTATTTGTTTGTGTAGGTACGAGGTGACTTGCTTGTGGTCTCCTACTAGATTGATACCTTGGTTCTCAAAAACTGAGGGAAATACTTACGCTGCTTTACTGCATCACCCTTTCCTCTTCAAGGGAAAACCAACGCAGTGCTCAAGAGGTAGCATGTGTCACCGTTTGTCTGAAAAAGGGAGACTCTTATGCGATCAAATAAACAGATTGCTATGTTATGCTTGAAATCTTTGTGAAATTTGTGATTTTACTTGTTGCTCTAAGAACCCTAAAAAACACCTCCCCTACCTATGTGAGTTTAATGATAATGAAATCTTATCTTCTTATGCAAAGGGTGTTTATAGTTACTACGATATCGAACAAATTGAAGAATTTGCTGCTTTTAAGGGTGCTCATGAAGTTGCTTCATTGATTGAAAAGTATGACATTACTCTCTACGAATCTGAAAATTTTGACATACTTAAATACTGCTATGAAAACTATGCTCATAATGTCTATGTCAAAGAATTTATTGAAAGAATGACCATTGCTTCGGAAGAAAATAATGATATGCATGAATCTATAGATAATTACTATTCCGATGATTTGATTGAAATATCCCTTGATGAACATGATGCTTGCTATTCTTGTGGCCATGATGCCAATATTTATGAAGATGAATTTGCTATAGTTCCTTATGTTAAACATGAGATCGTTGCTGTTGCACCCATACTTTATAGTTCCTTTGATGAAAAGCATGATTGCAATGATGTTATTATAAATTCTCTTAATGTCAATTGTGTTAATGATATGCAAAACCTCAAGCTTGGGGATGCTAGTTTTGCTATGACTACTATTTGTTGCAATGATCATGATTGGGGTGATTCTTCTTTTGATCTTGAAAATTTATTTAAGCCCCATGATGAATATGAGATTGATAATAGTGTTTGCAATATTATTGAAAGTGGGTTTGGAAGAGTGTCAACTTTAGATCCCACATATTTGGAGAATGTTCAATCTTATGAAAATTTTGATAAAAGTGGGTTTGGAGAGGTCATGACTTTAGTTAATTTTAATCCCACTATTTTGGAAGAGTGTCAACTTTGCATACATGTGGATCATGTTAAGAATATGTTTTGTGATAGCTATATTATTGAATTTTCTTATGATCCTACATGTAATTATTATGAGAGAGGAAAACATGGTGGTAGAAATTTTCATGTTACTAAATTACCTCTCATTATGTTGAGATTGCTATTGTTTCTCTCCGCTTCCTTGCATATGCTAGTTTTTGCTTGCCTTGATAATTTGTTTACCTATGAGATGCCTATGCATAGGAAGTATGTTAGACTTAGATGTGTTTGTCACGTGTTTTATGATGCTCTCTTTGTGCTTCAATTCTTGTCTTTCATGTGAGCATCGTTGAAACCTTATGCCTAGCTTTAGGCTTTAAAGAAAAGCGCTTGTTGGGAGACAACCCAATATTTTTCCTTTCTGTTATTCAATAAATAATTCATCTAGGCTCTGTTTAGATGTGCTTTTATGCTTTTAATTAGTGTTTGTGCCAAGTAGAATCTTTGGTAAGACTTGGGGAAAGTCTTTGCGATCTTGCTATAGAAAACAGAAACTTTAACTCTCACGAGATTTTCTGCCATTTTTTACTGGAGAGTGATATTTAGTTAATTATTTTTGAAGATGATTAATAAATAAATTACTAACGTCCAGAAATTTATTTTAGAATTTTTGGGGTTCCAGAAGTACTTTAAACCTACAGATTACTACAGACTGTTCTGTTTTTCACAGATTCTGTTTTTCGTGTGTTGTTTGCTTATTTTGATGAATCTATGGCTAGTAATGGAGTTTATAAACCATAGAGAAGTTGTAATACAGTAGTTTTAACACCAATATAAAGAAAGAATGAGTTCATTACAGTACCGTGAAGTGGTGTTTTGTTTTCTTTCGCTAACGGAGCTCACGAGATTTTCTGTTAAGTTTTGTTATGTGAAGTTTTCAAGTTTTGGGTAAAGATTTGATGGATTATGTAACAAGGAGTGTCAAGAGCCTAAGATTGGGGATTCCCAAGGCACCACAAGGTAAAATCCAAGGACACCAAAGAGCCTATGCTTGGGGATGCCCCGGAAGGCATCCTGTCTTTTGTCTTTGTTCATTGGTAACTTTACTTGGAGCTATATTTTTTTCACCACATGATATGTGTTTTGCTTGGAGCGTCTTGTATGATTTGAGTCTTTGCTTTCTATTTACCACAATAATACTTGTTGTACACACCTTTTGGGAGATACACACATGAATTGGAATTTATTAGAATACTCTATGTGCTTCTCTTATATCTTTTGAGCTATATGGTTTTTTTCTCTAGTGCTTCACTTATATCTTTTAGAGCACGTCGGTGGTTCTACTTTATAGAAATAATTGATCTCTCATGCTTCACTTATATCATTTTGAGAGGCCTTTAGAACATCATGGTAATTTGCTTTTGATATTATAAAAAAACTTTCATATAAGTGCATTGAATACTAAGAGAAGTTCGATACTTGATGATGTTTTTAGATATGGAGATAGTGATATTAAAGTTGTGCTAGTTGAGTAGTTGTGAATTTGAGAAGTGCTTGTGTTGAAGTTTGCAAGTCCTGTAGCATGCACGTATGGTAAACATTGTGTAATATTTTTGAAATATGAGGTGTTATTTGATTGTCTTCCTTATGAGCGGCGGTCGGGGACGAGCGATGGTCTTTTCCTACCAATCTATCCCCCTAGGAGCATGCGCATAATACTTGGTTTTTTGCAATAAGTATGTGAGTTCTTTAGGACTAATGTTAAGTCCATGGATTATACGCACTCTCACCCTTCCATCATTGCTAGCCTCTTCGGTACCATGCATTGCCCTTTCTCACCTTGAGAGTTGGTGCAAACTTCGCTGGTGCATCCAAACCCCGTGATACAATACGCTCTATCACACATAAACCTCCTTATATCTTCCTCAAAACAGCCACCATACCTACCTATTATGGCATTTTCATAGCCATTCCGAGATATATTTCCATGCAACTTTCCATCGCTCCGTTTATCATGACACACATCAAATTGTCATATTACCTTGCATAATCATGTAGTTGACATCGTATTTGTGGCAAAGCCATTGTTCATAATTCTTTCATACATGTCACTCATGAGTCATTGCACATCCCGGTACACCGCCGGAGGCATTCATATAGATTATAACTTGTTCTAGTACCGAGTTGTAATCATTGAGTTGTAAATAAATAGAAGTGTGATGATCATCATTAATAGAGCATTGTCCCACAAAAAAGAGAAAGGCCAAATAAAAAAAGAAGGCCCAAAAAATAATAAAAATAAAAAGGGGCAATGCTACTATCCTTTTTTCCACACTTGTGCTTCAAATTAGCACCATGATCTTTATTATAGAGAGTCTCTTGTTTTGTCATTTTCATATACTAGTGGGAGTTCTTCATTATAGAAATTGGCTTGTATATTCCAACAATGGGCCTCCTCAAGTGCCCTAGGTCTTCGTGAGCAAGAAAGTTCGATGCACACCCACTTAGTTTCTTTTGTTGAGCTTTCATACATTTATAGCTCTAGTGCATCTGTTGCATGGCAATTCCTACTCTTTGCATTGACATCAATTGATGGGCATCTCCCTAGCCCATTGATTAGCCGCGTCAACGTGAGACTTTCTCCTTTTTGTCTTCTCCACACACTACAAAAAAAAGACACATCCGTGACATTTTGGGCAGAACGAATTTTTTTTCTGTCATACATATGGCACTTCTATGATGATAACTGTGACAAAACCCGGTATCATCATAGATGTGGTGGGCTCCTACTTCTATGAAAAAAAATCATGACAGAAAATGGGCTTTTCATCCTGGGCGGGCCGGAGACGCAGCTGCATGACATTCTTTGGGCCGTCCATGACGGAAAATACCATGGTAGAAGCGAGGGCGAGGAAAATTTCGGGGGTTCCCGGTTATGGTGGGAGGTCGGGGCCGAGCGATGCGCGCTTCTCTCGTACACGTACGGGCGTGTGTGCGAGGCGTTGGCTCTAACTAAACCCGAGCGAGGCGTTGGGCTCTAACTGAACCCGAGCGATTGCACTGCAGGCTACACGTTACTGAACCCGAGCGATCGATCGATGGCTGTTAACTGAACCTGATCGAGCGATTCCTTCGCTACTGCTGCTAACTGAAGCCGATCGATGCTGCCTCTAGATGAACAGTGAGTGTTGCGGGGGGGGGGGGGGGGGGGGGGGGGGGGGGGGGGGGGGGGGGGGGTTGGATGAATAGTTCCCGGTGGGGGTGGATGAACAGGACCCCGTGGTGTTGCCTCTAGATGAATAGGACCCCGATCGATCGAGCCGGGTGGGGCTGGATGAACAGGACCCCGTGGAGGGCTGGATGAACAGGACCACCCCGTCGAGGGCTGGATGAACAGTAGATGGTGGAGGGCAGGATGAACAGTAGCCTGTGGAGGGGTGGTTGAACAGGAGCCCGTGGAGAGGGCTGGTTGAACAGTAGCCGGTGGAGTAGCGCGCGGTGGAGGCTGGATGAACATGAGCCCGTGGATGAACAGTCGTAGGTGGAGGCTGGAGGAGGTGGACGGTGGATGAACAGTAGCTCGTGGAGGCTGGAGGGGGTCGACGGTGGAGATGAACAATATCCCGTGGAGTCCCGTTTTGCAGTACGCCACACCCCTCCCGATGAACAAGACCCCCATTTCGACCGTAGCGCTCCAATACAAGTACGTTTCCTCCGTTTTGCGGTATGCCACACCCCTCCCGATGAACAGGACCCCCGTTTCGACCGTAGGAGGTCCGCTCCCTCCATTTTGCGGTATGCCCGACCCCTCCCGATCAACAAGACCCCGTTCCGAATGTAGGACGTCCATTTCGTCCGTTGTGTGGTACGCCAGGCCTCGTTTCCATCGCCTGTTCCGTCCAAGCCCTCCCGATGAACACGACCACACATTCCGTTCCGACCCAACCGGTTGGCTCCCATGCGCTCCGTTGCCTCCCGATGAACACGACGCATTCCGTTGCCTCCCCATGAACACGAGCATTCCGTTGCCTCCCCATGAACACGACGCATTCCGTTGCCTCCCCATGAACACGACGACGACGCTATTTCTCCGTTCTGACCCAGCCATGTACACGAGCCCTGGCCATGCGTATGCGCGAGTAGGCGTTCGAGACCCCGCCCGTATGTACACATACGTGGCCGTATTTTATTTCTTGCACCCTGGCCGATGTACGTACGTGTACATGCTACGTGCGCGCCTCTACTACGACATGTGCGCACCTCTACATCGACCAGTATGTACGTACACATTCGCAACCGGAATGACAATGCTACGGACGCTTCGACTAGGTGGGTCCCGACTGTCAGGCACTTCCTTGCCTGCGAAGATGTAGCTGGTGGGTCCCAGCAGTCAGTGGGCGAATCGTTTTTTTTGCCCGGAGGCACTTCCTTGCGTGCGAAGATGTAGCTGGTGGGTCCCAGCAGTCAAGGGGAATTTTTTTTCACGAAATACAGTGGCCCGTCCAGTGGGTCCCAGCTGTCAGGTGGAGGAATCATTATTTTCCGCATAATAAGGAGGCACTTCCTTGCTGCGGCCATGGACACAGCTGTCAGCCTCTCCACATACAGTCCACTTCAGATGCATGTCGGTCGTTGACCACGCTGACCACGCCACGCCGAGAGCACCAGGGCGGTGGACGACGGCGAGGCCTAGGAAGGGAATGACACGGAGGCGTGGAAGACTCGGCCGTTGTTTTTGTTTCCCACGTGGAGGGGAGTACGACTGTACGAGGGTTTACTGGTTCGTCTACCGTCGCCGGAGAATAACAGCAGGTGTGGGTGAGTAGAGGGATGGCTAGGCCAGCGATGGGAGTATGGTGGGGTGGTGAGGCCTGCGCGGCAGCACAGCCGGCCGCGGGGAGGAGGGAGCAGGCAGTCCCGCCGGCGCTTGTTTGAGTGGCTGGAGCAGGAAGAGCAGAGATTGAAGAAGCACGACGGCTGTTGGATGGACATCCAACAGTATAAAGGCCATCTCTGGAAAGCCTCAAATATGTGGAAAACAGCATACAACCCATCTGCCATTATTTCTAATAATTTACAGCCCATTTCCTAATTCTTAAGGTTTTTAGGGAGCCCATATTCTTTTTGTTAGCATTACAGCCCATATTGTGGCAACGGTTAAAAAACTATACGAAATTTTGCATCTTTTGGTGCGGTCCGAACTGTTTTTAATCCCGAAATTTCGATTCACATTCAAACTGATTTTGAAAATAAATGTATATCAATATAAAATCCAACAAATTCTCCACGCACAAAAAATTAATGTAATTTAAAATCTTGAAATGAAAAAAAGATATTTGAAACTAATTGCCGGTTTGATGTGTTTTAAAAATGTACAACCCATTTCTCATTACTGATGGGCCATTTTCTCGGCCAACCGAATGAAATCTCTCCTCATCTTGAAAGATTTGCAGCCCAACGGGCCTGACAAAGCGACTTAGTTGGCAAATCACAAAAAAACTGGGCTGTGGCCGTGGACCCAGCTGTCAGCCTCACCACGTATAGTACTCTTCTGATGGAAGTCGTTCCTTGACCATGTTGACCACGCCGCACGGAGAGCACCATGGCGGTGGACGACGGCGAGGCCTAGGAAGGGGACGCCACGGCAGTGGAAGCCCGAGCGGAGAGGACTACGAGGGTTCACTGGTTCGGCTGCGGTGTGAGGCTGCCGTCGCCGTAGGTCCTTGTCAGCGGTCGGAATAGTAGGGGGCGGTGAGGCCTCTGCAGCAGCACAGCGGGCCACGGGAGGCAGGAGCATGCGGCACGACCGGCGCTGCTTTGGCGGCTAGAGCAAGAACACCAGAGGTTGAAGAAGCACTACAGCCGTTGGATGGACATCGTACGGTCACTGGAGCTAGAATCGTTCATATTGACTAAGTTGACAAAGCCCTTCGTCCCTGTCAACTTAGTAGGCTCACAAGTCAGCCTCCCTGCAAGGTGGGTCCCAGCTAGTCGGGGGAGTATTCATTTTTTTGAGCGTAATAAGGGGGCACTTCCGGTGGGTCCGAGCTGATTGCGGGGGGGGGGACGTTTTTTTTTTGCAAAATACGGTGGCCCGTACGGTGGGTCCCAGCAGTCAGGGGGAAACGATTTTTTCGCAAAATACTGGTGGCCCGTCAGGTGGTTCCCCGCTGTCAGGTGGAGGAATAATTATTTTGCACGTAATAAGGAGGCGCTTCCTTGCTGCGGCCGTGGACCCAGCTGTCAGCCTCTCCACATACAGTGCATGTCCGATGGAAGCCGTTCCTTGACCACGTTGACCACGCCGCGCCGAGAGCACCAGGGCGGTGGACGACGGCGAGGCCTAGGAAGGGGATGACGCGGAGCCGCGGAAGACGTGGCAGTGGATGCCCACGCGTAGAGGAGTACGAGGGTTCACTGGTTCACTGCGGTGTGAGTCTATCATCACCGCGGAATAATAGGGGGTGTGGGCGAGTAGAGGGATGGCCTGGCCAGCAATGGGAGTACTAGGGGGCGGTGAGGCCTCCGCCGCATCGCAGCCGGCCACAGGAGGCAGGAGCACGAGGCACGACCGGCGCTGGTTTGGGCGGCTGGAGCAAGAAGACCCGAGGTTGAAGAAGCACTACAGCCGTTGGATGGACATCGTACGGTCACTGGAGCTAGAATCGTGCATATTAACTAAGTTGACAAAGCCCTCCATCCCCGTCAACTTAGTAGGCCCACAAGTCAGCCTGCCACTAAGGTGGGTCCCAGCTAGTAGGGGGTATTCATTTTTTTGTGCGTAATAAGGAGGCACTTCCGATAGGTCCGAGCTGGCAGCAGGGGGAACGTTTTTTTCGCGAAATATGGTGGCCCGTCGGGTGGGTCCCAGCAGTCAGGGGCAAATGTTTATTTTGCGATATACTGGTGGGCGTCCGGTGGGTCCCTGCTGTGAGGTGGAGGAATAATTATTTTCCGCGTAATAAGGAGGCACTTCCTTGCGGCTGCCGTGGACCCAGCTGTCAGCCTCTCCACGTATAGTATTCTTCCGATGGAATTCGGTCGTTGACCACATTGACCACGCCACGCCGACAGCACCACGGCGGTGGACGATGGCGTGGCTTAGTAAGGGGACGATGCGGAGCCGGGGAAGACGCGGCAGTGGATGCGCACGCGGAGAGGAGTACGAGGGCTCACTGGTTCGGCTGCGCTGCCGTCGCCGCAGAATAACAGGGGGTGTGGGTGAGTGGAGTGGAGGGATGGCCTGGTCAGCGATGGGAGTAGTATGGGGGCAGTGAGGCCTCCGCGGTAGCACAGCCGGCCACGGGAGGCAGGAGCAGGCGGCACGACCGGCGCTGTTTTGGGCGGCTGGAGCAAGAAGACCAGAGGTTGAAGAAGCACTATGGCCGTTGGATGGACATCGTACGGTCAGTGAGCTAGAATCGTGCATATTGACTAAGTTGACAAAGCCCTTCGTCCCTGTCAACTTAGTAGGCCCACTATACTGGTACCCAGCTAGCAGGGGGAGTATTCATTTTTTTGTGTGTAATAAGGAGGCACTTCCTTGCATGCGAAGATATAGCTGGTGGGTCCGAGCTGTCAGCGGTGCTAACATTTTTTTCGCAAAATACAGAGGCCGTTTCGGTGGGTCCCAGATGTCAGGTGGAGGAAATCATTATTTTGCGCGTAATAAGGAGGCATTTCCTTGCGTGCGGCCTTGGACCCAGCTGTCAGCCTCTCCACGTACAGTCCGCTTCAGATGCATGTCGGTCGTTGACCATGCTGACCACACCACGCCGAGAGCACCAGGGCGGTGGACGACGGCGAGGCCTAGGAAGGGAACGACACGGAGGCTGGGAAGACTCGGCCATTGTTTTTGTTTCCCACACGGAGGGGAGTACGACTGTACGAGGGTTTACTGGTTCGTCTGCCGTCGCCGTAGAATAACAGCAGGTGTGGGTGAGTAGAGGGATGGCTAGGCCAGCGACGGGAGTATGGTGGGGCGGTGAGGCCTGCGCGGCAGCACAGCCGGCCGCGGGGAGGAGGGAGCAGGCAGTTCCGCCGGCGCTTGTTTGAGCGGCTAGAGTAGGAAGAGCAGAGATTGAAGAAGCACGACGGTCGTTGGATGGACATCAAACAAGATATAGGCCATCTGTGGAAAGCCTCAAATATGTGGAAAACAGCATATAGCCCATCTGCCATTATTTCAAATAATTTACAGCCCATTTGCTAATTCTTACGGGTTTTTATGGAGCCCATATTCTTTACGTTAGCATTACAACCCATATTGTGGCCACGGTTAAAAAATTATACGAAATTTTGCATATGTCGGTGCGGTCTGAACTGTTTTTAATCCCAAAATTTCGAGTCATATTCAGACTGATTTTAAAAATAAACGTATATCAATATAAAATCCAATAAATTGTCCACGCATAAAAATTAATGCAATTTAAAATCTCGAAATGAGAAAAAGATATTTGAAAATAATTGCCGGTTTGATGTGTTTTAAAAATGTACAGCCCATTTCTCATTACTGATAGGCCATTTTCTCGGCCAGCCGAATGAAGTTCTCCTCGTCTTGAAAGATTTGCAGCCCAGCAGGCCTGATAAAGCGACTTACTTGACAAATCACAAAATAACTGGGCTAGCCATTTTCAGAAAGAAAAAAAATACTACTGGGCTGGTCTGTGTTTAACATAAAAGAAAAGGCTGTCTAGACAGGCCAGAGTGTCCCGCACAGCCCAGATGACACCCTGCTTCCGTCTCAAAAACAAATTAGATAAATGCCACTCCAATTATGGTGATTCATAAAAATGCCACTGCAATTTCCAAACTTTGAAAAATGCCATTGCAATTTTTGCAAACTTTGAAAAACGCCACTGCAGTTTGCAAACTTTGAAAAACGCCACTCCAGACTTCGAAAGATGCCACTAGAAATGGCATGAAATGGCATTTTTCAAAGTTCGAAAATTGCAGTGGCATTTCTCGGATACACCAGATTTGGAGTGGCATTTATCAAATTAACCCAAAACAAAAATAACTAGGCGAGCTGCTGGGTCCCTGGTGTCAGCCGCTCATTGTGCAATTCTCTTGTTTATTGACTACATTGACAATGGTGTGGGACCCGGATGTCAGAAATCCACTAGGAGGAGCCATTTTTTTATTGGCTTGAAATAAGAGGCACTTGCTTGCGTACTGCCATGACCTTGGTGGGTCCATGCTGTCATCCTCTCCACGTACAATACCAGTTAGTCGTGCTTCAAAACTGATCGGCACGCCATTAAAAAAACAAAGGTCGATAACTAATGCAGCACCTCGGGCCAACGCGGCCAGTTCGCACTTTGCACGAGAAATTACACACCATGCTTCGTTGACATGTGGTCCCGTTCCAACATATCAGTGAGACGACGGCGAGTAGTAGGAGTATTTCCGAACGGACGTGTAGGCCGGGGCGCCTCTTCATGAACCGTGGCAAACTCGCAACCGTCCACCGACTCTTCGCCTTTCCCTCTCTAGTTGGAACTGCTGTCGCACGCTCTTCCTCTCCCTCCTCCATTTTCCTTCAGCCCTTCACCTTCTCTTCTGCCATTGTTCGATCGTCTTCTCCATGGAGGGAACAGGCTGGAAACGACCCCGTTATTCTTGCCCTGATCTGAAAGATGACGTGGTGGAGGAACTCATTGATCGGTGCGACGTCATCACCTCGGTTAGCATGGCAGGTTTGTTCAAGCCCATTCTCGACTCAACTAATAACATCATTACAAAGAACCCAAGAGTCAAGGAGCGGTTTGATCTCCCCTATCTTCTTCGCCGTGACCCTGATGACTGGCGCCGGCACGACAGAGGCCTCGCCCTGTGCCAGTTGATGCCGCTTGATAATGATACGTATGATGTTAAGATGCCATCGCTTGAGGGCAAGGCTTGGGCGGGCGCAAATGGAGATTGGGTTGTTTAGATTGGGTCCAACTGCGAGTGGGAACTTGTGAATGTGTACACTCGTCACCGGGTTCCACTTCCAAAAATCTCAGCACACTGCCCAGAGGTTGAGCACACCGGTAATGTACGCATGTTCAAATATGATCATGGTGATTGTCTTCTACGGAAGATAGCAATTTGTCGAGTTCCCAACCGCTCTTGGAATTACAACAACTATCAAGTTGTTGCTATCTTTGACAAGCTTGTTGCCGTCCTTCGTGGTTCGACTAGATGGATATTGCTCAAAAATCAGTTTCTGTACACGGATGAGTACTGTGATGCAATTCAATACGAGGGCCTTGTGTTTGCTGCCACCACTCGTGGCACTGTTTCTGCATGGCATCCTAATAGTTTCGGTACGTTTGCCTTCCACCGTAATTATAACTATTTCATCCACATGCATGCGGGTTAGCAAGTGTCCCTTTACTAATTAACCTTCTTCTTGTGTTTCCAAGGTCCTGTGAACATCCCACCACCTATACTTGAAAATTTTTATAACCAAGGGGGAGATGCCGATGGTGATGATCACGAGAATGAGGACGAGCAGCGCCCATATACTCTGTGGCGCCTGGCAACTAATTCCGATGGATCACCTCTTCTTGTGTGTATACAGCCCACTGATGATGTTACCGCTAAGGAAGCAGGTGTCTCCCATGGTCGCACTCTACGGACCTATTCCAACACCCGTTGCATGGTATTCGAGATGGATACTAGTGTGCTAGCGCCAACTCCTTCTCCCTGGCATAGAATTGATAGTATTGGAGAAAACTCGCTCTTCCTTGGACAAAAATATCCGATGATGGTGAAAGGCGATCCAACTGCTGTTGACACATTTATGAGAAGCAACTGTGTCTATACCTCGGACATTTGGGTGGTTCCCTACCCTAGTACTGATATAGTAGGCCGCTTCAGCCTGGATGATCGGTCATGCGTGTGTCTCCAGATCGACAACGAATGGCCCGTCCCAGAGAATCACTTGTGGTTCAAAGCAAGCGTTTCCAATGCCGCGGAATGGTTGAGTTGAAGTTCATTTCATGGCTTGTTATTTGTTGCGTGGTGAAAACTTTAGTATTTATAATGTATCCTCATTGTCGATGTGGGTTGATGACATGTTGTATGTAATAAAATGATATGCGTGTGATAAACTTACTAAATTTATGAATGGCTTTCGAGTCGCTTCTTTGAGTGAGTGGTGCCACGAGGCAATTTTTTTTTCCGAATACATAATTGTACGTGCACTGCAACAGGTTATCGGATGAGGCCAATCAACAATAGTAGTACACTATTTGTACTAGCTTCACATGCTTCGCGCGTCGGGCGGGTGTTTTTACTGTAGCCATATGTTAATGTGTTCGCTTTACGTAACCAGCACCTCGAATCCTCGATACTCGTACTATATAGTAGGAGTAAGTAGTAGGAGTAGTAGGGTGGCATAGGCCAGAACAAGCATTCACGTCCAGGAGTACGGCACACGCCACCACCACGACATCCATCTGACACCATATTATTTCTTAGAGTCCGTGCTAGAGCAATCTCTTCAACCTCGTCATTTCTCTAACTTCAGCCATCGCGCGGCGGGCGAGGTGGGGGTTTGCCGATAGTCGGTTTCCTTAACTGCGGTCTCACTTGTAAGGCCAACTCCAACACACGACCCCAAACGCACCTCCGTTTTGCACGAACTCCAACGATAATTTTGACTAGAAAAGCAAGACCAAAGAAAACAAGAACCACAAGAATACATTTTACTACTCCTGTAAGTTGGATTAGTGCCTTCTCGATGCATTCATTGTTGATCTGCGGAGCCTCGATCTTGCGTGCTTCTTTCTTCTTCGAGTGTAAAGAAGTAGACATTGCTTCCTCGCATCTAGTCTCATGTCTAGCCTCTATTCTAGTAGGAGTATCAACAAGTGCACTAATCTCATCCGAGAGCAGAACCGAAGATTTGGTCGGGTTCTTCCTCCTTTTGCCGACACGTGGGACATCCAGCATCCAGGTTGTGTCATGAAAGAAAATAGAGTGGTAGTTGAAGCCACGAGATCTGCATCTTGGGTTAAACTGTAAATAGAATCTTACTACTCTTGAGTAACTCCAAAAGCGTCCACCGAAGATCTTTATTGGATTTATTTTTCATCACCAGCACGTCGAGGTGAAAGATGTGCAGGTTTAGTGGGTCCTCTTGCGTTTTCACTGACATGTGGGGCCGCATGTGAGTAAACAGACGATGGGCTCCGCGCGTCCGCTGGCTGGCTGAGAAGGGAGATAGAGGAGGGCTGAGCACGGACTGTAGGAAATTTTTTCTACGTACCTCGATGTAGGCTCGATATAGTGGGGTGGCATGGGCCATAACTAGCATTCATGTCTAGCAGTACAACACAGGCCACCCACACGAGTCCCATCGGACACCAAATTTCTTGGAGTCCGTGCTACAGCCATCTCTTCTCCCTCCTGTTTTCTCAGCCATCGCGCGGTGGGTGGGGTGGGGGTTTGCTGATAGTCGGTTTGCTCAACTGCGGTCCCACTTGTAAGTGAAAATGCAACACCGCACGCATTCCCGCTTGAGCGATGTGCTGGACCAACCGTGTGGGGGTGCGACGTGAACACGGCAGGCTTTTCCTTTTGAACTCGTAACTTGTAAAATTTGGTTCTGCTCCATGGCGCGACCGATAGATAGAAAATAACGATTTTGCCTAGAGTAATGAGAAGTTTGGTTCTGGCGCCGTTCATGCATGGAGTACGTACGAAAATTCTGAAGTTGATGCGAAAGGTAAGATAATTACTGCAGTATCATATACTACTACATGGATTTGACAGGAAGATAAAAATACATACAGATCCATCAACGTTCAACGACATCCTCACGCCCTAGTGCGCTGGGTCACCAACCAACGTGTGAGGAGCAGCAGCGTTGGCGGCGAGCTCAACGTGCTTCTGAACAGTGCCATCCAAGGTTGCCCTGCGCTCCAAGAAGGCCAGCGTCCTATCGTCCTCCTCTTGCATGTGGTAGTCCTTGTGGACGATTTGCACGTAGACGTGGGTGATTATGTCGATGGTGTCTTGCTGCGCCAGGCGCTGCGCGGCGAGCGCGACCTCAAGGTGGACATTCTCCGGCGCGACGGCGGGCAGTCGCAGGGCCACCAGTGTGTCGAAGAGGTTGTTACCATAGTGGCCGTTGAGGGTGGCGGGCATCGCAGAGCCTGGGCGCGTCGGCTAGACGCTTACGTCAAAGTCATCCGCAAGCTTCTTGACGATGGTGAACTTGTTGAGGAAACCGACGAGGACCTCGTCGAACAAGGAGACGAAGCTGTCGTCCAAGCGGCCCCTCGCCCTGGCGGCCTCGAGCAATACTACCTGGAGACGTTCCTCGGTACCGGGCCGCAGGCCGGCATCGTGGACCATCTGGCACAGCCGGCTGATGCTCGCGCTCATCGCCTCCATGGGTCCAGCGTAGCTTCTAGTCAACTGATCTTGCGATTCGAGTGATCACTCAGCCCTAGGTTAGCGTGCATAGGATTTTGTACTACACCTCGGCCCTCTACTGCACCTGCCTTTGGTTGTATGATAGGTGGGCCAGCCACCCCCTGGGGCCACGTGTCGTTCACCGAAAGGCAGTTCCTCACAGTGAATATCCGTTGGTCAAATTATTACGTGCTGCTCCTCATAGTGAAGTGACAAGACCCTGCGCTGGAGATGACACCTGAGTACAGGCGCCGTGTTCGGCATACCATAGTCAGCCTCACCATCTGCAGTCACTATCATCATGGATGTAGAGCTAGCCTGCTTACAACTAGCCCTGTTCAACATAATTTCCCGTGCGTAGATGCTCGTGCATTGCACGGAACACCAAGATTGGGGGTGGACGGCTCCGACAGCGGCCATCGCGCCAGATTTTTCCACGGCCTTCTACTCCTAGATGTGGTGGGGAGGAGATGAGGCTGATTGTGAGAGACAAGGAGTTGTTTGTAAATAGGGAACAAGTGCAGGCATCTTTTTGCAAAAATGGAGAAGCTTGGTTTGTATGCCTCAGATCTAGATCCGACGGCTATTGGTGAAAGATGGGAGGCACAACATCATCACCAACTCAGGACCTGTTTGATTCGCAAGATTTTGAAAACGCAGGAATAGGACACAGCAATATTACAAGTTTGAAACTGATATTACAAATGTTAGGAGTAATGCTGCACCTACGAAGAGGGAATTACTAGGAAGTTTACGTAAGAACTTTCGTTACTTTAGGTGGATGCAGCATTATCGTACAAACTAAAATCCACTGCCCTGACAAGTCACTAATGGGCAAATAAGTTTTCGAGTCTCTGGCCACTTGATGTTTCAAAAACAAATTTAGCTTCTGCAAAGAAATGAGCTCCACCATGTACCCGCGCGGGTGTGGCTGGGCACGAAGCGTGAGTACGTGCACGGTGCACCTATTCTCTTCTTGTATATGTACACCACCTACGTGGGGTTGTGTGAGAGAGATACAAACCTAGAGAGATATAGTGTGTGGGTTCTTGAGAGTTTTTTTGTGGGGGGAGGGGGTCAATCAAAATATTTAACATATGCAATGTGTGTGAAATAGAGTCCTGGATATAACATATATATAGAGGGGCCGATCCACGAGAAGAGAGTGGAGGTACCATCAGCTTGAGGTGTCCATAGAATCGAAGAGAGGGATGATGTGTGTGTGTGCGTGCGCGATCAATAAAGAGTGCCATCAAATTTGTGTGTGCCCACGTCAAAGATATAGAGTGGCTGGCCTACTGGAACGTGAGATGGGACATGTGCAGTTTGTCTCTGTGGCATGGATACCTAACTGCAACGCTTGACTATCGGTGTGTGGTGGGGGAAGAGGGAGGCCCAATTAACTATAGAGGTACAATGGCTGGTATATGTGTGGAGGAGGAGAGAGGCCTGCCTCATGTATTAAGGAGATCGATCTGCCTCATGTATTAAGGGAGATCGATCGGCATCCATGCATATGTGCAGGAGATGAATAAGGTTGGGAGAGAGAAAGAGCTAGAGTGTTGGAGGGGGTGGTAGTGGAGTTGCTTCTAACAAATGGTGGGATAGGCTTGCTAGACAAACGGAGGGCACGCCGGCAATATCAATAAGATGGGAGATGGCTTCTTGTTGTCTGTGCACGTGCGTGTGAGAGACGGGTCAGGAGGCATGCACGAATGATGAGGGGGGACGATGTGGCTGTGGTAAGCAGACGTAACTACATAGGAAGATCAATCACTCTTTGTAAGAGAAAGGAGAGACATAACTTGTGAGGTACGTCGATCGATGGGGGGTAGCTAAAGTCGATCTAGGTATATGTTGGGAGATCGATCGATATACATGCATGTGTTTGTTAGAAGAAAATGTGGCACGAGGAGAAGGATAGTAAGAGAGGGATGCATGTAGGAGGTGGTACGAGAGGCATACTATATCGAGGGGGAGGAGTGTGCGAGTACGAGAACGATGAAAAGAGTGGTGGGAGTGAGGCATGGACGGTGACAAGAGAAGAGGGGAAGCTTGTGTTTGTGCTAGGCACACCGGGCTAGAGAGGCATATCGATCGATGTGTGCCATAAAGAAGGAGTTGGGGGCCTACACACACCGTGGGTGAATGACCTAAAGTGAAAAGAAGAATTTGCGCGATGGAGCTAGAGAATGCTGAGGGAGGGTGAGAGGGATGTGGGAGTGTGCATGCACAAGAGAAAGCTAGTGCTAGCTACAAAGATAAGAGGGTTGTGTGGGTGTAAAAGACGAATAGAGATCATATATACTTCATTATAAAAAGCGAATTCGGATATTTGAAGAATTTACCAGTATTTCAAACCGATGGATGTGTGAATATATATAACGGTGATACACATGGTGTGGTTATGAACATGGTATACTACATTTAATATATTTTATCTCTACTCTTATAAAAAACGGAGTTGTTGATGATGGTGTGCCCGCCATCCTGCATTATAGGCCGTCTGATTTATATCTGGCGGATAGCAAGGAAACTATGATGATTGTAGATTCTTATTGAAATAGAGAAACGAATTCAAATTTAGTTCGAATTGCAGCGGTAGTATAGAGATTTGGAATGCACTAAAATGTTGGTATGAGTAGGTTACATGCATTATACAGCAAGCGAAAAAATTTAATCGGACATAACATGGATTCATACTCCCTCCTTCCATCTATATAGGGCGTAATGAGATTTTTAAGACCGCCTTTGACTATTGACAAGATTAATAGAACATGACATGCACAATGTGAAAATTATATCATTGAAAGAACCTTTCACAGATGAATTTAACGGTGTGCTTTGTGTAAGTTGCATGTCATATATCATTGCTCTAATATTTGGTCAAAGTTAGCATCAAAAAACGCATTAGGCCCTATATAGATGGAAGGAGGGAGTAGCTTTGAATAGCATTTGTATAGTAAAACGGGGCAAGACTCTCTCTTTGTGTGGTGTGAATAGTTTTATTTTTTTGTTTTCTTTTTGGTTGAGGGAAGTGCGAATTGATTTGGTGCGTACAAGTACAATATTACTACACGTTACGCTTGTCCCTAAAATTTAACCCGCGTCTTGTTATATCCCGAAAATTCAGATATCGTGCTCCCAAAACTGGTGCCTTCACAACCCGCACCTTGCTATCCCGAAATTACAACGCGCACGAAAACTCCGTCCAGCTGCCAAATCCCGACACGGGAAATCCCCCTTCTAACCGTGAGCCGAAAGGGCCGCTAGTTCAAATCGGTGGGGGTACTTTTGTAACACACCCTACATTTTGGACAAGCGCGTTCCTAAGTCATGCTTCACCCCCTCCCATCGCCCCCTTTTCGCCATTCGAAATCCTAGGCCGCCATATCCTCTCTGCTCTAGCCGCGAAACCCCACCCCCCTCCGTTCGCCACATCACCGCTGCCCAGCTGAAGCCTCTTCCCCGACGACGTCGTCCACCACAACAGCTCGACGTCCCTCATCCACCTCCCCGGATGAGGATCCGTCGTCCATATCGCTGTCTCGCCAGTTCAGCCGCCCCGTCCTCCACCTCCAAGGAGCTGCTCCGACAATCACCTCGTCTATCGCAGCTGCTCCATCCCCACAGCGCCGCCTGAACCTGCTCCACCGGAACCGCAACATCCTCACCGACTCCTCGGACGAAGCCGAGGCCTACTCGGCACCACTAAAGAGGTTGTACACTCATCGCATCGCACCTTCTCCTTAACTCGACCTCCCGGCGCCGACGGTGCTCCATCCCGCACCCCCATGGAGCGGCTACCATGAAGCCGGCGCCGCGGGTGACATCTCCACGGCGGCTCTCCTCCAGTGCGAGGCCCCTTCGGCGGCGGCGTCCATACCAGTCGGATCTGCTGCTGCTGCTCCGGCTCTCGCTTGATCGCTCGCTCGCCCAGCTGCTGCTGCTGCTGCTCTCCCCCTCGCTCGTGCGGCTGCTCTGCTCCGATTAAGCCACACTTCAGTCAACTGAATCGACTTTTGGGTCAGTCGATTTTCAGGGGTTGAGGGGGCTCACTGGAGTTAAGGAAGAACCACCCGCAGTAGGGACGGGGGCTCGCCGGAGAGGTACCCCACTATCTATCTTAGGGTTCAGGGTAGGGGTGGGGGAGGCGGGGGGCCTAGAGGGCTGGCCGCGGCGGCGGTGGCGAGTTGTTTTGGGGCGGCGCTGGGGCCAGCGGTTCGGCCGGTGGTGGTTGGCGGCTCAGGGGTGTGCAGGTTGAAGATGAACTGCAGGCCCTCCCTAAACTACATGTCAAGTGCCTCTCTGCTACCATTGCGTTCAGTTTCGACAGTAGCATTCAGATTCAAGAGTAAATTTCAGTTTCGACAGTTAAGTTTAGAGTCAACAGTTTTTACCTCATCTGTTGTAGTCAGGTGGTTTTTGGTGATGTTAATTTTACATCCATTTTACATCATCTATTGGAGATGCTATTAGAATCCCACTTGAGATTGACGATGTCTGTCTTGTGCTGCTTCAGCCTTGACGTCTTACGGCTCACCGGAGCTGCTCCAACGACAGAACGATCCATCACAACAGAGCAGTGCCCTGGACGCCGTCTACAGATTCCTCAGATCTTCCTCCACACCTCCGACAGCCACCTCTGCCTCAACTTCTTCAGTGACCAACCCAATGATGCTGAGGTCGACACGGCTACGGCAAAGAGGTTGTATGCTTGTTGCATCACTTATTACTATACATTCACTTCGATCCATTAGGGCTATTTTGGTTCAACGGGAAAACATCGATCCACTGGTTGTTACCATCACTCTAAATTTCTGCATGCTCTCCTTACATAATCTCACCATATTTTTTCGTATGCATGTCAGATATTGTACACAGTCATGCTGAACATGTAGAGAAAAAGAGAAGAGTTTTGCGCGGCAATACAATGTCATGCAGACATCGCTCCATGGTGGGTTCAATGGCAAACCCTCCCCAGCCGTCTCCAGATTGTAATCCAGAGGAAGATATCTGTTCTGAGGCGGATTCGCACGCCGCTGACCACTCCTATTTACCCCCAAGGTGTTTGCTCTACCTTGGCATGATGATGTTAGTCATATCATGCATATGTTGCCTTGCAGTGCCTACTTTTGACATCATATATGTCATCAGCTTAGTTTAGACATGTTCTGTAATGCCACCTGTTTAGTTTCTATATCATATATGGGAATTATGCAGTCTCATGTCTTTTAGCCAGCCATAATATATGTGAAATGTGCAATGCCATCCTGTTTAACCAGGCATCTTATATTTGAATGATATCTTGCCCATCCTTTTCTTCATTACATTTCCATTTGTCGACAATGTCTGTACATTAAACTACTCTTCCTGTGAATCATCCATTTGGGTGGGAGATGGAAAAATCTGGAGTGAAAACAAGGCCTTCAGAGCAGACAATGCTACCTGTCGAAGCAGATCTCTTGTTGGGTCCCGATATCTCCTCAGAGATGGATTCAGAGACAGATGACCAGTCCTATGCCCCCACTGAGGTGTATGCTCTAACTTGGCATGGTTATACTACTCATATGATGCATATGGTGTCTTGCCTTGCATAGTTTAGACATCATATACACAATATTCAACACCATGTTCTTAGTTCAGACATCATATTGAATGCCCTCTGTTTAGCATATAAATCACATATGTGAATTAAGTGATGCGATCCTGATTACTTAGATAACATGTAGGTGAATTATGTCATGTGATCCTGTTTAGTTATTCATCATATCTTTGAATTATGTTATGCTATGCTATCCAGTTTAGATAGACATCATATATGTGAAATTATGTCATGCTATCCGTTTTAGTTAAACAATATACATGTCAACTATTTCATGCCCTCTTTTTTCCACACTATCTATTGCATGTGTCTCTCATACAATGTCTGTACATTCAACTATGTTTCCTGTCTACCAGCCATTTGAATTGGAGCGGGTGATGCCAGTATCTAGCAGACTAGAAACACAATCTTCAAATAAAACAGTGCTACCTCTTGGTGGAGATAGAACCCCGGTTGTACATGCACAAGAGCCAGCCCTACCACACATAACCCAATCTCTCGCAGATTGTACCCCTACTACGATGGACAGAGAACCAGCTTCACCCAATCTAACCCCAACCCCATCCGATAGTAACCCAGTTCCCAAACAAGAGCAGTTAGTAAGGCAGCTCCAGTGCCCAAAGGTCCAGTACTATCATGGCGAACCCCAACTCCACCAGTTAGTACGCCTATTCCTGTGGAGGAAGCACAACCAGCTAGTCGTAGTTTAGCATCTATCGCATTTGATGTTGTTAAATCGTATGTGCGTATCTTCCCATCTTGGAAATATTATACTAAAGATGAAGGAAAATGCCAGTTGCAGGTGTTTGTCTAGGAGTTATGTGTAAGTAAAGTTATTCATGGCAATTACTTTGCTTCGTCCCATACATCCTACCTCCATGATGGTTATAATACAACAAATTTTCCCATTTTTCTCTATAGAGAAGAACCGATTTGGAAACTCAGGATGAGGTAACATGTGCTAATACCTCTGCTATCTTCATGAATTCTTGGTGGCAGTATCGGAATTACCTGAAGAAAACGTACTTCACCGGCAAAGAAACTCATCAAATTCCCTTACGTTCTCCTAAGACACATTTACTGGATGATGACTGGGAACGCCTTGTTCTGTACTGGTCCCGAACCAAGAATGTGGTAAGGTCTATGAGCTCATTTTCTATTTTTAATTATTATATTCTTGCGTCTTACTATACTCTGTTCATGTAGAACAAGTGCCTAAACCTGAAGAACAACTGTTCTAATTTAAGATTCCATTGCTACCATAGGACATATATATATGTTTGTTTGATGCTTTTATTATGTACTAGTACTTGGCAATAGAAGACTTGGTAGTTTAGTCCTGTCCACCTTACTAATGAACTGGTTCACCGAAATGAGTTTCATATACTAGTACATGCTAAACTCGTTATGTGTCTGCTTGTATCTTCTTTTAGAATGCTGATAGAATATTGGGGAAGAGTGCCTTATTAAGCAACGGTAAAGGAAGTAATGTAGATAAGGTTCAGGATAGTGACACTTCCTGTCTTGGTTTAGTGTTGGAGTTACTGGCCACTACCGCTTGCACAAGCTATTCAAACTCACTGTCTGAATCAGTTCGGTTTCTTGAGTCTCAACTACAAGCTAAAAGACATCGTTCAGCTGTGCTGCGACAAGAAGCGGAAGGACTGCGGAAGTCCCTGGAGCATTCAGATGCATACTTTCTGGTGTAACAGCAAGCGTTGGAGGATTTTAGCGCCAAACAGGACAAAGCTAATCAGCTTGCTAAGCTTATTGCCAGCATGGTGGATACCCAGGATAACGTTTCTTGAGCTCTTCTGAAGTTGTTTCAGTTATGCTCTTGTTTTGCTGCCACGTTTATTTGCACTGGTGGCCAATTTTGACGGCCAGTGTATATGATATGCTGCTTTGTTCCCTATATTTGCACTGGTGGCGAACTTTGATGCCTAGTGGATGTAATATGTGTAATAGACGTGATAGCCTAGTGTTAGTTGCTTGCTTATTTATTTCCTTGTTTTCTTGTTTATTTGTTTGCTTGTAGTCATTGCAGTTCTTTTTCCGTAGTTAACTAGTGGCTGCAATAACCTATTTTTTAAAACTAGGCCACAATAACCATGGGCTAATATTCACTATAGTGACACTGGGCCTCCTACGGGCTGTAGAAACAGTGGGCCTTCTACGGGCCGTAGAAACTGTAGGCCTTCTACGGGTCATAGAAACAATGGGCCTTCTACGGGTCGTATCATCAATGGGCCATATACGGGCCGTATGATCGATTGGCCAAACATGGGCCAATAATAGGCCGCATTATGGCCGTAAACGGGCTAGAGTTGGAATCATCCGTTCATGGGCCGACCGTAACGGGCCATCGATAATAGGTCGTATTTGATGACGCTATGAAAATGGCCCAACTGTAACCACGGGCTGAATTTGGCCCACAAGCAGAAAATGACAGTAACGGGCCGTAAGTAAACGAATGCTAGAAATGAGCCCAAGAATAAATGGGCTCTGAGAAGGCCGAAAGATAACATGGGCTAGAAACGGCCCAACGGAATAACGGGCCGTTAATGGGTATAAAGTGATACACTGTTCATTATGGGCCAGTTTCACCACGGGCCGTTAATAGGCCAAGAGTTACATAGGGCCTCATATGGGCCGAAAGACGTCATGGGCCATACATGGGCCAGAAGTGAAAACGGGCTGGAATCATATTGGATGGCCCAGATGACGCTACTGGGCCTAATTCGGATAGGGCGTAACGGGCCTTGGGTTAGCGGGCTGTAAATGGGCTATATGCGAACAGGCCGTTAATAGGCTTTCCATCGGCCGACCCGCCACCTTTTGACCAAGTCAAACGGGCTGGCCTTTTCACAGGAATGGGCCTCTGTTGGGCCATGCCACGTGTCGACGTATCATAGGCGCCTATCTGACCCACTGACGCGCTGACACGTGTTTCGTCCGGCCAATAAGAATTTTACACGTGGAAATTTCCCTTTGGTCGGGGCTGTTAATGGGTTATCGGATCCAAAACCCGACCCGATAGCTTAACGGTGTTCCGTTACGGTGGATGCCACGTGTCAGTCCCCCTTGAAAAAAGCACTTCTGTGACGCGCGATTTATCGTCATGGAAGTGGACACTTCCGTGATGATAATTTTGGTAATGTCATGGAACACTTCTACGACAGCACATGTATGACTATCTTGATTCTGTCATAAATTTGTCATGGATGTACATGCATGACAAAAAAGCGACCTACTGTGACAAACACGTATCATCATGGAAGTGTATTTTTTTTGTAGTGACATAACCCCCTTCATTATATTCTATTCCACCCGTAGTGCTATATCCATGGCTCACGCTCATGTATGCTACCTCTTTTAGCACTGTGTTGTTTTTCCCCGAAGAGGAAGGGATGATGCAGCAAAGTAGCATAAGTATTTCCCTCAGTTTTTGAGAACCAAGGTATCAATCCAGTAGGAGGCTATGTGCGAGTCCCTCACACCTGCACAAAACAAATAAATCCTCGCAACCAACGCAAATAGGGGTTGTCAATCCCTATAGGGCCACTTACGAGAGTGAGATCTGATAGATATGATAAGATAATATTTTTGGTATTTTTATGATAAAGATGCAAAGTAAAATAAAGGCAAAGTAAATAACTAAGTAGTAGGAGATTTATATGATAAAGATAGACCCAGGAGCCATAGGTTTCACTAGTGGCTTCTCTCGAGAGCATAAGTATTCTATGGTGGGTGAACAAATTACTGTTGAGCAATTGACAGAATTGAGCATCGTTATGAGAATATCTAGGTTGGATTATGTTTATAGGCATCACGTCCAAGACAAGTAGACCAACTCCTGCCTGCATCTACTACTATTACTCCACTCATCGACCGCTATCCAGCATGCATCTAGAGTATTAAGTTAGAAACAAAGTAACACCTTAATCAAGATGACATGATGTAGAGGTATAGACTAATGCAATATGAAGAAAACCCCATCTTGTTATCCTTGATGGCAATAGTACAATACATGCCTTGCCTTGCTGCCCTTACTGTCACCGGGAAAGGACACCGCAAGATTGATCCCAAAGCTAAGCACTTCTCCCATTGCAAGAAAGATCAATCTAGTAGGCCAAACCAAACTGATAATTTGAAGAGACTTGCAAAGATAACCAACCATACATAAAAGAATTCAGAGAAGATTCAAATATTATTCATAGATAGACTTGATCATAAACCCACAATTCATCAGTCTCAACAAACACACCGCAAAAACAAGATTACATCGAATAGATCTCCACAAGAGAGGGGGAGAACATTGTATTGAGATCCAAAAAGAGAGATGGAGCCATCTAGCTACTAACTATGGACCCGTAAGTCTGAAGTAAACTACTCACACTTCATCGGAGAGGCTATGGTGTTGATGTAGAAGCGCTTCGTGATCGATGCCCCCTCCGGCGGAGCTCCGGAACAGGCCCCAAGATGGGATCTTGTGGATACAGAAAGTTACGGTGGTGGAATTAGGGTTTTGGCTCCTGTTCTGATCGTTTGGGGGTACGTGTATATATATAGGAGGAAGAAGTACGTTGGTGGAGCAACAGGGGGCCCACGAGGGTGGAGGGCGCACCTAGGGGGGGGGGGCAGGCGCGCCCCCCTACCTCGTGGCCTCCTGTTAGTTGGCTTGACGTAGGGTCCAAGTCTCATGAGTTGTATTCGGTGAGAAAATCACGTTCCCGAAGGTTCCATGTCATTTGGACTCCATTTGATATTCCTTTTCTTCGAAACCCTAAAACAGGCAAAAAACAACAATTCTGGGCTGGGCCTCCGGTTAATAGGTTAGTCCCAAAAATAATATAAAAGTGGTTAATAAAGCCCAATAATGTCCAAAACAGTAGATATTATAGCATTGAGCAATCAAAAATTATAGATACGTTGGATATGTATCAATGTACTCCATGAAAGTTGAAAAAAGTTTGAGATTACTAAAGTATGAAACAATTGCTTGGCTTGTCATCAGGGTTGTGCATGATGAGAGCACTCTTGTGTGACGAAAATGGAGCATGACCAAACTATATGATTTTGTAGGGATGAACTTTCTTTGGCCATGTTATTTTGAGAAGACATGATTGCTTAGTCAGTTTGCTTGAAGTATTATTATTTTTATGTCAATATTAAACTTTTATCTTGAATCTTTCAGATCTGAACATTCATGCCACAATAAATAAAATTACATTGAGAAATATGTTAGGTAGCATTCCACATCAAAAATTCTGTTTTTATCTTTTACCTACTCGAGGACAAGCATTAATTAAGCTTGGGGATGCTTGATACGTCTCCAATGTATCTATAATTTTTGATTGCTCCATGCTATTATATATTCTGTTTTGGATGTTTATTGGGCTTATTTATACACTTTTATATTATTTTTGGGACTAAACTATTAACCGGAGGCCTAGCCCAAATTGCAGTTTTTTTGCCTATTTCAGTGTTTCACAGAAAAAGAATATCAAACAGAGTCCAAACGGAATGAAACCTTCGGGAGCGTGATTTTTTGAACAAACGTGATCTAGAGGACTTGGAGTGGACGTCAAGCAACCAACAAGGAGGCCACGAGGCAGGGGGCACGCCTACCCCCCTGGTGCGCCTCCATCCTCGTGGCTCCACCGACCTACTTCTTCCTCCTATATATACCAACGTACCTTGAAAACATCGAGGAGCACCACGAAAACC
Source organism: Triticum urartu (assembly GCF_003073215.2). Taxonomy (NCBI): domain Eukaryota; kingdom Viridiplantae; phylum Streptophyta; class Magnoliopsida; order Poales; family Poaceae; genus Triticum; species Triticum urartu. The sequence goes on along the minus strand of NC_053025.1, from coordinate 532,451,268 downwards.
TAATTCCACTGCCGCAACCATCTATACCCGTGAGATCCCATCTTGGGGCCTTTTCCGGCGCTCCACCGGAGTGGGCATTGATCACGGAGGGCTTCTACATCAACACCATAGCCTCTCCGATGATGTGTGAGTAGTTTACCTCAGACCTTCGGGTCCATAGTTATTAGCTAGATGGCTTCTTCTCTCTCTTCAGATCTCAATACAAAGTTCTCCTCGATTCTCTTGGAGATCTATTCGATGTAATCTTCTTTTGCAGTGTGTATGTCGAGATCCGATGAATTGTGGGTTTATGATCAAGATTATCTATGAACAATATTTGAATCTTCTCTGAATTCTTTTATGTATGATTGGTTATCTTTGGAAGTCTCTTTGAATTATCAGTTTCGTTTCGCCTACTAGATTGATCTTTCTTGCAATGGGAGAAGTGCTTAGCTTTGGGTTCAATCTTGCGGTGCTTGATCTCAGTGATAGTAGGGGAAACGACATGTATTGTATTGTTGCCATCGAGGATAAAAAGATGGGGTTTATATCATATTGCATGAGTTTATCCCTCTACATCATGTCATCTTTCTTAAAGCCTTACTCCGTTCTTATGAACTTAATACTCTAGATGCATGCTGGATAGTGGTCGATGTGTGGAGTAATAGTAGTAAATGCAAGTAGGAGTCGATCTACTTGTCACGGACGTGATGCCTATATACATGATCTTACCTACATATTCTCATAACTATGCTCAATTCGATCAATTGCTCGATAGTAATTCGTTCACCCACCGTAATACTTATGCTATCTTGAGAGAAGTCACTAGTGAAACCTATGGCCTCCGGGTCTATTTTCCATTATACAAGTTTCCAATCTATTTTATTTTGCAATCTTTACTTTCAATCTATATAATAAAAATACCAAAAATATTTATCTTATTATAATCATCTCTATCAGATCACATTCTTGCAAGTGGCTGTGAAGGGATTGACAACCCCTTTATCGCGTTGGTTGCGAGGTTCTTATTTGTTTGTGTAGGTACGAGGTGACTCACGCGTGGTCTCCTACTGGATTGATACCTTGGTTCTCAAAAACCGAGGGAAATACTTACGCTGCTTTGCTGCATCACCCTTTCCTCTTCAAGGGAAAACCAAAGCATGCTCAAGAGGTAGCATGCGGGGCTGTGGAAAGAGCGGGATTGAGAGATCAACGCAGGGGGTATTATCCAGGTTCGGGCCGCAAGTGATGTGTAATACCCTACTCCTGCTGGTTTATGTTTATCTGGTGTTCTTGGACTAGCTACAAAGCATGCAGGGTCCAAAAAATCCAAATCCTCTCTCAGTACGCCGCGGGGCTCCTTTTATAGTCGAAGGGGCACTACTAGGAAAAGGCCTACTAGTGGCGGACTTGTTTTGCCTACTAATGGCGCACTACCGATGCACCACTAGCATCACGCCATTAGTATACGCCATTAGTATCCCACAGGTGCGCCATTAGTATCTGGTATACTAATGGCGCACCACATAGAAGTGCGCCGTTAGTAACAATGTTTTAAAAAGATCATTTTTTAAAAAAATTCATTTTTTTTCGTTTTTTTCTTAATCTCGGGTCAATATGCTTAATCTCAGGTCAAATCACACTCTGTGGTCAAACTTCCCAAAAGGTCACCCATCCTCAAACTACTCCAGCCCAAGCATGCTTAACTTCGCAGTTCTATCCAATCCCAGCACCAGCTCACTTCACAAGCACTTGTTGATATATCTATCATATCAATCCTATTAAACCTTGTTGATGTCTACGACTTTGTTCATGTTCATGAGTATGATGAAATTTTGAAAAAATATTTCAAACTTCCCGGTCATATTACATATCATATTTTGAAAAAAATTCCAATATTTTCTGTTACTAGTGGCGCACCTAGCAAATGGTGCGCCACTAGTAAGTCTGAATTTTTATTCATTTTCCCCTCTCTAGATCTTAAAATCCCCGTATCTTTCGTTCTATTAGGGTTTTGGGGATTTTGAAGATGTTGAACAAGGTTCCCGCCGTTCAATTCGGATGTAACTTTTCGAGTAGATGATTTTTCATATAAAAACTTTTTAATCCGAGTTCGTGTGCAAAAGTTATGCCCATTTTACTAAATTCCAAAGATATTTTGCAAATAAAGTCGAAATTCATATTTGTAAATTTTCCCAACAACTAGACCACATATCACATGGGAAACTTATTTTCTTTTATTTTTTTTGACATTTCCATAATTTTATTTTATTTTTTAGGGGGGGGGGGGGGGGGGGGGGGGGGGGGGGGGGGGTGCATTTAGCACCAGGGTTACTAATGGCGCACCACACATCAGGTGCGCCATTAGTAACCCTGGTGCTAAATATATTAATAATGGCGCACCTGGTGTGTGGTGTACTGAGGGAGTCCTGGATTAGGGCGTCTCCGGACAGCCGGACTATATCCTTTGGCCGGACTGTTGGACTATGAAGATACAAGATTGAAGACTTCGTCTCGTGTCCGGATGGGACTCTACTTGGCGTGGAAGGCAAGCTAGGCAATACGGATATGGATATCTCCTCCTTTGTAACCAACCTTGTGTAACCCTAACCCTCTTTGGTGTCTATATAAACCGGAGGGTTTTAGTCCGTAGGACACAACAACTACAACAGACAATCATACCATAGGCTAGCTTCTAGGGTTTAGCCTCTCTGATCTCGTGGTAGATCTACTCTTGTACTACCCATATCATCAATATTAATCAAGTAGGACATAGGGTTTTACCTCCATCAAGAGGGCCCGAACCTGGGTAAAACATCGTGTCCCCTGCCTCCTGTTACCATCTGCCTTAGACGCATAGTTCGGGACCCCCTACCCGAGATCCGCCGGTTTTGACACCGACATTGGTGCTTTCATTGAGAGTTCCTCTGTGACATCGCCGTTAGGCTTGATGGCTCCTATTATCATCGATAGCGATGCGGTCCAGGGTGAGACTTTTCTCCCCAGACAGATCTTCATGTTCGGCGGTTTTGTACTGCGGGCCAATTCGCTTGGCCATCTGGAGCAGATTGAAAGTTACGCCCCTGGCCACCAGGTCAGGTATGGAAGCTTAAACTACACGGCCGATATCCGCGGAGACTTGATCTTCAACGGATTCGAGCCTCTACCTTGCGCGTCACGCGGTCACGATGAGTACGATTTAGCTCTACCATCGGACAGTGTTAAGATCGCACCGGCAGCCGCTTCGACCCTCAATTCGGAGCCAGTTGCGCCTTCTGCGGACGGGTGGATGGACCCCTCCGCGGAATCCTTACCCTTAGCGGCGATCGAGCCGAACATCGACCTTACCTTGCACGAGAGCCGTGTTGTTAAACTACCGGATCCTTCTCCGGCCACGGACTCCGAGCCGCCTGCGCCCGTTCCTATCGAACCCGATTGGGCGCCGATCATGGAGTTTACCTCCGCGGATATTTTTCAGCACTCGCCATTTGGCGACACACTAGACTCGTTAAGGTCTCTCTCCTTGTCAGGAGGATCCTGGCCGAACTATGTCCGGCAGGACTGGGATGCGGACGACGAAGAACTTCGCGGCCCACCCACCACCCACTTAGTAGCCACTGTCGATGACTTAACCGACATGCTCGACTTCGAATCCGAAGACATCGACGGTATGGACGACGATACGGGAGACGAAGAGGAACCACTGCCCATAGGGCACTGGATGCCGACTTCACCACATGAGGTATACATGGTGAACACACCAAAAGAAAACGACGACGAGGAACGGAAGGACGCAACGAAGGGTTGTCCCCTCGAGAAGCAGTCAAAGCGGCGGCGTAAGCGCCGCCCCAAATCCCGCCTCGGTAGAAACAACGATCATACAGACACAGCATTAGAGCAGGGTGAACCATTGCCGGACGACGGCAACACAGAGAATCAAACTGAACAACCTGATTCTGTCAAAGATAATAGTCCGGATGACATAAACACCGGACAGACACCCGGAGCAACAGAATGCCCATCAAAGGCTTGTTGCCACCGCGAGGAGTCTAAAAAAGCAGAAGCAAAGGCTCAAGGCTGCGCAAGACACACTCCAAATCAGATGGAGCAAAGTACTCAACACAGCAGCGAAGTATGGCGGTAATCGCCCCACCAAGAGCTACCCGAAGCGGAAGTTGCTACCTGAATTTGATGAGGAGGCCTTAGATCCCCCACAACCAAAAATTAAAACGGCCACCTAGCCAGATAGACGACCTCACGTCCAACATAGAGCGGCAAGCAATGCCGCACATAAGCCAATACGCGATCCATGCGACGGCGCGCATCAAAAGGACGGCGCAACCAGATCCATCTATGGACCACACAGACGCGCTCCAGCATACGATGCAACACAACAAACATCCGAACACTTCGGTACACCCAAATACAGGGGTGCCGCACACCCCCTATGTTTCACCAACGAGGTACTTGACGATGAATTTCCAGAGGGATTCAAACCCGTAAACATAGAGGCATACGACGGAACAACAGACCCTGGGGTCTAGATTGAGGACTATATCCTCCATATCCATATGGCTCGAGGAGATGATCTACACGCCATTAAGTATTGACCCCTCAAACTCAAAGGGACAGCTCGGCACTGGCTTAAAAGCCTCCTCGAAAGCTCCACTGGAAGCTGGGAAGAGCTCGAAGACACTTTTCGGGCAAATTTTCAAGGGACTTATGTCCGACCTCCGGACACGGACGATTTGAGTCATATAACTCAACAGCCCGGAGAGTCAGCCCGAAAGCTTTGGAACAGGTTTCTTACTAAAAAGAACCAAATAGTCGACTGTCCGGACACCGAAGCCTTGGCATCTTTTAAGCATAGTGTCCGTGACGAATGGCTTGCCAGACACCTCGGCCAAGAAAGCCCGAGAACAATGGCAGCATTAACAAGCCTCATGACCTGCTTTTGCGCGGGTGAGGATAGCTGGCTAGCCAGATGCAGCACCAGCGACCCCAGTACATCCGAAGTTAAAGATGGAAATGGGAAATCACGGCGCAACAATAATAACAAACGCCGGAATAAAGAAGACAGCACGAAGAGCACGGTAGTAAACGCTGGATTCAAAAGCTCTCGGCCGAGTCAGCAAAAGCCGCCCTCTAAAGGCGCCAGAGACGAACTGTCCAGCCTAACAAAATTCTGGACCAAGTATGTCAGATCCATAGCACCCCCGGTAAACCTGCTAATCATACCCACAAAGAATGTTGGGTCTTCAAGCAGTCCGGCAAGCTCAACACCATACACAAGGGGGAGGATACACCAAGCGGAGACGAGGATGAGCCTCTCAAGCAAGACACTGGGGAGCAAAAGAAATTTCCACCAGAAGTCAAAACAGTAAACGTGTTACACGTGACAAAGAGGAAAAACAAAGCGGCACTCCCAGATAAATATGCCCAAGGGCCTATCACCGCGGAGTCCTGCCACTGGTCGTTTCAACCGATCACTTTTGACCATCGGGATTACTCAGCAAGTATCCGGCGTGCAGGATGGGCCGCCCTGGTATTAGACCCAATAATTGACGGATACCACTTTGCAAGAGTCCTGATGGACGGTGGTAGAAGTTTAAACCTTATATACTAGGATACAATCAGCAAAATGGGGATAGACCCAGCGAAAATTTGCCACAGCAACACTACCCTTAAAGGAGTAACGCGAGGCCCAGGGGCTCATTGCATGGGCTCCCTGCTACTAGAGGTTATATTCGGCTTCCCTGGTAACTTCCGTAGAGAAAATTTAACATTCCACATTGCTCCGTTCCAAAGTGGCTTCCAAGCACTACTTGGACGCGAAGCTTAATGCAATACCGCATTACGCTTAAGATGCCCAGTCCATGTGGCATCATTACAGTTAATGGAAATATTAAGCGATCCTTGCGCGCCGAAGAGAGTGTGACTGCCTTGGAAGCCGCACACTAAAAAGGGCCTCACCAGCTAAAGCATTTGATAGGTCGTCAAGACCACGGACACAGTTAGACGAGTCTGGCGCAGCTATATGTAACTCACACAGGTTTGATAAGCCACACCACTATTACAAATACAAGGGGCTTAACGCGCGCAGACAAGTGGCAATTTTTTACTCATCTTGAATTATACATGGTTTCCTCAAACCTATCTTTTCGCATGACAACTTTTCACCTAAGTTTCTCTCTCTTACAGATGACCGTCATGCTACACCCGTCCAGGATACGGCACAACGGAGACATAGGCACAGGCGTGCAACAGGGACCCGCTCCAAGGATTCTTTTTAGATTAAGACTATGCGTAAACCTTTTTTACTGTCTCTTGTTGATATACATCCCTCGGATTCTCAAATACAATCGAGAAGGATTCTGACATCTTGGCATGTGGCCATGTCAGAATAAAATGCCTGTACCTGGACACAAGGGGCTTCTTACAAAGGGCACTATTTAGGCCCGGTTTATACCATAAACACCGAATACCTTAGGGAGTGTTCGGCGTCGCGAGTTCGGCCTTATATGCATCAGCTCTGAATCATGTCTTTGGTCAAATGTTGGGTTTGCCTGGCTCCTATGTTTTGGTACCTTATGTTTCACTCTATCGGCTAAGGTAGCACTAGGAGAACTACTGCGATTGTGCCTCGGGTCATCCGGACGAGCACCTTAGTAGAGAAATCCGAAAACTGACTGTCATGATATAGCGTGAGACTGGTCAACGACTCGATGACCTATCGGAATGTTAGAATTCCTCTGCCTTAACAAAGGGTCGTTTCCCGGCCAGGCATGTATGCACCCCGAATTCGGGAGAGTGCGGAGCCAACAGGGGCTATATAGTAGCCCCACCGTCAAACTCCTATGGCTAAGTTAAAGTGTTAAAGCATTATAGTCCGGTTGCCTCATTCGCCGCGCTATCACCTCCTTAATAGGACAAAGACGTTGGGTTAAGTGTGAACAGGCGTCTTCTACGAACACCTCCGCATTATATGCGTGGGGGCTGAAGCTGACGACTGCAATCTTTCAGGTTATACACATGTATACATAAACGGCCACACATGAGGCACCATATTACTTTCAGGCAAAAGTATAAACACAGCCTTAATAAATTTCATAAAAACATTGTGTTTACAATGGGAATACATGTCACTCAAACATAATATTCTTCGAGCACTGGGCCTCTATCAAACGAGCACCCTCGAGAACCTCTTCAAAATAGTGCTCGGCAGCCACTCGGCCTACGGCCGAACCCTGTGCCGCAACAGTGGTAGCATCCATCTCCGCCCAGTATGCTTTAACACGGGCAAGGGCCATCCGCGAGCCTTCTATGCACGCCGGCATCTTCGTCGCATTAATGCGCGCACCGCACCAAGGAACTGCTGCACTAAGCTGAAATAGCTGTTTGGCTTCGGCTTTTCCGGCCACAGCTGATCCATGACAGACCTCATGGCAAGTCCGAACAACCTATTTAGTTCGGCCATTCGGCTAGCTGATCAGTCAATGGAAGCGGACGCTCTAGAACGTTGAATTGCGATCAGAACAGCTTGTCCACTTCACGATCTATTTGACCTTGAAAGTATTTGGCCGCATCGGCAGGGCTCGCCGCCAAGTCCATATATGCGTCTGCCGAGCTCCACAGCCGATCCAGAGGGGCATACCACGGATCCCCGAACTTCCTCTGTAGCAGAAAGGGCTACCCAGCCGCAATATCCCCGGCTTCGTGCAGCTCCTCCTTCTTCGCCCTCATAGCACAGCGAGTGTCTTTGGTCACCATCGTGGCCTTTTCAAGGTCCGCTGCCTTCACTCAGTTCTCTTTTTCAAGGAACTGGCAACGGTCGGCAGTGTCTTTCAATTTTACGGCCATCTTGGCCATCTTCTCTTTGCTTTCACAATGTGCGGCCTTCTCGGCTCTTAACTCTTCGGCTGCCTTCAAAGCAGCCGCATTACTAATTCTTGCTTGTTCCTTGGCTCGGGCAAGTTCCCCCGAAGGGTCTCCACGGTGGCAGCTCCATCTGCAGTCAAGACATATTAAAGATACTGGCATCATGCTGCTCTTATTATGTGACATTCACCAGCAAAACATTACTTACCCTGTGACTCGTCAAGCCGCTTGTGAACAAGCTCAATGTCGCCGTCTACCGCATCTAGTTGCCGCTTTAGTTCAGCAAACTCATGAGTCCGGCTAGCCACCGGAGCTCCCACTACCTGCACATTAAAGCGGTATTGTTATTGCCTGGGACTACAATCCTCTGTTTCCCGCCGTCCTCAGCGACAACTAGAGTCTCAGGGGCTACTATCTACACAGGGCACACCTAAAAATGTGCGGTACCATCACAAATGTACATCATTTTACGTACCTCAAAGCCCGTCAGTAGACTCATGAAGGCATCATGCAACCCGCTTTCGGCGGATGAGATCCTTTCCATCACCATACCCATCAATGTACGGTGTTCTTCTGAGATGGCCGCACGCTCCAACAGCTCTCTCAGTACGTCCGACCGCATACCAGTCGATGCCGGACTCTTCTGTTTGCTCTCTTCGAGAGCCGGACACTGGAAACTTCGGGTGACTATAGGATTATCTTCTGGCCTCAACGGATCCGGAGAGGCCCTCCATGACGACACTTCAAGGTTGCTCGCTTCTTGAGCGGAGGAGTCTGGGGGAGGCGTTTCGCTCTCCATCATCTCCGGAAGAAGATCCCCCGAAGACGAGCTCTGCTGAGAAGGGCAAAGATCTGAACTGCAAGATAAATACTTCGGTTATTTTCCTCAGAGGTAAGGTATTATATATTCACTATTAAAGTACTTTTTAATTACTTACAGCTCGTTAGAGGGCTGATCCCCGCGCGGACTTTGTGTGGCAAGAGCACCCTCCAAGGCAGGACCCTCTGGTGGAGATTTCTTCTCCCGTTTGGAAACCTTGGTTTCCGGATCTTCAGAGGTAGTCCTCTTCCTTCCTCGGGTGAGAGAATGTCCGATTTCTCCCCTCGGTTATCCTCCCCCACGGAGGCGCTCGTTCCCTCGGTCGGAATAGGTAGCGGTGGAGGCCCGCTTTCGCCCTCATTATTCCCCCCTTTGTCTTCCTTTGAGGGCTCCGGGCAAGGTGCTAGCTCGAGCATCTTTTCTAGTACTGGATTTTCCAAACCCTTAGGAAGGGGGGCCGAACACCGAATCATCTTCGTCTTTGTTATCCAGTCCTGGTCAAAGAGCGACTTCTTAGAATGATGTCGTGGTAAATAAAAGATGGTGTGTTCGACTAAAGGATTACTTACTTGGTCGGCGGTGCGGTTGCTACTCAGGCCCACGTCCTCGGTAGTATCCGGACACTCTATTTGGGGTCCGAAGAATGATTTGTACATCTCCTCGTGCGTCAGGCCGAGGAAATTCTTAATAGTACGCGGCCCTTCTGGGTTGAACTCCCACATGCGGAGGGGCCGGCGTTTGCTAGGCTGGACTCGACGAACCAGCATTACTTGCGCCACCATAATCAAACTGAAATCTCCTTCGAAGAGATTTTGGATGTGGCTTTGTAGTACAGGCACGTCCTTGGCAGGACCCCAGCTCAGCCCTCTGCTAATCCATGACATCAGTTGTGGTGGAGGGCCTGAGCGGAAAGCAGGGGCAGCCACCCACTTGGCACTTCTGGGAGCTGTGATGTAAAACCACTCCTGTTGCCATAATCCGGGCACCTCTGGAAAGGAACCTTTGGGCCACGGAGCTCCTGCTATCTTGCTTATTAATGCGCCTCCGCACGCTGCATACTGCCCCTCGACCATCTTTGGCCTCACGTCAAAGGTCTTGAGCCACAGGCCGAAGTGAGGGGTAATGTGGAGGAAGGCCTCACACACAACAATGAATGTCAAGATGTGGAGAAAGGAGTCCAGGGCTAGATCGTGGAAATCTAGCCCGTAATAAAACATCAGCCCCCTAACGAAGGGATCCAGAGTGAGGCTTAGTCCTCGGAGGAAGTGGGAGATGAACACAGCGTCTTCATTGGGTTCAGGAGTAGGGACGATCTGCCCTCGGGCAGGAAGCCGATGCGAAACCTCGGCAGTCAGGTATCTGGCCTCCCTCAACTTCTTGATGTCTTCTTCCGTAATAGAGGAGGGCATCCATCGGCCTTGAAAGCTAGATCCGGACATGATTGAAGGTTCGGAGCACCTGACCTAGGCTTTGGGTGTTAGAACTTGAGGCGGGGGAAGGATTCAATTGAGCACGGGAGGGAAAAAAGTAAAAGCCTTGTCCCTTTATAAAGAGGGTGAATATCAAGCGTCCTCTCCGTAGCCGTTTGGGACTTGCCTATAATCTAGGAGTCCTAGACACGGTTGGGTTACCCACTCCCGTATTGATGAGAATCCCGTAATAAGGGGACACGATCTCTGCTTCGACGAGACGTGTCAAAAAACTGCCTCACGTTATGTGCGGGGCTAGTTGAAGGAAACGGTTCGAATAATCACCGGGCCATGGCATAATGTCATGTTGCCAAAACAAGTCAGCAAATTAGATTTGCGGAAATATTATTCCCTCTACGGTGGTATGTGGAACTTATTTTGCAGGGTCAGACACTATCCTTGTATTCAAATTCTTCTATGATGTATTCGGAGGAGGAACCCTCCTTGCAATGCCGAAGACAATACTGCGTGCCGGACTCATCGTCATTGAAAGCCTGGTTCAGGGGCTACTGAGGGAGTCCTGGATTAGGGGGTCTCCGGACAGCCGGACTATATCCTTTGGCCGGACTGTTGGACTATGAAGATACAAGATTGAAGACTTCGTCTCGTGTCCGGATGGGACTCTACTTGGCGTGGAAGGCAAGCTAGGAAATATGGATATGGATATCTCCTCCTTTGTAACCGACCTTGTGTAACCCTAACCCTCTCTGGTGTCTATATAAACCAGAGGGTTTTAGTCCGTAGGACACAACAACTACAACAGACAATCATACCATAGCCTAGCTTCTAGGGTTTAGCCTCTCTGATCTCGTGGTAGATCTACTCTTGTACTACCCATATCAACAATATTAGTTAAGCAGGACGTAGGGTTTTACCTCCATCAAGAGGGCCCGAACCTGGGTAAAACATCGCGTCCCCTGCCTCCTGTTACCATCCGCCTTAGACGCACAGTTCGGGACCCCCTACCCGAGATCCGCCGGTTTTGACACCGACATGCACCATTAGTAGTTTTGAAAAAAAATATTTTTTTAGTAATGGTGCACTAGTGGACACTGCGCCATTACTAGTTCACGGTGGACGGTGCACCATGGGACAATGCACGGTGGGTGTGGTGCGCCAGTATTATGTCAACTAGTAATGGCGCACTATCCCATAGTGCGCCATTACTAACAATTTTTTTTTCAAAACTACTAATGGCGCACCACATACACAGTGCGCCATTAGTGTCCATATCATCTATAGCCCTTTTCCTAGTAGTGGGGCCGCCACAGTGGCATATAGGAGGTGGAAAGCTATACGGTGGTCGAGTCTATCTCCTGGAACCGTAGGAAAAACACATTTAATGTGTTACCAACATGCCCTTCGTGCTTTATCGGGGACGACAAGGAATCTCGTCCCAGCTGTCGCCGCCTCGCCTAGCTTCGATGTGCGTCTGAACTGACGAGGCGTGTAGCGCCATGCTGTCTGGCTGGCTGCTGAGTTGATGTGGTGGAAGAGTCTTCATGAAGATCTGCATGCCACCACGTAGGTGCTTGCTGAGTTGGCCTAGAGGCCACACGTCGCCACGCAGGTGCTCGCCTAGCTGGTGGGCTGGCAGCTACATGGGAACGGTGGTGGAGTCTTGGCAAATGTGGGACTGGCTGCGGCCCCGCGGATGTCTTCGTCAAGGGTCTTGCCGGGGCCTCGGCAAGGGTCTTACCGTGGCGTTGTGGGCGTCCCCCGGCAAGACCCTTGCTAGGGGTGGGGGGTCTCGTGGGTATCCTCAACAAGGATCTTGCCGAGGATTGTCGTCTTCTGGTTATCATCTAGTCATGCATGTTCTTGGTCTTCACAAAGATCTTCAGGCCACCTTGGAGGTGTCTCCCGAGCCTTGGTTCCAAAGTGGTTGATGGTGTTGGAACTCTTGGGCTGAAGGGTGGCGGCTCTGCGGGTGTTGGGCAAGTTGCCCAGGGAAGGTTCTTGCCAGGGCTATTGAGGCTGCCCCGGCAAGGGGAGTTCACCTCGCCCTTCTACTCTTCATGTTGATGGCTTGGAGTTGCTCCGGTTGTCTTGTGGCTTTGCTTCCTTCCTCTGCCCCGCTAGGTGTGGCCGTAGGCGCGGCTCCGACTGCCCCCGCACAAGTAAAGGGGTATAAAATAGGACCCCTCCTTTTGTGCACCGACAGTACCACCGGGTACAAAGCGCGCTACTTGCATGGCTTAGCAGTAACATTTGTTAGCACTGGCCGCGCTGCTGTTACGTGGACTGTTGGGGAACGTAGTAATTTCAAAAATTTCCTACGCACACGCAAAATCATGGTGATGCATAGCAACGAGAAGGGAGAGTGTGATCTACGTACCCTTGTAGATCGACAGCGGAAGCGTTAGCACAACACGGTTGATGTAGTCGTACGTCTTCACGGCCCGACCGATCAAGCACCGAAACTACGGCACCTCCGAGTTCTAGCACACGTTCAGCTCGATGACGATCCCCGGACTCCGATCCAGCAAAGTGTCGGGGAAGAGTTCCGTCAGCACGACGGCGTGGTGACGATCTTGTTGTTCTACCGTCGCAGGGCTTCGCCTAAGCACCGCTACAATATTATCGAGGATTATGGTGGAGGGGGGCACCGCACACGGCTAAGAGAACGATCACGAAGATCAACTTGTGTGTCTAGAGGTGCCCCCTGCCCCCGTATATAAAGGAGCAAGGGGGAGGAGGCCGGCCCTAGGAAAGGCGCGCCAGGTGTGGAGTCCTACTAGGACTCCCTAGTCCTAGTAGGATTCCACCTCCCATATGGAATAGGAAAAGAGGAAGGGAAAAGGAGAAGGAAGGAAGGGGGCGCCCCCCTTCTCTAGTCCAATTCGGACCAGACTAAGGGGAGGGGTGCGGCCACCCTTGAGGCCCTTTTCCTTCTTTCCCGTATGGCCCAATAAGGCCCAATACGTATTCCCGTAACTCTCCCGTACTCCAAAAAATACCCGAATCACTCGGAACCTTTTCGATGTCCGAATATAGTCGTCCAATATATCGATCTTTACGTCTCGACCATTTCGAGACTCCTCGTCATGTCCCCGTTCTCATCCGGGACTCCTAACTCCTTCGGTACATCAAAACTCATAAACTCATAGTATAACTGTCATCGAAACCTTAAGCGTGCAGACCCTACGGGTTCGAGAACAATGTAGACATGACCGAGACACGTCTCCGGTCAATAACCAATAGCGGAACCTGGATGCTCATATTGGCTCCCACATATTCTATGAAGATCTTTATCGGTCAGACCGCATAACAACATACGTTGTTCCCTTTGTCATCGGTATGTTACTTGCCCGAGATTCGATCGTCGGTATCTCAATACCTAGTTCAATCTCGTTACCGGCAAGTCTCTTTACTCGTTCCGTAATACATCATCCTACAACTAACTCATTAGTTGCAATGCTTGCAAGGCTTAAGTGATGTGCATTACCGAGAGGGCCCAGAGATACCTCTCCGACAATCGGAGTGACAAATCCTAATCTCGAAATACGCCAACCCAACATGTATCTTTGGAGACACCTGTAGAGCTCCTTTATAATCACCCAGTTACGTTGTGAGGTTTGGTAGCACACAAAGTGTTCCTCCGGCAAATGGGAGTTGCATAATCTCATAGTCATAGGAACATGTATAAGTCATGAAGAAAGCAATAGCAACGTACTAAACGATCGAGTGCTAAGCTAATGGAATGGGTCAAGTCAATCACATCATTCTTCTAATGATGTGATCCCGTTAATCAAATAACAACTCTTTTGTTCATGGTTAGGAAACATAACCATCTTCGATTAACGAGCTAGTCTAGTAGAGGCATAGTAGTGACACTCTGTTTGTCTATGTATTCACACATGTATTATGTTTCCGGTTAATAAAATTCTAGCATGAATAATAAATATTTATCATGATATAAGGAAATAAATAATAACTTTATTATTGCCTCTAGGGCATATTTCCTTCAGTCTCCCACTTGCACTAGAGTCAATAATTTAGTTCACATCGCCATGTGATTCAACACTAATAGTTCACATCACCATGTGATTAACACCCATAGTTCACATTGTCATGTGACCTATACCCAAAGGGTTTACTAGAGTCAGTAATCTAGTTCACATCGTTTATGTGATTAACACCCAAAGAGTACTAAGGTGTGATCATGTTTTGCTTGTGAGATAATTTTAGTCAATGGGTCTGTCACATACAGATCCGTAAGTATTTTGCGAATTCTATGTCTACAATGCTCTGCACGGAGCTACAATAGCTAATTGCTCCCACTTTCAATATGTATCTAGATCGAGACTTAGAGTCATCCAGATCTGTGTCAAAACTTGCATCGACGTAACTTTTTACGACGAACCTTTTTGTCACCTCCATAATTGAGAAATATTTCCTTATTCCACTAAGGATAATTTTGACCGTTGTCCAGTGATCTACTCTTAGATCACTATTGTACTCCCTTGCTTAACACAGTGTAGGGTATACAATAGATCTGGTACACAGCATGGCATACTTTATAGAACCTATGGCTGAGGCATAGGGAATGACTTTCATTCTCTTTCTATCTTCTGCCGTGGTCGGGCTTTGAGTCTTACTCAATTTCACACCTTGTAACACAGCCAAGAACTCTTTCTTTGACTATTCCAATTTTTGAACTACTTCAAAATATTGTCAAGGTATGTACTCATTGAAAAAAAACTTATCAAGCATCTTGATCTATCTCTATAGATCTTGATGCTTAATATGTAAGCAGCTTCACCAAGGTCTTTCTTTGAAAAACTTCTTTCAAAACACTCCTTTATGCTTTGCAGAATAATTCTACATTATTTCCGATCTACAATATGTCATTCACATATACTTATCAGAAATGTTGTAATGCTCCCACTCACTTTCTTGTAAATACAGGCTTCACCGCAAGTCTGTATAAAACTATATGCTTTGATCATCTCATCAAAGCGCATATTCCAACTCCGAGATGCTTGCACCAGTCCATAGATGGATCGCTGGAGCTTGCACATTTTGTTAGCACCTTTAGGATTGACAAAACCTTCTGGTTGTATCATATACAACTCTTCTTTAATAAATCCATTAAGGAATGCAGTTTTGTTTATCCATTTGCCAGATTTCATAAAAATGCGGCAATTGCTAACATGATTTGGACAGACTTAAGCATCGCTACGAGTGAGAAAATTTCATCGTAGTCAACACCTTGAACTTTGTCAAAAAACCTTTTTGACAAGTCTAGCTTTGTAGATAGTAACACTACTATCAGCGTCCGTCTTCCTCTTGAAGATCCATTTATTTTCTATGGCTTGCCGATCATCGGGCAAATCTATCAAAGTCCATACTTTGTTCTCATACATGGATCATATCTCAGATTTCATGGCCTCAAACCATTTCGTGGAATCTGGGCTCATCATCGCTTCCTCATAGTTCGCAAGTTCGTCATGGTCTAGTAACATGACTCCCAGAACAGGATTACCGTACCACTCTGGTGCGGATCTCACTCTGGTTTACCTACGAGATTCAGTAGTAACTTGATCTGAAGTTACATGATCATCATCATTAGCTTCCTCACTAATTGGTGTAGTAGTCACAAGAACAGATTTCTGTGATGAACTACTTTCCAATAAGGGAGAAGGTACAATTACCTTATCAAGTTTTCTACTTTCCTCCCACTCTCTTCTTTCGAGAGAAACTCCTTCTCTAGAAAGGATCCATTCTTAGCAACGAATGTCTTGCCTTCGGATCTGTGATAGAAGGTGTACCCAACAGTCTTCTTTGGGTATCCTATGAAGACATATTTCTCCGATTTGGGTTTGAGCTTATCAGGATGAAACTTTTTCACATAAGCATCACAACCCAAAACTTTAAGAAATGACACCTTTGGTTTCTTGCCAAACCATAATTCAGATTGTGTCGTCTCAACGGATTTAGATGGTGCCCTTTTTAACGTGAATGCAGCTGTCTCTAATGCATAACCCCAAAACGATAGTGGTAGATTGGTAAGAGACATCATAGATTGCACTATATCCAATAAAGTACGGTTATGACGATCGGACACACCATTATGCTGTGGTGTTCCAGGTGGCATGAGTTTGTCAAACTATTCCACAATGTTTTAATTGAAGACCAAACTCGTAACTCAAATATTTGTCTCCGCGATCAGATCGTAGAAACTTTTTTTTCTTGTCACGATGATTTTCCACTTCACCCTGGAATTATTTGAACTTTTCAAATGTTTCAGACTTATGTTTCATCAAGTAGATATACTCATATCTGCTCAAATCATCTGTGAAGATCAGAAAATAATGATACCTATCGCGAGCCTCAGTATTCATCGGACCACATACATCAGTATGTATGATTTCCAACAAATCTGTTGCTCGCTCCATTGTTCCGAAGAACAGAGTCTTAGTCATCTTGCCCATGAGGCATGGTTCACAAGCATCAATTGATTCATAATCAAGTGATTCCAAAAGCCCATCAACATGGAGTTTCTTCATGCGCTTTACACCAATATGACCTAAATGGCAGTGCCACAAATAAGTTGCACTATCATTATTAATTTTGCATCTTTTGGTTTCAATATTATGAATATGTCTATCACTACGATCGAGATCCAACGAACTATTTTCATTGGGTGTGTAACCATATAAGGTTTTATTCATGTAAATAGAACAACAATTTATTCTCTTAAATGAATAACCGTATAAACATGATCAAATCATATTCATGCTCAACGCAAACACCAAATAACACTTATTTAGGTTCAACACTAATCTCGAAATTATAGGGAGTGTGCGATGATGATCATATCAATCTTGGAACCACTTCCAAGACACATCGTCACTTCACCCTTAACTAGTCTCTGTTTATTCTGCAACTCCCGTTTCGAGTTACTAATCTTAGCAACTGAACTAGTATCAAATACTGAGGGGTTGCTATAAACACTAGTAAAGTACACATCAATAACATGTATATCAAATATACTTATGTTCACTTTGCCATCCTTCTTATCCGCCAATCACTTGGGGTAGTTCCTCTTCCAGTGACCAGTCCCTTTGCAGTAGAAGCACTTAGTCTCAGGCTTAGGACCAGACTTGGGCTTCTTCACTTGAGCAACAAATTGCTTGCTGTTCTTCTTGAAGTTCCCCTTCTTCCCTCTGCCCTTTTCTTGAAACTAGTGGTCTTGTCTACCATCAACACTTGATGTTTTTCTCGATTTATACCTTCGTCAATTTCAGCATTACGAAGAGCTTGGGAATCGTTTCCGTTATCCCTTGCATATTATAGTTCATCACGAAGTTCTACTAACTTGGTGGTGGTGACTAGAGAATTCTGTCAATCACTATCTTATCTGGAAGATTAACTCCCACTTGATTCAAGTGATTGTAGTACCCAGACAATCTGAGCACATGCTCACTAGTTGAGCGATTCTCCTCCATCTTTTAGCTATAGAACTTGTTGGAGACTTCATATCTCTCAACTCGGGTATTTGCTTGAAATATTAACTTCAACTCCTGGAACATCTCATATGGTCCATGATGTTCAAAACGTCTTTGAAGTCCCGATTCTAAGCCATTAATCATGGTGCACTAAACTATCAAGTAGTCATCATATTGAGCTAGCCAAACGTTCATAACATCTGCATCTGCTCCTGCAATAGGTCTGTCACCTAGCGGTGCATCAAGGACAAAATTCTTCTGTGCAGCAATGAGGATAAACCTCAGATCACGGATCCAATCCGCATCATTGCTACTAACATCTTTCAACACAATTTTCTCTAGGAACATATCAAAATAAACACAGGGAAGCAACAACGCGAGCTATTAATCTACAACATAATTTGCAAAATACTACCAGGACTAAGTTCATGATAAATTTAAGTTCAATTAATCATATTACTTAAGAACTCCCACTTAGATAGACATCCCTCTAATCCTCTAAGTGATCACGTGATCCAAATCAACTAATCCATGTCCGATCATCACGTGAGATGGAGCAGTTTCATTGGTGAACATCACTATGTTGATCATATCTACTATATGATTCACGCTCGACCTTTCGGTCTCCGTGTTCCGAGGCCATATCTGTATATGCTTGGCTCGTCAAGTATAACCTGAGTATTCCGTGTGTGCAACTGTTTTGCACCCGTTGTATTTGAACGTAGAGCCTATCACACCCGATCATCACGTGGTGTCTCAGCATGAAGAACTTTCGCAACGGTGCATACTCAGGGAGAACAATTCTTGATAATTAGTGAGAGATCATCTTAAAATGCTACCGTCAAACTAAGCAAAAATAAGATGTATAAAAGATAAACATCATATGATATCAAAATATGTGACATGATATGGCCATCATCATCTTGCTCCTTTGATCTCCATCTCCAAAGTACTGTCATGATCTATATCGTCACCGGCATGACACCATGATCTCCATCATCTTGATCTATATCAATGTGTCGTCACGTGGTCGTCTCGCCAACAATTGCTCTTGCAACTATTGCTATCGCATAGCGATAAAGTAAAACAATTATTGGACGCTTGCATATTATGCAATAGAGAGACAACCATAAGGATTTTGCCAGTTGCTGATAACTTCAACAAAACATGATCATCTCATACAACAACTTATATCTCATCACGTCTTGACCATATCACATCACAACATGCCCTGCAAAAACAAGTTAGACGTCCTCTACTTTGTTGTTGCAAGTTTTGCGTGGCTGCTACGGGCTTAGCAAGAACCGTTCTTACCTACGCATCAAAAACCACAACGATAGTTTGTCAAGTTGGTGCTGTTTTAACCATCGCAAGGACCGGGCGTAGCCACACTCGGTTCAACTAAAGTTGGAGAAACTGACACCCGCCAGCCACCTGTGTGCAAAGCACGTCGGTAGAACCAGTGTCGCGTAAGCGTACGCGTAATGTCGGTCCGGGCCGCTTCATCCAACAATACCGCGGAACCAAAGTATGACATGCTGGTAAGCAGTATGACTTATATCGCCCACAACTCACTTGTGTTCTACTCGTGCACAACATCAACGCATAAAACCTAGGCTCGGATGCCACTGTTGGGGAACGTAGTAATTTCAAAAATTTCCTACACACACGCAAGATCATGGTGATGCATAGCAACGAGAGGGGAGAGTGTGATCTACGTACCCTTGTAGATCGACAGCGGAAGCGTTAGCACAACACGATTGATGTAGTTGTACGTCTTCACGGCCCGACCGATCAAGCACCGAAACTATGACACCTCCGAGTTCTAGCACACGTTTAGCTCGATGACGATCCCTGAACTCCGATCCAGCAAAGTGTCGGGGAAGAGTTCCGTCAGCACGACGGCGTGGTGACGATCTTGATGTTCTACCGTCGCAGGGCTTCGCCTAAGCACCGCTACAATATTATCGAGGATTATGGTGGAGGGGGGCACCGCACACGGCTAAGAGAACGATCACGAAGATCAACTTGTGTGTCTAGAGGTGCCCCCCTGCCCCCGTATATAAAGGAGCAAGGGGGGAGGAGGCTGGCCCTAGGAGAGGCGCGCCAGGTGTGGAGTCCTACTAGGACTCCCTAGTCCTAGTAGGATTCCACCTCCCATATGGAATAGGAAAAGAGGAAGGGAAAAGGAGAAGGAAGGAAGGGGGCGCCCCCCTTCCCTAGTCCAATTCGGACCAGACTAAGGGGAGGGGTGCGGCCACCCTTGAGGCCCTTTTCCTTCTTTCCCGTATGGCCCAATAAGGCCCAATACGTATTCCCGTAACTCTTCGGTACTCCAAAAAATACCCAAATCACTCGGAACCTTTCCGATGTCCGAATATAGTCGTCCAATATATCGATCTTTACGTCTCGACCATTTCGAGACTCCTCGTCATGTCCCCGATCTCATCCGGGACTCCGAACTCCTTCGGTACATCAAAACTCATAAACTCATAATATAACTGTCATCGAAACCTTAAGCATGCGGATCCTACGGGTTCGAGAACAATGTAGACATGACCGAGACACGTCTCCGGTCAATAACCAATAGCGAAACCTGGATGCTCATATTGGCTCCCACATATTCTAAGAAGATCTTTATCGGTCAGACCGCATAACAACATACGTTTTCCCTTTGTCATCGGTATGTTACTTGCCCGAGATTCGATCGTCGGTATCTCAATACCTAGTTCAATCTCGTTATCGGCAAGTCTCTTTACTCGTTCCGTAATACATCATCCTACAACTAACTCATTAGTTGCAATGCTTGCAAGGCTTGAGTGATGTGCATTACCGAGAGGGCCCAGAGATACCTCTCCGACAATCGGAGTGACAAATCCTTATCTCGAAATACGCCAACCCAACATGTACCTTTGGAGACACCTGTAGAGCTCCTTTATAATCACCTAGTTACGTTGTGACGTTTGGTAGCACACAAAGTGTTCCTCCGGCAAACGGGAGTTGCATAATCTCATAGTCTTAGGAACGTGTATAAGTCATGAAGAAAGCAATAGCAACGTACTAAACGATGGAGTGCTAAGCTAACAGAATTGGTCAAGTCAATCACATCATTCTTCTAATGATGTGATCCCATTAATCAAATAACAACTCTTTTGTTCATGGTTAGGAAACATAACCATCTTCGATTAACGAGCTAGTCTAGTAGAGGCATACTAGTGACACTGTGTTTGTCTATGTATTCACACATGTGTTATGTTTTCGGTTAATACAATTCTAGCATGAATAATAAACATTTATCATGATATAAGTTAATAAATAATAACTTTATTATTGCCTCTAGGGCATATTTCCTTCATGGACCGTATGGACAAAATGGAAGCCCACTTAGCTGTAGCGCGGTCTGTCCATTGGCGCTACAACTAGTGGGCTTAGCAGTAGTGCCAGCCCGTACGCTGCACTAATACTACACCAAAAGAAAACCCCGCGCGCCCCCTGCACTCTCAATTCGATCGAACCCCTCTGCTCGACGCCGCCACCATGCGCGACCTCCTGTCACCGCAAGTAATGCTCGTCCCCCATCCGCTGCTCGTCCCCCTCTAGCCGCCCCGATCTGTCGCCGCTCGCGCCCTCTTGCCGGCGGCCTACCCACTCCCCCTACTGCCCTACTATCCCGGCCACCCCCCAACTCCGCCGCCTCCCCCGCTCTGGTTGGCTCGGATCCTCACTGTCCGATGACAAGAGAGACATTGAGAGCCCCGCTGCTCTAGTGTAGTATATTGTAGGCTATCAATGCTCATAGTAGTTGGAGAGGAACCCTAACCGCGAAAGACAATGACGTGGCCGATGGTTTAAAAGTTTGTTGACAGATCCAAGCTTTTAGGGATTATAGCTAGCTATTCTCACCGGAACACTACAAATTTAAGCTAGCTACTCTCGATTGCTCCTCCTACCGATGCTCTGCTTTGGTTGTGGTTTTTGTGTTCCTCACAGTAGTTGTTTTTTGATGTTATACTAAAGTTGGTGTACCACTATTTTTTGATTGGGTTAATTCTAGCATCTCTAGATCCTATTGTTAGTATCACAGATAAACCTGGATATATTCAGTTTTCCTTGGGTTGAGATATCTTGTGGTTCAATTTTGGTTAGGTGGCATAACACCATTACCAGATTTAATCACATAGGATCCTCGATCATTGAATCTGTTGCTAACCTCATATCATCCTATAATTTACTAGATTTTAGGATTATAATTGTCCATCATATGGCAGTTCTTGTTCTATGTAATGTCCTCACACTGTAGAATCTAATAAGTTTTGAAATTTTGTGAAGTTTTTTATATGCACAAGATAAACAACAAAGATTGAAAATGGTAGCATGGTAGTTCTTGTTATATGTAATGTCTCACACTGCAGTTCTCATTAGCCTTTGTGACTAGATATTTCTGTCGCTTGTACGACCTATTGCAACTTGGAAGTGCTGACAGTTTTTATGTAAATATAAAAGCTAGACGGAAGCATGTGCATGCTGTTAATTTTAGTTAATAACCTGAATATTCTGTTTTCCGATTAAGATCGATGCATTGAGAACTTTATGTTACTATTTTTCTTTCTTGTGAAGTGGATCGTTCATCCTTGGTAATATTGCGTTAGGAAAATGTCGTGACCACCACCATCACCATGTCGACTGTGCAAGTTAGGGTGCGCCAGCAGCCTTGCAACTGGCACGTTGTTCGGCATCTACTTCCAGGCAAGTTTTCTTCAAGCTGTGGTAACAATTTATATAAAACTTGTAACTACTATTTTGTTTTTAGTGTTATTGGCATTAATGCATTGTGTATATATCATTTTGCTTTTTTACACAGATCGTCCCATGCAATGTGAGGTTGAAATTCAACAAGCTGGCCGGAGACACTGTGACATTTGAGGCTCCACCCCCCCTACAGTATGGAGGTCAAGAAAGGATGAAATATGTCACAGACTTGAGGAGATGGATGGGTCCGTTTCCTCGCCCACATGGGTATCACTGGTGGTGAGTTGATCAGCTTCTCCTTCAGAGCAGAAAGACCCAAGCTAGCTATCATTTATGTCATAACAGAGGAAGATGATGAAGATGATGATGGCCCACTTGTTGAAGCCATCTATGCTAAAAGAATGAGCCTGAGTGAGGAGGAGGTGTGCAACCTGTGGGACATAATTCCGCCACGTGCTGACTTTGTCAGGGTGCCATTCGTGACCCGCCTGACAAGTACCATGGTTGATCGGCATGTCATGGTATGTTATACTTACTGTAGTAATTTAATGATATGCTTTATTGTTATACTTACAAATGCAAATTATTCGATGATATGCTTAG
The DNA here is from genome assembly GCF_003073215.2 of Triticum urartu. Classification (NCBI taxonomy): domain Eukaryota; kingdom Viridiplantae; phylum Streptophyta; class Magnoliopsida; order Poales; family Poaceae; genus Triticum; species Triticum urartu. Next base: position 532,428,316 of record NC_053025.1, on the reverse strand, counting down.
TGAATCCGATGATATGCTTAGTGTAGAGTCCAATGATATGCTGTGTGGAAGCTAGCCGATGATATGCTTTAGTGTAGATTCCAATGATATATATGCTTAATGTACAATCCGATCGATGATATGCTTTAGTGTAGCTAGAGTGCCATGGTACATATGCTTAATTAGAGTAGAATCCAAGGAACCTGTTAATAGTGTAGATAATCCATACTTATTAGTAGAATTCATGCTTAGTAGAAATGTAGTACTATGTCTTTTGATAGTGTAGAAATCTATACTTAGTAAATATATTTGCAAGAGTATGTGCGAGGCCACATATTAATTAATATGTTTTTCTTATTCAGAAATTTCCAAAGAGCCTATCTATGAGTTGTGGTATCGATCCTGATGAAGAAGGCTCTGCTGGAATATGCCTTACCGCAAGGGGCTCCGTCACCACCTATGCGTACGGCGTGGACACGGACGGTCGCACACACTTAAGCTAGGTTGGGTGGAAGAACTTCCTCGTTGGCAAGAATCTTCGTGTTGGACAGGGCATCCTAATTACTATCAGGAACACCCACCGCCAAGGCTTGAGGATGATGATCGTCATTGATATCATCTAGAACTATATATGTGTGTGTGGCTGTATGACTACCTAGTAGACTGCTATATATGTGTGTGGCTGTATGACTACCTAGTAGACTCCTTATCAACTATTATTATATGCTACTGTATGAACCATATATGTGTATGAGGATGCATGACTATATATATATATATTATGAGTATCTGGTGTTGTGGTTAATGATATTGTTATCTGGTATATGTGAAATTGCAGTTTATTGAAACGGGTATTGTTCTACAACAATGCAAAGCAGCAAAAAAATTGAAAGATACAGCAGCATCGCGAGGTCAGGAAAAGCGCTACAGCTACTTAATAGTAGCACGCGAGAGAAGAGCGCTACTGATATAGTTACTAGTAGTAGCACTGGGTTAGACCGCGCACTACTACCAGTTAGCTGTAGCACCGTACTAGTAGCGCTGCTACCCGCGCTACTGATAATAGTAAAACCGCGCTACTACTAGGGTTTTCCCTAGTAGTGAATGGATCCACCCGGATCCCAAGGTACATAAAAGCCAATTTTAATTAGCAATGATTTATAATTTAGTAGTGATCACAAAGCAACATATATCATGTAATGACAAAGTCTAAATCTCTTCCTATGTATTGGCATGTCATACAAGAATAATTCATGTACATCAAGTAAAGGCCAATACATAGCATAAGTAGTTTCTTGCAATTTTATCATGTTGGAAACATAGAGAGGTGGAGATGTAGTTCCTCCCTCATAATAATTGCAAGTCGGAGCTGCAAACCACAAGTACAGGGAATCGCAACAGTTTTCGAGGGTAGAGTATTCAACACAAATTTATAGATTCGACACAAGTGGAGCCAAAGAATATTTGAAGGTATTAGCAGATGAGTTGTCAATTCAACCACACCTAAAGATTAATTATCTATAGAAAAGTGATCAATAGCAAAGTAGTATGATAGTTTTGATAATAGTAGCAGCAGCAACGATAACGGTAATAGTGATAGCAGTAATTTCGTAGCAAGTGTAAAAGTGATGATAGTAGTAGTAATTTAGCAAGAACAATATAGGATAAATTCGTAGGTATTGGATCGGTGACTTGTTGGATGATATTCATCATGAGACAGTTATAACCTAGGGCAATACGGCACTATCTCCAGTTCGTCAATATAATGTAGGCATGTATTCCGTAAATAGTCATACATGCTTATGGAAAGAACATGCATGGCATCTTTTGTCCTACCTTCGTAGCAGGGTCCATATTGGAAACTAAGGGATATTAAGGCCTCCTTTTAATAGAGAACCGGAACAAAGCATTAAAACATAGTGAATACATGAACTCCTCAAACTACGGTCATCACCGGGAGTGGTCCCGGTTACTGTCACTCCGGGGTTGCCGGATCATAACACGTAGTAGGTGACTATAACTTGCAAGATCGGATCTAGAACATGGATATAATGGTGATAACATAAACGGTTCAGATCTGAAATCATGGCACCCGGGCCCAAAGTGACAAGCATTAAGAATGGCAAAGTCATAGCAACATCAATCTTAGAACATAGTGGATACTAGGGATCAAGCCCTAACAAAACTAACTCGATTGCATGATGTATCTCATCCAACTCCTCACCGAATAGCAAGCCTGCGAAGGAATCACTCACTCCTGGTGGGGAGCATCATGGAATTGGTGATGGAGAAGGGTTGGTGATGACGAAGAACGAAGATCCCCCTCCGCGGAGCCCCAAACGGACTCCAGATCTAGCCCCCCAATGAAGAATAGGAGGTGACGAAGGCTCCGTCTCATGGATCATGATAATTCTTTCTCCCTGATTTTTTTCTGGAAAAATAGGATTTTATAGCGTCGATT